>NC_071511.1:92267855-92570886 GCF_027887155.1 Malaclemys terrapin pileata | reverse complement strand
GAAACACCTCTCTTTACCTCTCACTGTTCTCCAGCCTGCATGATTCAGGCCATAGGGAGTGCTAATCCCTGTTCTCCCTGGGTGCTTCCTGCTTCTCTCTGTGCTCCATGCAGTGCCCCAGGGAATGAAGACTCCTTCATAAATTCCCATTTTACCTCCTCTTGTCCCCAGCCCCTCTGGAGCGCTTTTGGAGAGTTACAGCTTCCTTCCCCATAAGCCTTAAAAGGCTCTTCTTTTCCTAGACAGCCTCCAAATTCCATCCCCAGCCAGCCTTAAATAATACATCAGAAAGTCCAATCCCTCATGGGCATTAGCATGATGCCCCACTCATACTCTGTGAATTTAAGAAGGCTCCCTGCCCAGTCCACAACTCCCCACAAAGCTCAGGATGGGCTAGTCAGCAGCTCCTCCTGCCTCCCCATGAGCCAAAAGAGGGTTGTCAGTAAAGCTGATCCAGAATTTTTTAACAAAACACATTTTTGTTAGAAAATGCAGATTTATCAAAATGGAAACTTCACAGGAGAGGGTTGGTTTGGACAGATTGTTTCAACTAAAAATGTTGAAAAAAGTTTTGAAATTCTTAAAACATTTCATTTTCACACTTTATCAATGAAAAGTTTGATTTTTTTAGTTTGAAATGGCAATTTTAAATTTTAAACTACTTAGGGATAGCTCAGCGGTTTGAGTATTGACCCGCTGAACCTAAGGTTGTGAGTTCAATTCTTGACGGGGCTATTTAGGGATCTGTGGCTTGGTCCTGCTTTGAGCAGGGGGTTGGACTAGATGACCTCCTGAGGTTCCTTCTGACTATGATATCTATAATTTTTAAAAACAAAATAAAAAATGTTTTGAAATGATCTAAAGACATTTCTATAGGTCTGAACCATTTTTCAACACTTCAGCAGGAAATTTCCAACTAACTAATTATAAGTGTATTTTCATCAATGGGAAACTGACTGATTGTACAAGGGAACAATGGATGGTGTGATTTTTAAGGTTTAGATAACTACATAATCCTTTTGCAAGTCTCAGGAAAAATACACAGTGTATAATAAAACAGAGTAATGCATCATTTGATTTCAACTTTATATGAACATACCATTCATGAAAAAAGAACAGGAGTACTTGTGGCACCTTAGAGACTAACAAATTTATTAGAGCATAAGCTTTTGCATAAGCTTAAGCTTATGCTCTAATAAATTTGTTAGTCTCTAAGGTGCCACAAGTACTCCTGTTCTTTTTGCGGATACAGACTAACACGGCTGCTACTCTGAAACATACCATTCATGCTTACCTAATTTCATAGTTATTAAGTTGCTTGATTGCATTCTTAGCCTCCTGTTTATTAGAGAATGTTACAAAGGCATATCCCCTATTGTTTCCATTGAAGTCCATCATCATTCTCATTTCATAGATTTTACCAATCTGTAAATGAAAAGAAAAATCAATAACCCATTCTGAAAGGAAACTTTCACCAACAGCACAAAAGCTATTTACACAAAGCTGGTTATTTCCCTGACTGTGTCTTGTGTGCATATCACCTCAGAATTGTTTGAACATCTCCATCAATGTGACCATCAGCCAGAACCTATTTTACTTGAGAACTGTTTTCTGACCCATGAATGAAGTCAGAGTAAATAAAGGCAACATATGTTTAAGTGACAGTTAGGGCTGAGTTAGCACTTCAGCTCTCTTTAGCAAGGTAAATGACCTCCATTCACACCATCTGATAACACAGTACCAGAGTTCCAATGTGTGCCTCAGGAACCTTACTGTGCAGTTGTCACTGTAATGATTTCTTGCACTGATTTGCTCTTTGTTTTTAAATATTTAATTTCAGTTTGTGCTATGAAAGAAAAGGACTGGAGGCTCCAAAGTCACACAGCATCAGCCTGTTCTCAAAGTCAATATGTGCACCTCACTTGACCAAACTTTCTTCTGTGCCACCGTTGGTGGGATTTTTCTCTTTCCAGTGAAGACAGCAGTGCAGCAGGAGAATGAGGACAAACTTTTGGGAGCTTCCATATTTGGGAATGTGATTACCATTAGTGATAGGGAGGGCACGGTATGTGCATGCCCTGATATAACCATTACTATCAAGTACCTAAGGTGTGCTAAGCACTTTACAAAAAATAAAACATGGAGTGAAATCCTGACCCCACTGAAGTCAATGCAAGTTTTACCACTGACTTCACTGGAGCCAGGATTTCACCGATGTTGTCCCTGCTTCAGGGAGCATACAATCTGATTTTGGAACTCATGCAACAAAGAGTAGAGATAAAAAAAATGGCGGGGGGAAGCAGAAGTGTTGTAATTATGTGGTGACTTAGGTTAATCAAATGATTGTGTGGCTGGTACTACTTTCATGCTTTTAAACTGCTCCCTTCTTCTGCATGAAAAAAATTTGTGAGTGACTATCACACATACAATTACAGTGGCTGCATGTAGATATCAGTGAAGGCTGGGTATAACCTGTAGTGTTTCATGGTCCAGTTGGGGTCGTTAGACAGGATGGGGCACATTAAGGGCCCTACACACCTGCTAGGATCTGGAAGGAGTCATTGAAGGAGCATGCTGCTCCTCCCAAAATCAGGTGGAAGGAATGCTATAGCACGCTGTCTCTGCCCAGTGCTCCCGGAGGCATTTGCTTGTATCAGCCCTGTGCAGATAGCATGCGTCAGAGCACCTCTGCTCAGCGCGTCTGCTCTATACCCCCACATTTCCGTAGCTCCAGACATGTATAAGCATACAGCTTAGCCCTGTAATAGAAAGTGAGACTCAGAACAGATTTAGGTAACAGGAGCAAACTATACAAGTAGCCTCACCAAACACAGAAGTACGATGGGTTATACACTTAGCAATGTATACACACACACAATAATAGTTGCTAATGTTTGTGTATTAGAATTATATGCATTTCAATTTTCCATTTGTTATTTCATGTTCCAGGCCTTTGAAAATGCAGCCTTCTTTCTGAACACAGTTTTATCAG
Organism: Malaclemys terrapin pileata; assembly: GCF_027887155.1. Taxonomy (NCBI): domain Eukaryota; kingdom Metazoa; phylum Chordata; order Testudines; family Emydidae; genus Malaclemys; species Malaclemys terrapin. The sequence continues at coordinate 92,567,894 of NC_071511.1, read as the reverse complement.
GAACATGTGTATGGTACAAGAGGAGGAAATTCTCTTCAATGTAAAACATTACTTTTTCACATAATGGGATAAGTTCATCTTCAAAAAGGTCTCGGGGTAATTTCCCAATGAAAATCTCACAGCCCCTCTCTGGTGGCGGGGCATCCCAGCCAGGCGGTGGACCTCCGTACTTTCTTTGTCCATTTTCCTACATCAAAGAAAGGAAATGTATTTTAAAATATATGGAATCAACAGAAATCTCTCAAAATTGCCTTATTTGTTTCTATAACTCTCCATGGACTTATCTGCATAACAGTGCCTTTCTTTCTATTCCCCTCCCCCCCCCTGCCACTTGGCCTCTCTGCTCATCTAACACTGGCATCCTCTCTGTCCCTTCATAAAATCCTGATTCAGTAACATCCTTCTTTTCAGCTCTTGCCATCTGAAACAATGTCTTTGTGCAACTCTCCCTCATTAAGACGTGATCCAATGCCCAATGAAGTCACTCAATATTTGCCATAATGTTACCTATCTTTGTTTACTTAAAGTTGAACTATGTGGATAGATCCTAGTCAAATACTACCTTTCTGATGCTATAGTGTTTAATATAACATGATGTTTTGTACAAGGATGCCAGACTACCATAGGCTAAAACATTGCCTGCCTAGCATCAATCTCCCTGTACAGAGTCAAAGTTTATAATTTACTAGTGTTTTATGAGCTTCAGAAAGCAACCAGGTGTCATAATCCAGCTCTAGTGAAGTTAATAAAAAAATCTCCCATCAACTTCAATAAGAACAAGATCAGCTCCCGTGTGCCTTCTACAGTGGTAATGGCAGTTTCCTGATGTATTTGAGAGCTGACCAGTTTGTAGAGAGTTTCTCTGAGGGTCACAAACAACATACGTTAGAGTACCGGAGAGATGAGTGTTTTGACTTCAGTAATTTGGGGCAACATTTTTTCAAATGTTTGAGTTGGCTTAAAAAGTCAATGTCCAACAGCTTTTCTAAATCTGATATGACAGGTGCACCCAGCAGAACATATGTTAGTTTTGGTTCTAACCTAGTAACACATTCAACAAAAGTACATGTTTTCAACAATCTGCCTCCTGCTCAGAAACATTTATTAATTATTACATTTATACTGGATTTTGGTAGTTGGTGAGCTTCTTACTGTACAGAACAAAGAAGCAAGCTTACATATCTGCTCTTGGAAGAATTATGTTTCTAGGAGGTATTTGGAAGAGGAGAGGGTGGGACTTTTACTAAGCTACAGCAGTGTCCACACAATGAGTTACTGCATGACAAGCTGGTGCACAGTAGATTCACACCCTGGCTTGCTGTGTAGACAGCCCTAATTCTCTAGTCATTTGCCCTCTGAAGTCATTCTAACCCTAAACTATTTGATAAAGACAGAAACTGTTTCAAGCTCCTTACATAGTGAGAGAGCACAGCAAAGTGAAACTGATTAGGATCCTGAAGGGAAACTAATTAGGAATATAAGTGACAAGGGACCAAGAAGTCTCTTCCAGCCTACTGTCTATGGATTATCACTTGGACAGATGTAGTAGTAAATTATCCATTATCAATCTTACTGTAAACATTTTCAGCATAATGGGAAAGTCATAACAGTACTTTCATTCAGGAGTGAATTCCTGCACTATCACATTTTAAAACATCGAAGCTGGCAACGTTAAACACCATTTCTGTCCCTGAAGATGCAATTCTGCTGAGTGATGTATGAACTTCTATTGATTCATTTTGTGTAGCCAAGGTGCGATAAATCTGTTCAGTTTTATTACCTTCTTAATTGTGATTATTATGTAGTGTATGCCTATGGATCCTGCAGGATCTATTCAAGAGAGGCTAAGTAAAAGGAATTTGAAAAAAACCCTGACCCAAAGTAGATTCAGATGAGAAAGGCTTGAGAAGATTTACCATGCCATTGCAAAACAAAGTACTGGAAAAACAAAACCTTTTCTTTTAATTAGGTCATTGTGTTAATGTATTTGTAAGTCAATGGGATGACTCAGCAGAGGGGAGAAAGGTCAGCAAAGTCTTCATCTCATGGGTTGAAAGAAGGAAAAAGTACTCCAACCCAATTCTCAGCTCTCCACAGAGTAGGTGGAAGGAGGAAGAACTGTTTTCCTAAGTCCCCTTCCCTTTTTGCAGTTGAGTGAGTGAGCAGTGGGGAGAGTGAGGGTGGGATAAGAGGCAAGCTAAGAGAGCAGCTACCTGGATACTGTGGTGATGAGTTTGAAATAAAACCCCAGAGAATGTAAGGAAAGAAACAGGTGAAAGGAGAAATAGGATAAACTCTGAAAATGGCAGGGTGGGACAAAGGGACAAAGAACCTGGGAAGCAAAGAGAAAAGTGTCAGAGGAAGAAGAGATGAAGTAACTGAAAATGGAGGTAAATCAAATATTGAAAAATACAGATGAAGGTAAGAAAGAGAAAAGAAGACTGGGATAAAGAAACTAATGCAGAATATAAATACAGCAGATGTATGTTATTTTTATCTCACTCTGTGTAAAGTATAGTAGATAACAATGTTAAAATGCAGCAAACCCAAATGCTTATCTATAGTGTGTGAACACAGCTTTATATGCTACATAAACACACTATTTTTGTTATTTTAATTGTCTGCCCTGTAGTTTTGGTAGCTCCAGGTTCCTTTTAGACCAAAACTGCCTCTTTGGGCAGCTGTGCTGCCCACCATACTTCTGGCCCTAACAACTGACAGGATCTGAGCCTTAGTAAACTCCATAAAATTCACTCTCATTACCATTTGCAATTATATTCCCTTAGAATTTACCAGATTATTTCATAGTATTGCTAATTTTCTATTGCATTTAAAAATGAAATATGTTGAGGTCACATTTGTTTTGAGGAAGAGTCCAAAATTCAATATACAGATGGATAATTTGCCTTTTGAAGGGCTCCCCTGCCTGCTACAATTTTTGTAAAAATAAACAAAGATGTCTCCAATTTTGAGACCTTCTCAAACAGACTTTAAACAAACATCTGATTATTAAGGCTAATAAATAATCTCTCTCCTATGTCAGAGAAATGAAATACTTAATATTTAGAGACTAAAAATGGTCCCATCATATCAAATTCAGACCTGGATCTAAACACTTTTAAAGTACAAAGGGTTTCTGAGTCAGGTTGACATAGCTACAGGGCGCTTGGTTGTGAAAAAGCTACACTTCTGAGTGCTGTAGCTAACCCCTGGTGTAAATGTAACTAGGCTGATGGAAGCCTGCTTCTGTTGACCTCACTATCATTGCTTCGGAAAGGGTGTTGCTATGATGATGGAAAAACCTCTTCAATTGCTGTGGGCCACAGGGTTAAGCCAGTATAGCTACAACACCTTGGCTATGACACTATAGTCCCCACAGCGTGGACATTGCGATAATGTCTCTGAATGTCTCTGAATCTCAGGGAAGTTTTGGATTGCAATCTGAACTTCACAGCTGCACTTTATTTTAAGATATCTTATAAGGTAAAGTGCAGCTGTGAAGTTCAGATTGCAATCCAAAACTTCCCTGAGATTCAGAGACACTCAGCTGTAGGTTTTTGGTTGGCTTATCATGACTGGCTACAGGGTAACAAAAAAATCAATGGAAGAATTCAGTCCTACTTATTAAAATAAAGCATCTTTCAGATACACAACAGAGAGAAGGGAAGAGAACCAACAAAGAAGGAAAGTTTCCTTGTTAAATATTTACCACTCAAGCCCTTGACACAACTACTTAATTAAAGCTAAAATTAGATACTATGCAAAAAATAGCACTCAAGCACATGATCACACATTCTTACCTGTATCAAACTATATCCTGTGCGCTGAATTAATGCACGGAGAGCAGCTTCTTTCTGTGTGCCGGTCAATCCATCCCCCGATTTTTGATTTGATTCCATTGTGAGTGATTATCAGCAAAAAATCAGGTTAATTAGGGGTGCTCGCTGCAATCAAATTTAAGATAAATTAAGTGAATTAATTTTTCTAGGAGGAGAAAGTCCATTTTACTGAGGATATTTACATGACTCATTCTCCCTAAATAAGTAAGTTGAGATAACTTTGTCAGAAAAACAACAGGATAAAAAGGAAAGTGACCTCCCCCTTTACATTTATGCAGAGAAGGGACAAGACTTTAGATCCAGCTCTAGCTTTTGAACAACCCATCACTGAGAGGTATTTTGGGCCCCAACACGCTAAGTTGCTTTGGATCGGTGGACTGTCACATCAACATTAAGCCGTATCAAAGCCAATGAGCCTCCGCACAGAGCTCATGCAGAGCAGTTTATGGGATCTGGACCATCTGAGGACTTCAGATCTGTACCCCAGTTAAGATTTTGAACAAGCTTAGAGTGCAGGGATGTTTGGGTTCAGCATTTTAGCTCTGGGCCATCTCAAATTTTAAGAACGATTTTACAATTTAGCAAGGGTTATTTTGGTTGAAATATCTGTAAAGCTTAGTTTTTAACCACTTTGAATTGGGTCACATACTGGTAAAGGGCCAACTTTTAAAAGTGGCTTCACTGATCTATAAATTTGTGCATCCCAAATTTCAGGTAACAATTCCAGGCTGAACAATTTTTAATGACAAAGCTTAAATGTGCCCAAAAGTTTGGATTTGTATATATTGATAGTATTTGAACATGCAAAGAGGGTCTGGAAATGCTGAGTGTTCGGACTTGCAAAAATGTAGTTGTCCAATACTGAATAGTGCATGGTGCATTCTGACAAACGTAGGTGTTGATCCTGCAATCACTTAGATTTATGTATGTGAATAATCCCATTCAACTAAATGACACTAAATCACATACTTAAAGTTGAGCATTTGTTGACGTGTTTGTAGGATCAGGGTCCTTGTGACAGCTTTGGAAAACAAAGTATCTAAGTACATATATGCAGAACCAAAGTCCAAAAAGACAACTAAACAGGATTGTTTAGTGCAAAGCTAATACAGCACATGGAGTGTAAAATATCCCAACCCTGCACACTTAAAATAATTTCCAGTATTACTTTCAATCTATCAGATAAACATTAAAATGTCACACAGTGGCTACCTTTTATATAGCACTTCATCTGTTTACTCCTTAATATTTTTTTAAGGCAGGGCTGAAATCATTGCTTTAACCCCACTTTTCAGGAAAGCAAGGGGTAGAGTGAATAAATGACAAATTTTAGTCTTAAAAAAACTGTGTATGGTATTTTGGGGGCCACATTGCTCTAACCCTTGCTCTTTCTTAGAAGTCCCGTATTCTGCTTCAAGTTGCTGCTGTCATCAATGTAACGTATAATAGAAACACCAGAAAGAGCAGCAGAGACCAACCAACCTGCTGCTGCTTTAAAGTGAGTAAATTTGTCTGATAGGAAGCACAAGAATGAGTGAAACTGGGTAACCTGTTTAAGTGTGTTAGAATGAGAAATTGGGGCACCTGTGAGAGTGACTGAGTGCAGTGACTACACCTGAGTGGCCATGTGAGCTATGAGCATAGGGGATAGGGAGGGACAGAATGAAAGAATATGGAGGAAGGAAATGAAAAGGAGAAATCAGGCTGGGGAAAGACAGGCATTAAAAAGGGAGAAGAAAAGAATATTGCCTGCAATAGAAAGAAGGAAGAAAACAAAAAGCAAAAACCACCTTGTAAATTAATTTTAATTAAGAATATGTAATCTCAAAACATTGTCAAAGGCACAATTGTATGAAAGCTACAAATATGCCATTTTTGGAGTGCCCCATAAAATTCTACTGTACTTCTCCTCAGCACACCAGAATTGTTTGTGTATGAAGCATTCTATTACACACGTCTTATGCACCAAACTACCCCAGAGGGAGTGGGATAGAGAAAAAGGAGGGCTTTTTGTAGGGCTAAAAACAAATAACCCAGAAGAAATTGTGCTATATACATAAAAATAAACCTTTATCCATTAATTTTCTCTCTAAGGCCAAAGTTATTTGATTTGCACTTGCTATAGTGTGTATTGTTTTGGGGTTCATTGAGAAAGACCACATTTTTGAACTAGGAAGTGGCTAGCATGCTGCTAGGCCACTTGCTGATGACTGGGGCTAAAGCAGACCTCAGAGAGAGCAGCAGGGGAGAATTAAAAATTCAGTAATGCTAGGACTGAATTAGTGCCTTGGTGCTTTGCAGTTGTCCCAGTCACTGTGCAGTGGCATGTGTTCTCTCTAGTTTGTTACTTTAATAATACGAGCCTTACGTGTCACACTTTACAGCGAAGGACTATGAAGTATTGTATTTCTTCTAAGCTAGTTCTCAATTTTTTTTTAAAGGCACTTGAGATATGAATGGTTATAGCTGACATCTCTTCCTTGAGCTGCTGCTTGATAAATATCTGTACTTGGACACAACCTGCTATCTAAGGGTCCCACCATTACAGAATGAGAGCCTGGAGATGCAAAGACAAGTGAATGTGCTTGATCTGAAATCAAGGGGATATCTCTTAGTGCATTAAGTCAAATGCATGATGTGACCTTACATACTAATTTGGGCCTCAGTCCAGTAACTCGATCTTTGCTAGGGTGTTTCCTTCAGTGAGAAACTTAATGTCATGCAAAATGTAGTCACTATAGCTACATATATGTGTATATAGCTATTTGACTAAAAACAATCTTTTTTTATTCCAAAAGTGGCATTTCTCTTCACTCACTCTTTAGTTTGACCATTTTGTATTTATAATTTCTGCTCCCCCTTTTTCCTGCCATGTTGAGTTGATCTGTAAAGATTTTAGAGGGTGGGCTTTAATTATAATGTGTTTAAAATTGCACTTGTGATTTAAAGTGGAACCAGTGATAGATACTTCAGAACATTGTTACATTAATGAGCTGTGTTCAGTTTTACTTAACTCTCTAACTGTGAAGCTAAAGGAAATTATATAATGTACAGAAGACTGTATCACTCTGAGGTGTCTCTTAAGTTTAGCGGCCAAATTGTGCTATCAAATGCATGCGTAACATTCCTATTGGAATAATTGAATGAAAGGCAGATTTTCGCCTGGAGGATTTTTGAGTAGAAATTGGGTCACATAATTGTACTGAACTGAGGTCTAAAGAACTCATTATCAGTTTTTGTTATGTGTTCATTGTATAAGTAAATGGACTCCTCTTCTTTAAGGTGTTGATAAAAAGCATAAAACCTACCTGGCTCTAAAATCTTCACTGACATTCAGTACAGTTAGTTTTGTTTTCAGATCTTATTGTTTTGTAGCTCTTGGTCTGTTGTTAGATTTATTTACAGTTTTCATTATCTACCATAAAACTTAATGATGATAGTCCCTGTAATGCTGTACACTTGAACTATTTATCAGATAGGGTTGGGCCACTTGGGATATCTATTCTGGTTCCCTGCATTTTTGTCTTTCATTCCTTGTAATGTCTTAATTACCACTAATGTGCACTGGGTGGGTGATGGACTAGACAATATAATAGATCTTTTCCACCTCTAATTACAGAGAGAATGTCTTCTTTTAAATCAACTAAAGCCTAATTATTGCTTGTTTTATAGGCACATATTATTGTTACAGAAGCTGGTATATATTTATTGCTTTGATTTTTTTAAAAATAGTTATCTGAATTGCAATTAACTTGCTATGAAATATTTTTGTGAAAACTACAGGGAAATGTGTAATATATTTCAAAGCTGAGGCCCAAAGGCTACTCATTAGTTGCCAATATGACCCATGCATGACCTGACTTCACAACTTTGTTATACTGCTTTAAGCCCTGATCCTGTTTCTACTGAAGTCAATGGCAAAACCGTCTTAGAACGCATCAGAAATGTTACTTCTATGGACATCTCCATAACAGATATGAAATATAATTTGTAATGCAAGAAGTCCAGCTTTAAAAGTGTCTTTAAATTCCTGTCCTTACTTACCAATATGTGGGTCAGACCTGTAACAAGAATAGAAGTTTTTTGATTTATAAAGTTGAAAAGGAGAAATAAATGAGACGGTGCTGGTGATTTTATTCTAAAAATGAAGAACCTAATTTTTGTGTGCAATATTCTCTAGCTTCAAAAGTCAACAGCTAATCAATGACCACTTAAAGGAATACAATTAAAAAAAATCAGATACAGCTCTTGAGTACTCCTGGCACTTCTTGTGGTTTTACTATTCCATTTTCTTTTCACAAGGCAACAAGTGGTATTGTTAGAAAACACCCACACACCTCTGGGCTGCTAAAGGCTTCATCTTCTGAAACTCTGAGGACCCTCAACTCCTGTTGAAAATATGCACCACCTTACAGGACTGGGATATCCTATATATATTGTGTACATTGAAAGTTATTGTATAGTTGCTAACTGTTCAGGGAAATAGTAAAACTTATCTAGGCATTGCCATAACAATCTCTGGCCCACCTCCTACCCAAGTCAGGGATCTTCCCATAACCACATTTCAGGTGCGGTTTGGTGATGGGAATCATAACTCCCTTTTTCTCTCAACCAGATCTTAAACTCTTAATCACTTCTGATAAGCTTTGTCTGACTTCCGCTCCTGTCTGAGGTGCCTCATAAGTGACTGGTTTCAACTTCGTCTGGGTTGATTTCCATTTATGTTAAATAAGCAGATTTTACTAGCATAGCACAGAAAAGAAAGCTGCAAAACAAAATCTAATGTTAGCTAAAAGACTTTAAGTCAGATTCCACTAGCTAGCGACAATGTTTGATTTTCAAAGTATAAAAAATTTACCTGAGCCCTAGTCATGCCTGACATCAGATGGCCTTGCATCAACCACTGGTCAGAAGTTATGCCCAGGTTCCAGGCTACCCAAATAATTTCTCAAAGACAATGCAGGCTAGGGAAATAATATTCACATCACAGTTCTTGCCCAGTCCAACCAAGCTAATTTTGATCTTGCTGGTGCTCATACACAACCAATTGAGCCATCAAATCATGGATTTCTATGATACAGTTGCCATAACAGCTAATGTCCCGCTCAAGATCCGGAGGCAGATACCATTAGATAACACTTAGTCCTGCCATGAGGGCAGGGGACTGGACTAGATGACCTCTTGAGGTCCCTTACAGTTCTATGATTCTATGATTAGTATAACAGCGATGCCCTACACCCAAATTTTTCATTAAGGAATATATAAAAACTGAAGAGGAACAGAGATGAAACCAAATGGTCCAAGAAGAATTCCACAGTGGAAGACTATGGGGTATGACCAAAATCAGTTGAGCAATATTCCCGTCCATACCCAACTGTGATCACACAGCAAAACCCCTTTAGCAGTAATATCAAATGTTATTCAGACACCTCCCTGTATCAGGCCTCTACTGTCCACTGCGGTAAATAGCTCTGTATTTTTGCCCTAAACGATTGTGAAGTTTATCACATAAATCAAGTGCTATCTAATGAAGGATTTTTTTTTAATTTGTGTAGGGCAATCAGCAAGTGGCAAAAAGGTTATATAATGGATTCTTTCCTACCCTCACTCCCTGCTGACAGGCTAAAGGATATGGCTAGGGATTTCTTATGCCCAGCTGATTCCAATCTGACATTGGTCCTTTCGAGACCATTAGCAAGCAGCCAGTGTAACGTATGCCAGGGAACTGACATGGAATGTAGCAGAATGAATATTAGGGACAACGAAGGCTACCATGGTGCACAAACTGCACTGTGTACTCCTCTGCTATGGGTGAGTCATATTTTTTATGCTGTGTATCATAGACTACATTAGGAAATATATTTATCTAGATGTAAAGATCACAGGTCAAACCCCACTTGCCTTACTTGTATTGGTAGGCCTACTGGAATCTGTGAGTGAGGCAAGCTGAATTGTTGCATTCTAATGACTCACTTACACAAGTGTGTTTCCATAGCAGCTGAATTTTTCAGGTTGTTACTTTAGTGCTGTCTCTGTCCTCTGCAGTGACCTAGATAGAGAACTACTGTAACAGCCTTTTTTTCAGTTAATGTGGTATGAAGTAGCCCCAGCTCCTGATCTGTACATTTCCGAAATCCCATGTAGGTTCCCCTGAATGAATTCACATTTGCCCATTTGAATGCTGCACAGGTCTGTATTAGCCTTCTGCTCAGGCATGAATTTAATAATACATTGAATCCAAGTATCCAGAATGCTATAAGTACTTTACTGTATGAACTCTCTTCACCATTTTCTCATAACTGCAAAATGGTTTCAGAAAAGAGCTATGAGAATGATTTGAGGTCTGGAAAATTTGTCTTACAGTAAAGGACTTAAGAAATTCTATCTATTTGGCTTTTCAAAGAAAGAATGAAGAGATGATGTCTTCGTGGTCTAGATGCACAAATATGAGGAGGGTTCTGATGGTAGAGAACTCTGTTAGGTAGCAAAGGCATAACAGGATCGAGTGTCTGGAAGGTGAAAATATTTCTAGCCTTAATTTAAGGTGTTAAATTTTTAACACTGAGGGCAATTAACCATTGGAACAACTTACCAAGGGATACAGTTGATTACTCATCACTTGAAGTCTTTAAAGATTAGATGTGATGTGTACAAAAATGTGCTATCGCTCAAGCACAAAATATGGCAGAAATTTCTGGGTGAAATTCTTTGGGCTGTGTTAGAAAGAAGGTCCGAGTAATCATCATAATAATCCCTTATAATGTATAGCGCTTTGCAATTCTCACTTTTGTTTAACCATTTATTATCTGATAAACATGCTTTCCTTCTTTGCACTCTGCTAAATATTCTATATGTTACTATATTTATTGTTGTAAGACATGATACATGTGACATGATCAGTTTTCAAAACTTCCAGGAATCTCTCAGCTGGAAGTAGTTTGTTTATTACCTATAAAAGATGATACATTTTTTATGACATTTGCTTCTTGGTTGTGATCTTTTGTGCTGTACTCTGAGAACATTAATTTATACCTTATCAATTTAAAAATTATATTTACAATTAAAATGGTAAATTAACTGATCTCAAAGATACCCAATACTGAAATTTACTATTTCTCCTAAGGTAGCAGAAGCAAACCAGCTTGTGTTGTAACTTGCTTTTTGGTGACTATAGCAGCTGAAAGTAAATGATTTACTAAAGTCCAGTCATTTTAGCCTCTCTTTGGAAACATTTGTCTGGTGGGAAGACTTTACTCTGTCTGTATATTATCTTGTAAAAAAATGCACATAGTATGGATTTATGACTGTTTGGTATTGTCACATTCCTTTAGAGATTACTGTGTGTTTTGGTAATTTATGCAATGTAAGGGCATTATGCTGACAGTCTGCACAGCAGTGAATTTCAGACTGCTCTTAAAATGTAATGGATATGTATTTATACTGATCTGATATGTTGAAGACTACTGTAAATTTATAATAGGTATATACTGTAACATATAACCACCATCCAAAACACTCAATCCTGCTTCAGATTTGAGAGGCATGTACAATGCTGGCAGCAGCTTTTGCACTGTGCTATACTAGCAAAAAATAAATGGCTTTCATTATATGTGAAATCACGATTACCCTTATTTTTATTGACATTATTTTTTTAAATCCTTGGATTGGATCAATTTGTTTAGACCACAGTATGTCAGTAGCTGTTCATGAACTCCAGTGAAAAACCTACTTTCAGCAAGCTGTTCGAACTAACAGGTGAGGTACTTTCAGGGTAACACAAGGTATTAATCACTGTGGAATCTGGTGTTGACTATTTTTAATTGATTTTCTAAAGGAGCCTGTGAGGAAATCCTTGCCTATCAAGTTCCAAAAACATTTCCTAAAATTCTTTCTGAGAGGTAAGCAGAAATAATGATCTCTGAACTTAATACACAGCATAACATTTTCACCGACTGCTATAAAAATCCTTCAAAATGGATGGCAAACAAAATAGGAAGTAGGTACCTCTGAGTTATGCTATTGCCCTCTTAAACTCTGATTGTTCTAGACACTTGGTTTGTTGCTGCTGCTAAGATTAAAAAAAAATAGTGTCTTTCAATAGGTAGAAACTATCCGTGCCATATACCGATAGTGGATTAACTTTTAACCAATTAAATTCACACATAATTTTTTGAAAATTGATTTGTAATTCAGTTTTGTAATCTACCAGAAAACATTACTTGACTGCTGAACAAATGATATAATAATTAACTACAGATTAATCTTTTATTCCTGAAGCCTGCAGGACAATCCTTGGAGGGTTGGCAACCCCAATTCGTCCCTTCCAACCTCTATTCTGCTTTGTGCTTCGACAAGCTGCCATGTGAGGGACGAATCATCCTCCCCTAAACCTTACTCTAGCTCTTGCTGTTTCATGTATATTGGGGACATCTTCCAACCCAGAACTCCCATGACTCCCACAAAATGCATTTATAAATTAAATAAAAACATGTTCCCACAAGCAGTTGGACCTACAATGACCCAGGATTAATATCTGATGCTACAACAGTGCAATATTACCATATTCTACACTATTAGGAATACAGCCTTACCACTGTAGCCTGCCTGCTGGCCTACTCTTACTGAGTATACCTTGGGTAACATGACAGCATCAAGGAGAATTGCTGCCACAGAAGTTGAGGGGATAATTATTACTTTCCCTCTTGTTTCTTGCTGAAGCCAATAATCAGTTAAGAAATGGACATTGCAAGAGGGGAAAACCAATTTCAGTACTCATCATTAAAAAGCTGTTAATGACTGCATTTAAATCAATGCGTATGTTTATAAATACATCTTAATGAACAGTGATCACTCAAGTAGTTAAGTTAAATTTGTGACATCACACTGTTGAAAATATATTTCCTAGTTATCACTGACTCAGAGCCAGGAATACTGGATTGATTCCACCCCCTACACCCATTTGGCAAGTGCTCTAATATTTTTTCTTTTCTAAATGATTTTCTTTCAGCTTACTATGTTAAAATACTTTGAAAAGAAAATGTAAACATAGGCATAATAAATCCCCAAAATAAGAAAAATCCAAGTTTATTGTAGTACTATTTTGTTTATGTCATTTTACTCTAGTCGTCTATAGTATCTGTGTACAAACTATGAATCTTTCATCTACTATGTTTTCCTGAGGCGATAAGCATTCAGGGAACACTTGCTCCTTGAGTATAATTTTTTTGAGTGGTGATGGTTTGGGGAAGCTCTGCTGAACATTATGCTTCATTTTAAAGGAGGGAATAGGTGTGGTAATATAAAACATTAGAGCTATTTTTCAGATTAAGTGTGACAATGAGGTTCTGATCACTCATGGTCTTCAGAGGTATCTTCTTGTTAGACTGGGATTGTTAAACCCCAAATTCCAATGTGAATAGTTGTGTTCTGCCTACTGAAATCCCCTTGCAACTTCAAATGGTTCAGTACTCTAGACTTCATTTCCTAAAACAGTGTGTAGCTCTTCTTGTGTTTTTAGAAATAAGTGCAGTTTGGTAGGTGAAGTGATGAGTCTTGAGAGTGAGAAAGGCAGAGTTTGTAAAGTACTTTGTGATCTTTCAGGATGAAAGGCACTATATAAATGTTGCTATTTCAAAAATCAAATTATATTGAGCCAAGTCCTGAGAGGAGCTGAACATATGCAAGTCAGTGGGAGTAGCTGCTGCAGTGGCAGAACCAACAGAGGGGCAAAGGGGATGGTCTCCCTTCCCCCACCCCAAGCCCTTTAGGTGTATGCATGGTCCTTTTTCAAACACATTTTTCAATTATTCAACCTACCTCCTCCCCTCCCCCAACTCCTCTTAGTTACAAAACCTGGCTCCACTACTGTGCAACTGCTCAGCATCAATCAATTAGTTTGTCATGTGACTGTTCTCTGTGGCACTGAACAGGGAGGAAGGATAAATTCACAATATTTAATGTGCTTTGGATAGAGAAGTTCTCAATGCTCAGATTATGTACTTATGACACTTCAATATGCATTGTACAAAGATCAGTCTACCACAAAGCAGCTGATACCTTGAAATAATTTCTTACTCAGATGGAAATTTCCATTTCCAATATACTACTCTTTGCATTCAGGTCTTGAATGTTAGCAATGCTCTTTAGAGAAACCTAGTTACTGTTTCCATGAATAAGATAACAAAATGGTGTTTATCCTGTGTAGATCAATATAGTGTCTTGTTTGAACATATTGAGTCATTCAAAGACACATCTAATGAAGGCCATTTTGCTGTCATACTCACAGCACTACCACTGCTTGTGAAGAATAGCATTCTTTGAAAACAGCTACTGAATTCACTAACTAAGAATGCATATTTACTTGAGAAACCATTCAGTTCATAATTGGAATTTTAAGGATACCCTTCACCCCCTTTTAAGGCCTCAGCTATGATTCTTCATTAACAAAGTATTCTTTCTTAAACTATTTTTTTCCAATTAATCCAGAGAGCAGAAATGTTTCGTTTTCCCCCAGGCTCTGTGATACCTGTCCTGAAAACACTTAGGGTTCTAAGCACTTTGGTTGGTTGTGTTTGCAGAATTGGGTCCTGTATTAGCAGTACAACCACAAAGCTTAATTCTGACACCCTTACATATAGTATCTGTCTTCACATGGTCATAATGAAAATGATTACTACTCAGTATCAATAGGGGTAGTAAAATGGGGAGAGAGCTAAACTACATTTAGGCTATTCAAAAAAGCCACAAATATGGTGGGTAGTGATTACAGTCCACAGATTCTTTACAAGATGAATATTAATATAAACTAAAAGTTTGTGCACACTCCATTTACATATCTTATTTACTCTTGAAAAATAGCTTATGCATATAGTTTAAAAAGATCTTAGACCACATAATTAAATATTTGTTCATTACCAATTGTTTGTGGCTTTTGAATATGACAGAAACAATCAACATAACGCTATTACAGAAAAAACCATAAACATGCCAAAAAACTCCTTCTAAAGGTAAAGTCTATTACTGAATCTACTCCCCTTTTTATTTTAAACATCAAAAAAATCTAAGACTTTTGATTAATTTAATAAAGAAGTCAACCTCACACCCACATGTGTGATCTTTGAAGCCTTGTATATATCTTGGGGGAGGGAGGAAGGAGAAACAATTTGAGAAGCTTAATATATTAAACATTATACTTTTCCCCCCTGTTTTGATAAAGTTGTGTATATGAACTCAGGTATTTTGGAGCAGTGATTGCCTATAAAATGGAGAGTAACATTTTATAAAAGGATGAAGAAATATTGTAAAAATAGAACTTGGGAGATATACCTAGCTTCTTGGTGAAAAGATCCAATGTCCCTAATGATTAGCAATGGAAAGCTGTGATTTAACAACTCAAAAGTGAATTGTCTTGGATAAAATCTCCCTTCTCACCCTGTCAGTCTAATTTCTTAATAGATGAAAGCGACCAACCACATTTTGCTCCTGTTCAGAAAAGGGATCACCTTTTCACTATCCGTACAGAAATGATGACAACGTTGGGCAGGTGGAGTTCTTTGACTGCCCCATCTTGCTTTCTGGGGCTTGCAAAAGCTTTGGGGGTCACCAGCTGAAGAGCCTGGAGTATAAAGACTATAAGTTGATGTGAAATCTGATCAAGAGCAAGAAGTGCAGACTCTAGCTGTTGTCACTACTATGTCTGCTTCAGCACTTTTCTGTCTGACACAACAATGAGCAATCTAGCACAGCCTGTGATGTTCAGTGGTGGTAAGCTTCCCAGAGTGCTCATGCCCTCATTGTTTCTGAGTTAGGGAAATTAACTCAAGAAATAAGCAGAACATGTGAAAATTGTGAATGTGGGTGCTTCCTATATTCTCTAACATGTGCATTAAAATTTCCCAATGGCTCCTTTGTAGAAAGCAAGCAAGCTGTAATTAAAACACTCCTTACAAATCTGAGTAAAGCAGATAGCGATGAAAGCTGCTTTTAGCTAGATAACAATATTCCCTCTTTTTAGAAACTTAAGATGAAAAACCAAACAACATGGACTGTACCTGAGCAATTTCAGAGATCACCACCCGGAAAAGTTCTCCTTGATTATGGGGAATTTGCGACGTGTCACTCTGGTTATTCTCTAATCATCATATCAAACTCCAAAGGTTCAGCAGCCTCAGCTTGGTTTACAGTCCCTGCAGGTTAAACTTTAACTCACCCTATCTCTCAGTTCCATGCAGCCCTTTGACCAGATAATTGGGTCACTGCAGCTCAGACAATATCTACATAAACTACATTTGTTTACAAAATTCAAATTCTAGGTCAGAATTTTACTTGAATAGAAGTATATAAGCTGGGAATGTAATACCATTTTGAAATTGATTACTGTTTAGTTTTTTTTATCTTATTTTACTGGTTAACTCATCCTCACTTTAAAGATCAGATTCTTTAACTTTGTTCTCTTAACAGGGTTCTGATGTAGCTCTTGAACATAGGGGTGTCGTATCTAATCTGAATGATACCTACCCAGTCTTACATACTACTTTTGTTCAGGTATTTAGCAATAAATACAATATTTAAGTCTAGTATATATCTGAATAAGAACTTTGTCCATATTACATAACACAAGCTTTCAGTTCATAAACTGAATAGGGTCTTACAACTTAGAAAATTGATGAGTGTCACAACCTTATTTGTTCTCCAAATAAACAGAATAATAACTACAGTGGGAAGTAGGACAAAAACACATTGCCCATTGCAAAGAAATCTCAAGGCTAATTATGCCTTTCACAGAATAACACTTATGAACATACAGCCAATATGTATGGAAATAAATTTTAAAGATCCCAAGTAGTGCTCTCTAACAGTTCAGTTTGCATACAAAACTTTCATTGGTAGGTGCTGAAAGATGATTTCTGTTCACCCCCATTCCTCTAAGAATAAATCTCAGTTGCAAATGAACCAAAATACACAATACCTTTAAAATGCAACAGTTAAACCTTTTAAAACTATAGTTCCAGCAAGAAATAAGGGGGCTGTTAGGGGTGAGAAATGCATTGTGTTCTGATGGTTTTAAAAAAGACCCCCAAATCCTGCACAAATCGTAAACTGCTAAAACAATTTTTCAGTTGCATGCTCCTTTAATGTAAGGAAAAACTGGCCACAGCTGCTTCTGAGCTCTGGTGCACTTCAGTCCCAAACTATAATTTGCTATGCCATCAGAAAATTTTGCTTCCAGGAGCAAATCCTTCCTCTTCTTCTTATAACATCATATGAGTGCCTATCCTATCCCAAAAGATCTTGCATTACTCTTGTCACAATGGGAAATATTTAGGTAATAAGGACTCGCCGTGGAATCCACAGTGATGAGCAGGACCAGGGGAACAATGACTAAATACCTACTGATGAGAGAACAGTGAATGCAGGCTCTTCGGGGATTATCGTTTTGAAATGTTTTATTGCCTGCATTTTAAAATAGTTGTTTTTAAGATTTCCTCTTGTAGGAAGCCATTCTCCAAGGATTTCCAGAAATGAGTAGCTCTATCCCAGTCTGCCACACTTCCTCTGATAAATGTAGAAAGATAAAAACTAGTTAGAAATTCCCATGAGTGCCCCCCTTCTTGCCTCACCCCCAACGTGCCCCCATGAAATCCTCCCCATGGGAGGAATACTGAGTCATAGACAAAACAGGAAGTGGTTGATACCACTTCTTGATTAAAGTGGTCACTTATTCTTTTGCACTATATCCCAAGGCTTACATGCATCAGTGAGAATAGTTAGACAATGCAAACACCATCACATATATAAACCAACAAGAAAAAACATTGCCCCTTTGAGAAATAGCATATTTTGGAGACTTGCATGATGACTTCCCAATGGAGGAGAAATTAGTAATGCAGAGGCTGGGTATATTCTTCATGCAACTTGTCCTTTACAAGGTCCTGGACCAGAGGTGGTTGCAAACAGCATGCAGGAAATTCCCTCTTTCAGGGGGTCTCAGCTCAAATCCAAACACCTGGGTCCAAAAGAGCAACTCTACCCTAAAAGTTAACTCTAGTTAGATTAAGGAAGAGAACAACTTCCTTTGCTGCTCGGCACCTACGCTTCCCCAAGAAACTCAATAAGAAAAGCAACAATCTACAATTTTCTAAAAATTTGCTCTCCTGCTTAAAAAAACCTGTAAGACTATGTATAACAGTGCCATCTGGTGACAGCAATAATATAGCCAAGGATAGCAAATTGCTGGTATAGACCAGAGTTTTTTAACCTGTGGTCCATGGACCCCGGGGGTCAGCAGACAATGTCTAAGATTTCCAAAGGGGTCTGCACATCCATTCAAAATTCACAAATGAAAAAAGGTTGAAAATCACTGGTATAGACAAAACCTAACCATCCCTATCTGTTCTTCAGATAGCTGGAACAGGCAGTACATTGGATCACTTGAGCAGGTTGTAAATATTTCTGGGAGAGTGGAAAATCACTGCTTTTGAATGAATTTGCCACAGTTGGAGGCAAGTGCAAAGAGACGTGGTCATGAAGTCTAACAGAAAAGTTTCCAGGTACTGTTTCATCTGATGGCAGGCATTTGGACTGGCATAAAAGATCTCAAAATAAGAATTAGTAAGTAAAGGAAAATTTCCCTTAGATTCCCTGAAATTATGAATGAAGTTACTGTATAACGGAAAATATTTTATTTCAGTTTCAAATCTCTTTAGCACAATTTAATAGTGGAATTCAATATACTTGAATGACTTGACAGAGTGTGCTCTAATGTGAGTCACCATGTTCATTAAAGTTTAAATATATAACACTAAAGATCTAATCCTGCACATGTTTACTGCAGTTACTATTCTGTCTTGCATCAGTTAGACTGTTCAGGGTAGTAGCATTCCAATTGGTACAAATAGTAGCAGGTTTGGGCCGTAATAAGGGTTCTGGACTTTGGGAAGTTTTCTATCATGCCATTGAACTGAGCTAGTAATAAATGCGTCTGACAAAGTGGGTATTCACTCACGAAAGCTTATGCTCCAATACATTTGTTAGTCTATAAGGTGCTACAGGACTCTTTTTTGCTTTTTAGTAATAAACTAAAATTTCTAGGGTTTGTTTTCAGGAATTTCAAATATTTAGACAGTTTACTGATACTTTAGAATTGGAAAAGTACCATACCACTGTTTGGCTAGTTTTTAAAGGAACTAGCCAATCTCTGCAATGTGGTTAGATAACAGAGGGGTTTACCCAAAGTGAGCAGAATCTATTTTCTAAACAGTGGAACTGAGTCATGTTAATAAGCCAAACAAATCTCACTGACACTGCATTATATTTATCAATTTGATAGTGTTGCAATGGCACAAGTTGGCAATACAAAAATTATTTTAAAAAAAGCATAACTGGAAAAAAGCCAGGAAATTCAGAGTTCAGAGTAAAATGTAGGGACAAAATCCTTGGCACACAGACCAAGAAACCAGAACAGTACAGGTGGTGGTTGTAGTATTCGTTTAATGACCATTGAATCTTCTGGTGCTTACTTATCAGTAGACACTACCTCACCTTTAGCAGAACAGCATATGTTTGTAGCATACAGTCTTGTAATATGCTTTATGCTGTTTTTATGCTTTTTGCAACCTCTAACCACTCCTGTGGGAGCATATTAAAGTTTATGGGAGGTGATTGCATGTGCATTGGAAGGGAGAACTTGTATATAAGATAAAACACATTTTCTGACTACAAAAGCAGTGCACCATGATATCCCTAAAAGTTATTCCTATTTTTAACTCTTGAAATTCTACACAGAGTTTATACTGGAGAGTCCTGAATCCAGGCTGTTTTATTTTGGAGCACTGCAATGCAATTCAGTCATAAAGCTAAATGGCTTTCTAAATAAACATGGGTTCAAATGAAGGCTGCCCTCTTGAGAGGGAACAGTAACATCACCACAGCAGTGGTGGGAAAACAAAGCTAGAGTCTGTCACAGAGCCTTCAGCTCCATTCATCTTCAGGTATTTCTATTAATAAATTTAAGTTGCCCAAAACTTGGAGGGGAAGGATAAAATTACATTCTGTAAAATAGAAGTTGCTAGAAATGTTAACTTAGTAAACATTAGTTGTCATTGATGCTAACAAATTACAGATGAGTTACGCTCATTAATAGAAGTGATTGCCCATTGAAAATAGCCCCCTTAGTCTTAGAATCTTCAAGTTGGAAGCATTTTTCTCTAACATCACTTCACTGGAGACCAGATTGTTTAAAGTCATGACCTGAGGAGTCAATTGGGCCTCTCTGGAGGTGAGTATTGTCCATGAGTGCACAGCTGGGACTTCATTGCTAGAGGAAAATATGCTCATTATGTAAACTGAGAGCATATATCTTAAAATTTAAATGGATATTTGTAAAGCAAAGTATTACAGACATAGGACCAGTTGTTCAGGTGGTGTAGCTCCAGTGAAGTCTGTTTAAATTGGCTTTAAAGAAGTCAATGGAACTAACATATACCAGTTGAGAATCTAGCCTACTAATGACAATGGCAGCCTATGCTATCCCTACACATCCTTCTCTGGCAGAAATGTTAGAATTTTCATTCCTTTGAAATTTTTACTGCTATTTAAGTGGGAATCAAACACACAGGGTAAAGGCAACTGCAGGTTTCCACTCAAGGAGTTTCCTTCTCATTGTGTGACAAAAGAACGCTGGAATTCCATATGTTTAAGCTGGGATGAATAGGGGATAGGTACACAGATGCCTTATGCTTTTGTGCTGCCATTAGTCCATGCTACCACGGCAAGCCCTACAAGTCCCTTATAGGGAGGATTTCACAATATGGAGGGGAAAACATCAGGAGTTGCCTTTGCTTCAATTTAAGCTTATTGCTTCTTGTTTGATCTTCAAGGTTAAGGATAACAATTTTTCACCCTCTTCCTTATAACAGCCTTTTATGTACTTGAGGACTTATCATGTCCCCTCTGTCTTTTCTTTTCCAGACTAAACAAACCCATTTTTTTTCAATTTTCCCTCATAGGTCATGTTTTCTAGACCTTTAATCATTTTTGTTGCTCTTCTCTGGACTTTCTCCTTCTTCCACTTCTTTCCTGAAATGTGGTACCCAGAACTGGACACAATACTCCAGCTGAGGTTATATCAGCGCAGAGTAGAATGAAAGAATTACTTCTTGTGTCTTGCTTACAACACTCCTGCAAATAAATCCCAGAATGATGTTTGCTTTTTTTGCAGCAGTATTATATTGTTGACTCATTTAGCTTATGATCCACTATAACCCCCAGATCCCTTTCCACGGTACCATTTCCTAGGCAGTCCTTTCCAATTTGTTTATGTAGTATACATGCGGCACCACTTCTACTGACCTATAAAAAATAGAATTTCCAATACTTGAGGCAAAGAACTCATGTTCTTTCTACAGTGAAACCATCAGGATGAGAGGAAAATCAAAAAGGCTATGGGGGTTGGCGGGGGGAGGGGGGTACGGGACGGGGGACGACTCAGCATCTCCTTGCATGCAACACAGCTGTGCTTCTTGGTGACCACCCTCTGTAGGAATGAAGAGAGGAAGGTGAACAGGAAGATATGGCTAATGAGTCTGAAACAAAAACCAAGTACACAGTAGGCTGTGGTTATGATTGTGCCTAGGCAGTAGTAACTCTCATGTCCTGGCTGTGCTGGTATCTTGCATCTTACCTCTACCTCCTTCTTCAACCTTTCAAAAGGAGAATAGGATTTCACTCTTCAAACTAGCATGAGAACCACAAGAGTGTAAAAATGTTAGGCTATAGATAATTCCAGTTCAGGTCCATTTCCAGTTACTTGCATTTTCTGGGATTTCTAACTGCTAGCACTAGACACCTTTTTCTATTAAAATACATGTTTAGCAATAGATGTTTACACGGCCCTTGTTAACTAACTACATTCTGTGTTCTAAATGGTATTGCCAGAAGTTTCAAAAGCTTGTTCTGGTACAAATGGCCTGCTCTGTGCTCCTTGTGGGATTTAGCATGTTTGGATGCTCAGGGAATTTTCACATCAGCTTGCTGTGTTCAAGTCCCCTGTGTGGTCTAGAGGCTGAGTAGTTCAAGCATCAGGGCCAGGGGATGGTGAAGGGGTTAGTAATTTTAATTGATTTTCAAAATTTTAGATGCTCCATTTTTGTTCAACTAGGCACTCCTACCTTAGGCATGTCATTGACACAACTGAGCCAGGACATTCAGATTAAACCATTTGAGCACCAGCCACTCACTGTTTGCTCTGCACACCAGGAACCCCACTCCTAAATAACTTAAAGAGGGGGTGAGAAGGGGAGAAACTATTTTAATACTTAGAGAGCTAGCAATTGATAAGGGGCTTAGCTACTAGGGCTCAGCCATAGCAAGGGAAGGAAAAGGCAGGAGTCCAGCAAGGGGACAGTATGAGGGAAGAAGGATGAGCATGCGGGATGGTATATCTTAGGTTTTGTGATTCTGAGTTGGGGCTACACTAGCCACCGGCTGCAGAACAATACATGACTGTGCAAGGGTGGTTCATCTTGAGAGAGAAGAGCAAATCTTGCTCTGGCTTGCAGACGGGGGATGTGCCAATGCTCTCCTCAAAGGAGGCTCTCCCTTGACCTCACCAAGGTACTGAGAGCCCACCGGAAGAAACTAACCCTAGAGACCATCAAACATCTAAATGATGAGCAGAGGCATGAGTTGAAGAGGGCCACATGTAGGATCTGTCATGACCAATGTGGTTTTTGGCATAATTCCAGAGGATCACTGTGGACACCGCTGGCATCAGCTGCATCCCAGTATGTGGAAGATTTCCTTAAGGCCATGGTGAAACAACACAATATGCAATCTCACCCACTGATAAAATAAACTGCTGGAGATAATACATGGATTTTATGTGAGCCACCTTTTACCAGCGCTAGCATAGGGAATGGCAAATACTATATATACCATACAGAGTTGCAGGAGAAACAGTAGTACTTGTCACTGATTAGAAAATTCATTGTTTAATACTGTCTCCTTCCTTCTGGCAGAGGGTACCTCTTGGTGAGCCCTCACAAGGCCAGAGCATAGGTATAGCTGCCCACAGTTCCACCAGAATGGTAATAGAAAAGCTAACTAACTTTTCTAAAATAAGATTCAGGTGTCTGCAACAGACTGGTGGCACATTACAATGTGCACATGATTAAGATAATACGTCTGAGGCGATAGATACAGATGAATTAATGGAACCACCTAGGCAAGCTGAGGTTTGGGCTGAAGGGGGCTCAAGATCCATGAACTGCTTGGGGAGCTGGGCCTACAAGTAGCATCCAGCTGGGCTGACTCCCGGGACTACTAGGGCAGGCTGATCACTAAACAATGTTGCAGTGACAGCAGGCGGAATGAACAGTTGTGAAATTATTCATGTTGACCATGAAAATGTGACTAATATTTTTTTCAGAATATTGTGGTGCCTGTGGGCAAAGCAAAAAGTTTTAATCGTCCTGTGAGATGAGAGTGTGTTCATAAAGAGGATGGGGAATGGAAAACTAGCTGTTCCTACAGCCCAGTGATGTTGCAGGGAGAAGGACGCTTCATCAGTCTGTGCTTGTGTCTACGCAGGATGAGGGGAAGGAGAAAGATGGGCTGTTGCAGTATCTTGTCCCTGCAAGATTTTGTAAGTTTTTTGGGGTTGCTGGTTTTTCAGATTATCTGGTAGTCACTGCTTGCATTCTGTAAGGCTAACTTCTGGGTGGTAGGGTCCAAGAAAAGTAAAGGAACAGTTCTTAATATTTGATACTTGATGTTCACAGCAGTTGCTGGGTACCAGAAGTTAATGACAGCTGCCTCACTGAAAATCTCATAGACTACAGACACAGCTAGTGTCAAAGCACTCTGGCAGCTCAGACACCCAGACAGAGCTGAAAACTTCACAACTTTAGTACTGTCCATCTCCTTTCTGGAAATGCCCCAGATATCCAAAGCATCAAAAACTAAGCACTCAAAATACCTTATTGCACACCTGAGTCACCCCCCCCCCCCCACACACACACTTTGAAAATGACCGCAACCATGCAAACTGGGTAGAAAAAGGCATATTACAATTATTAATATTGGGGAGTGAATTAAAGGAGCATGGGAGTGCAGGCCTACACTTCCAAAAGCAGGCAGTGATTTTTGGAGGTCTGTCTTAAAACATTAGATCTGATTGCTCAGCAGTGCTGAGCCATTCATAGCTCTCACTGAGTGAGCTGGAACGGTAAGTGCTCAACACTTCTGAAAATCTGATCCATTGCATTTCAAGTTTGGCACACACTATTAGTGTCTGCTCTGGGAATTTAAGCCTTGAATATGTCAAGAGTACATATTCCACTAAGAGAAATACCACTTCCTGTTTGGGAGTAATGAGGCTGGGAAATGTAAGTGAGACTTACAGACAAAGACATTCCTTTAATGCTTTTTTATCTAGCAAATGAATCACCAATGGTATGTGGTGTCATTTTGAGCAATAGTGGGAAACGCCTAGAAAACCCTTGTATGTCTGTCAAGGCTTGTGTATTATATATTCTATTTAACTAATGAAGAAAAATCTCAGAATAGCAATGTGAACATTTGAGATTTTTGTCTCGTAGCCACTAGAGAATATTAATTGTAGACAAGATTGTACTTTTTTTCATCAGAGCCTTATTTTATTGGCTAAGGGGTAGACTGTGACTTTAAGCTGCTGTTCAGACTGGGGGAGGGGGCCAGAAGGATGGAGGGGTGATGCCCTGACAGTAGTTTCCGGAAGCCTTATGCCTCAGGTGGACACAATGGGCTCTTTCCTGAGCCTCACTCTGCTCTCTACTCAAGGCTCTTGCAGCATAAAGGGAGAAGACAGCAGCTAGATCTCCCCTGTTTGGGATTCCTCTGGCATGGGGGAGTTCTCAATGGGCATAGAGCCAGCATAGTCAATGCCTGTGCTACCACCCCCATATCTGTCCATGCTGAGCATCTGTTGGGGGATAGGAGGTAGCATGGCCAGTGTGTGCAGTATGGTAGCAGGACCTTTGAGGGTGTCAGTGGACAGCCAGGGTAGGATAGAGCAGCTCTGAGTGTAATTCTCACCATCTTAGAACTGGCCTAAGGCTCAGGGAGCTGCCGGTGCAGCTGAGTGTCTGAGAAGAAAACACTGATACAACCCAAGTGCATCCTCTAGGCTCAAAATCCAGAGAGAAATAAAAAAATAGAAAATAAAATAATAATAATAAAAAGGGCAATAGAAATAAACTATCCCATGATTTTAAAACCAGCTCATAACTTTTTGGGGGCCTCACTCATGACTTTTGAGCCTTCAGGGGTTAGCAATATTGGAAATTAATTCTATATTTCTGAAAGTGATATTACCATAATCTAGCTCCAGTTCATGTGAAACCTGTCCCTGCACTCGCAATCCTCTCTCTACTATTCAACAGTCTTGCTGTAGCATGAAGGAAGAGGTGGCCAATCCCCAAAGGGCTTTGAACATCAACAGAGAAGCCTTGAACTGAACTTTATATTTAAAGGAAAGCCAGTACAGACTAGGTAGGGAAATATCTTCATGTTCCTGGTAACCTGTGTTGATAAGCAGCCTGGTTTTAAGGAGCAAGAATTATATATTATTAATTTATTTACTGTCTTTCCCATGAATTATACATTTGCACACTCAAAAGATGCCAAGACACAAAACAGGCATATTATTCCATTGTACAACCACAAAAGATAAAACTGAAATGTCCAATGGGTTTCAGAAGCAGTTCTCACATTTCAAAGTCCAAGAAGTGGCCAGAGCAGAGGATTATTTCTGACCTAAAAAGGCATTTACATTGGAAGTGGATGCCGAGATTAGTGGCACATATAATTTGGACACAAGAAGAGTAATGGTGAGTAGGGCTGACCAGAAAACAAAAATTCTGATTAACAAATTTTTTTTTGGTGTGTGTGTGGGGATTTTGAAATGTTTCATTTCAATGCAGAACAATATGAGATCTTTAGAAGCTTTATGGGGGAGGGAATCATCAGTGACTCTCACTCCAGAATAACACTTGCCTGGGATTTGAGAGACCTATGTTCAAGTCTCTGCTCTGCCTGGTTCACAGTGTCTCTCTTTCAGTCTCTTGATGCCACTGTTCCGCTTTGTATAACTTATTCATAAGGCTGGGGTGAGAGACTGACTCCAGGGCACTAAATCCCTGCTCCAAATCAGGCAGGGCCAGGACTAGAAGTTGGGTTTTCTATTTCTCTGGTGAGGGCCCAATCACTTGGCATTCCTGTTCTCATTTTATGTTTCTGTGAAATGTTTTGGTTTAGACAAAATAACCTTTTTGGATAAAGGGAAGTAGTTAAATTGATTTTTTTTTGGCCAGCTGTAGTTTGAGTAACAGATATTAGTAATTGTCAGCAGAGCTCTGTATACTACCTTGAAAAACACAGAGTTGTTGTTTGTTGGCAAAGGGAATAGAATAAATAAGATTTGAATAAACACACAAGATAAGGCTATGTTAATAAGAAATATTCAGCATATAATATTTTGTGCAATGAGTGGTTAATATAGTAAGCAATGTTCAAGCATTGCAATTACTTTTCCAATAACTAAGACTTGCTATATTCAGTTCTTAGTTCAGTGCTGAGGGATGTGTTGTTTTTTAAAGTCTGTTATCTTTCATGAGCCTTCATACCTAAGACCTAATATTGGATATGATCAGACACTTATGATTTTTCAGCTCCCCCGAGCTATGTGACATTTGTTAGTGACACTGATGGATCATGAGACAACAGATTTTAAAGATGTCATTTGGATTACCATTTTACTTCCTCCCTCTCCCACTTACATTCTTGTACTATTTTAATGGTCACTGTCATGAAAATAGTCTGAAGTAGGAGGTAATGTTTTCTGCCACCTGAAACAGGGTAATGCCATCTGCTAAGCAGTATAAAGCATTAATTTGTAACTTTGGATGTCTCATGAAATATTCGCTTCTAAAATCCATGTCAAATCTGAATTGTGAAAAAAGAAGATATGGCTTAATGATGGAAGCCGGCTGCAACCTTTACTATAGAGAGGCCACCATGCCTCCATAATTAAATTTTAAAAATGAGTTCTTCTGTATCTGATGGGAGTGAATTTCTAACTGATGTTCCAGAGTATGACAATAGAACCAAGTTTCCGAGAAACTAATTATATGCTAATTATTTCTAGTTACTCAGATAATTTCCCAATTTACCTCCTGACCATCCTTTCCTCAATCCTGTATGTCTGGATGCTTTTATTTCTAATATCACTAAATTCTGGTTTAGAAAAGAATAATTATATATCCTATTACAAATAGCATTAAAACTTCAATACATGACTAAGCAATGAGTTAAAAGCAATATGTTTATATAAGAATATCTTATGAAAATATGAAGGAAAAACCCAAAAACTCTTTATGTGAAAAAACGATGTTTTTATAGATTTTAGAATTTTTTATTGACACAAACTTCTAAAAATACTCCTTCTGTAGCAGAGCAAAATATTGTATAATGTCAGTTCTTTAATTCTGACTAAATATACAAAATTAAGTTGGATGGCTCATCACTTCCTTTGATCACAGTTCTCGGGAAAGAAACGGTAATATTACCAAAACAGCAAAATTAAACAGTAATAAGTCACCAGGACTAGATGGTATGCAACCAAGAGTTGTGAAGGAACTCAAATATGAAACTGCAGAACTAACTGTGGTGTGTAATCTATCATTTTAAGTCTGCTTCTGTACCAGATGACTGGAGGATAGCTAATATGATGGTGATTTTTAAAGAAGGATCATGAGGAGACTCTAGCAATTAAAGGCCTGTAAGTCTAACTTCAGTATCAGGCAAACTGATTGAAACTATATTAAAGAACAGAATTCTCAGACACATAGACGAATACAATTTGTTGGGGAAGAGTCAATATGGCTTTTGGAAAGGGAAATCATGCCTCACCAATCTATTAGAATTCTTTGAGGTGGGAGGGTCAACAAACATGTGGATAAAGGTGATCCAGTCAATATAGCGTACTTGGACTTTTAGAAAGTCATAAGCAAAATAAGTAATCATGGGATAAGAGGGAAGATCCTCTCATGGATCAGTAACTGACAGGAAAAGACAGGAGACAGGGTAAGAATAAATGCTCAGTTTTAAGAATGGGGAGACAAGTAGGTAGTGGTGTCCCCCAGTAATCGTACTGGGACCAGTGCTGTGCAACATATTCATAAATGATCTTGGAAAAAGAGGTAAACAGTGAAGGGCAAAACGTGCAGACAATACTAAATAATGCAAAATAGTTAAGTCAAAAGCAGACTGGAAAGAGCTACAAAAGGATTTTACTAAGGCTGTCAAGGGTTTAAAAAAAGTAATCGCTATTAATCGCACGATCAATCGCACTGTTAAACAATAATAGAATAACATTTATTTAAATAGTTTGGGATATTTGCTACATTTTCAAATATATTTATTTCACTTACAACACAGAATACAAAGTGTTCAGTGCTCACTTTATATTTTGATTACAAATATTTGCACTGTAAAAAACAAAAGAAATAGTATTTTTCAATTAACCTAATACAAGTATTGTAGTGCAATCTCTTTATCATGAAAGTTGAACTTACAAATGTAGAATTATGTACAAAAATAACTGCATCCAAAAGTAAAACAATGTAAAACTTTAGAGCATATAAGTCCGCTCAGTCCTACTTCTTGTTCAGCCAATTGCTCAGACAAACAAGTTTGTTTACATTTGCAGAAGATAATGCTGCCCACTTCTTGTTTAAAATATCACCTGAAAGTGAGAATAGGCATTCGCATGGCACTGTTGTAGCCGGCATCGTAAGATATTTATGTGCCAGATGCGCTAAAGATTCATATGTCCCTTCATGCTTCAACTACCATTTCAGAGGATATGTGTCCATGCTGATAATGGGTTCTGCTCGATAACAACCCAAAGCAGTGCAGACCAACGCATGTTCATTTTCATCATCTGAGTCAGATGCCACCAGCAGATGGTTGATTTTCTTTTTTGGTGGTTTGGGTTCTGTAGTTTCCTCATCAGAATGTTGCTCTTTTTAGACTTCTGAAAGCATGCTTCACACCTCATTTCTCTCGGATTTTGGACGGCACTTCAGATTCTTAAACCTTGGGTCGAGTGCTGTAGCTATCTTTAGAAATCTCACATTGGTGCCTTCTCTGCGTTTTGTCAAATCTGCAGTGAAAGTGTTCTTAAAATGAACATGTGCTGGGTCATCATCTGAGAGTGCTATATGAAATATATGGCAGAATGTGAGTAAAACAGAGTAGGAGACATACCATTCTCCCCCAAGGAGTTCAGCAACAAATGTAATTAATGCATTAATTTTTTAATGAGCAACATCAGCATGGAAGCATGTCCTCTGGAATGGTGGCCGAAGCATGAAGGGGCATATGAATCTTTAGTACATATGGCACGTAAATACCTTGCAATGCTGGCTACAAAAGTGGCTTGCAACACCTGTTCTCACTTTCAGGTGACATTGTAAATAAGAAGCGGGCAGCATTATCTCCCGTAAATGTAAACAAACGTGTTTGTCTTATAGCGATTGGCTGAACAAGAAGTAGTACTGAGAGAGCCTACAAGTCCAAAAATTTTACATTGTTTTGTTTTTGAGTGCAGTTATGTAACAACAACAAAAATCTACATTTGTAAGTTTCACTTTGACCATAAAGAGATTGCACTACATTACTTATACGGGGTGAATTGAAAAATACTATTTTTTTTGTTTGCCATTTTTACAGTGCAAATGTTTGTAATAAAAATAACAATATAAAGTGAGCACTGTCAACTTTGTATTCTGTGTTGTAGTTGAAATCAATATATTTGAAAATTTAGAAAAACATCCAAAATATTTAATAAATTTCAATTGGTATTCTATTGTTTAATGGTGCAATTAAAACTGCAATTAATCACGATTAACTCAAAAAAATGAATCGTGTGAGTTAACTGCGATCAATTGACAGCCCAAGATTTTTTACTAAACTGGGTGACTGGACGACAAAATGGCAGATGAAATTCAATTTTTGATAAATGCAAAGTAATGCACACTGGAAAACATAATCCCAAGTATACATACAAAATTAGCTGTTACCACTCAAGAAAAAGGTCTTGGATTCAATAAAGCTAACAATGTTAGGAACAATTAGAAAAGGGATAGATAATACAGAAAAGATAATAATTTCACTGTATGAATCCATGGTATGCTCGCATCTTGAAAACTGCATGCAATTCTGGTCACCCCATCTCAAAAAAAAAGTATTAGAATTGGAAAAGGTACAGAGAAGGTTGACAAAATTGAGTAAGGGCTTGGAACAGCTTCCGAATGAGGAGGTTTAAAAAGACTGGGACTTTTCTGCTCAGAAAAGAGATATCTAAGAGGGGATATGATAGAGGTCTATGAAATCATGAATGAGGCAGAGAAAGTGAATAAGGAAGTGTTCTTTACTCCGCATAAGACAAAAACCAAGGGTCACCCAATGAAATTAATAGGCAGTATGGTCAAAACAAACAAAAGGAAGTACTATTTACACAAGGCACAGTACACCTGTGGAACTCATTGCCAGGGGATGTTGTGAAGGCCAAAACTATAATGGGGCTCAAAAAGAACTAGATAGGTTCATGGAGGATAGGTTCATCAATGGCTATTAGCCAAGATGGTCAGGGATGCAACCCCGTGCTCTGGGTGTCCCTAGCCCCTGATTGCCAGAAGTTGGGAATGGACCACTTAATGATAGCCTGTTCTCGTTCCCTCTGAAGCATCTGGCATTATCCACAGTCAGAAGACAGGATACTGTGATAAATGGACCATTGGTCTGACCCACTATGGCCATTCTTATGTAGTGATAAGAGATGTTTCAATATTGGGCAAAATTTTCTGATGGCTGAAATTGAAGGCCACATAATTATGCTAATAAGGAATTTGACTGAGAGAGGTCTTTCATTATTAAATAATAAATGTGAGAACAAGGACATGGGGAAGGAGTCGTCTGATTCTTCTGGGTCTGGAATTTGATGTATAATATTGCATTAATTCAACATACTGTAGTAGAGGTTTATGATATTTAGACTCTATGCTTTTTATTTCCTGAAGTACCTTTCTGACAGGAAAGGAAGGCCATGTGACCTTGAAGTATACCGAATTGCATTGTTTCATGTGTGACGGGGTGAGGCCAGACAGCTATAGGAGAGTGATTTTTCTTTTTTGTGAAAAACTGATCTTTATTTTCCAGAAATATACAAAATTATTCTCTCATTTCTCCATCTTTTTCTTCTTTTTCTACTCCTCTGATGTACAGGACGTGGTTACATCTCATCAAAACTTCACCAAGGGTGTCCTGACAATACACCATCTATGTATTCTTCTGTGTTTTCAAGCTGCATGTTCATGTAGCTGTTGACAGATACCAGGTAGCCCTTGTACTCCATTCCCCAGTTCAGCTTCACCATCACCGGCTTCCCTGTCAGCCCATTCAGGAAGGGGTTGGGGTTCAGGGGCAAGCTCATGGTAACGCGGTCTGGCACAAGGCAACAGTAAAAACAAAAATTACTCGCTGGGCTGCACGTGCACCCAGGCAGGTATATTAGCCCCAGGATAAGCAGGTTACTCCAGGTTAATTAGGATACCTAGGGCCAATCAAGGGCCTGCCAGAACCTGTTAAAAGCCTCCCCTCCAGTCAGATAGGTGCATGCAATAGGAACTGTGGGGAGCAGGCATGCTACTGGAGAACTGGACAGTGCAGACACTGACAAACGCCGGAGACAGACCTCACAGGTACGGAGGTGAAGAGCAGGGGAAATCCTGCCCAACGGGGTCTACAGCCCTTCCATGCCCCAGAGGTTTGGGGAGAAGAGACCCCGCCAGAGGATAGAGATTGAACTGGGTGCCTGGCCTGCTGCCACTATACCCGGAGGAGTTACCAGAGACTAAGAGGCTCCCCTCCCCCTCCCCTTCCCAGACAATGTGGGGGCAATAAACCCAGGGGTGTGGGGAAATTCCTAGGGAGAATGGAATCCCCCAGCCCACTGCTACGGGGAAGTGCGGAACCCACCGAGGCAGAGAAGGAGCTCTGCCACACATGAGTATAAGCAGGATCTGAATGAGCTCTCCCGTGCCATCTAGTGATGAGCTGGGGGGGAAAAGACTTCAGGAACAGACTGTAATTGCATAAACACACCTATTCTGCCTAGGTATTCAACAGGCGGAGCTGCTTTGCCAAAGTGATCAATTTTGGCTGGTGCTGGGTTACAAACCAATTTAGTATTGAGTGCAAGGGTAATGAAATGTTACCCTGACTATATGAGTAAAGGGCAGCAGAACTGTACTTAGCCTGCGTTGACTGAGGGGGTCACCCTAAACTGAATCTCAGTTGCTAAGGAGGGGGGAAGATATCAAATCCCAGTGAAGGAGAGAGAGAGTGGGGACAGGTGTTGCTACCTGGTGGCTTGTGCTCTGCCTAAGTCTTAGGCACAATTTGCTCCTCTTTTCTCCACTGTTGAAAGACCGAGCTGATTAAACTCAATAGAGAGTCCTTGTTTTGCTCAGTTTTGCAAATTTGACACCATCAGATAAGGATTAAACAAACACTGTGAATGGCTATCCAACTACAGAAGCAGTTTCTCCTCCCTTGGTGTTCACACCTCAACTGCTAGCAGAGCACCTCACCCTCCCTGATTGAACTAACCTCGTTATCTCCATACTGATTTATACCTGCCTCTGGAGATTTCCATTACTTGCATCTGAAGAAGTGAGGTTCTTACCCACTAAAGCTTATGCTCCCAATACTTCTGTTAGTCTTAAAGGTGCCACAGGACCCTCTGTTGCTTCTTAGCTCAGGGTGGACACTGCTGTATGTCAACAGGAGACGCTCTCCCGTTGACATAGCTTCCGCCTCTCGGGGAGGTGGAGTACAGACATTGACAGGAGAGCACTCTCCCATTGACTTAATGTGTCTTCACCAGATCTGCCAAATCGACACTGCTGCATTGATTGCAGCTGTGCCGATTTAGCCAATAGTGTAGCCTGAGAGTAGGGTGACCAGACAGCAAGTGTGAAAAATCAGGATGGGGTGGGGGGTAATAGGAGCCTATATAAGAAAAAGCCCCAAATATCAGGACTGTCCCTACAAAATCGGGACATCTGGTCACCCTACCTGAGAGTGCCCCAATAATTTCTTCAGGCACGCCTCCTGTTGGTAAGGTTAGGTCATTCAATCAGGAAACAAAAACCATGTCACGTGACAGCTTCAAATGGCAAACTCCAGGTGTTGAATACTTGAGAGAGCATTTCAGTTGGGGGCGGAGGGGAGGAGACCCTAGCACATAGGTGCAGATGTTTGTAAAAGGTATTCCAACAATTGCCAATAATTAAAAAAAATCATAAAAACCATGATCTCTTTGTAGACAATTTACAAACAAAGACTAAATCCCATAAATTGACTGTGGAACAAAATCCTTCAGGCTCGAAGAACCAACTCAAACATTCCCATTTTCCATTTCATGTGCAAGATGCACTTGATCTTCCCAAACATGTAGCATCACTTAATGCACTTGAATATAATGGCCTCATTGCCATAAAAAATTAAATAGAATAGAAGGAATACATTGTTTGTTTGTAACAAACAGTTTGACCAGTTCTAGATGTTAGTCTTATAAAATGTGTAGAATAAAAATGAAGCAGTAAAGAACAAAATGCAGAGACTTAAGAACTGCTTTATTTGTTTTTTATTCCTTTTTTCATTGCAAACAGTCTATTCTGTATATGCTGTGTAGACAGTGACTTTTGACCTACTCATATTTTAAAAATATGGTGGCCAGTGAATTCATTTTCAATCTCATTGCTAATATTTAAATATGTGGCATCCTTTTGTAATAGTATGAAATTAGACAACAAAATCAAACTTGTTTCAGAAAACTGGCAAGAGAGAAACAATGCATGTTGAAATAGTGGAATTTTTCATGTTTGGCCCAATCTCTTAATGATAACATTTAGCAGATGTGAGAGACTTAGTAGGTATAGATCAGATGTTTTGATTCTGTTCTTGTATCAGAAGCCATTTCGAATAAGCTTCTGTTTTTCCTTATCTTGGCAGGAGCTTAGCTAGAGATTGAGGCCATGAATGGGTGACAAATTTATTTTTGCAAATAAACTATTTTTCACTAATAGTCATTGATATGTTCTGGAATGATGTAGTGGTACTTTATTGAGATTCATGCTGATCATTGGGCTGATTAGCCCACTGGTGCTGGAGCAGAATAAAACTAATTCATAGCAGTTTTCCTAAATTTCCTACATCTCCAAACATTCATTTTATCATGTTTGTTAGTATAATCTAACTTCCACTTTATTGGAGGAATACTTAATGCTTCCATTGGGTAAGACAAATGGCATTGTACAAGACCTTTGAAACTGTTGGATTTCTGATTCACTTATCAAGTTTTCCTGATGAGAAGTACATTTGTGCTGAGTTTTGCCAGTTGTCTGGCATGAGCTGAGAATTGTGTAAGGTCTGCAATGGGCATCGTAACTGGATATTCCAAAGAGATAATATCTTAAATCTTTTACTGCTCATAAACTCCAGCTGGGTCAACCTGACCACACCTTGCCCTTACCTGGGCTTCCAGAAGCAGAGGATAACTGTACGGTCTTCTGGAATTCAATAAAAGTACAGAACTAATCCTCTTTATCTGCAGAGCTCCAGCTTGAGCTCTGTACCTACTCCACACTTGATGGCTCTTGCAATAGATGTACATCCGTGGTGATGGGGTTCTTGGGTTATTTATACAGTGGTTATGAATGGACATGTTATAGGATATCAGCACATTATCCTATGGGGAATGGAAGGATGGGATCTAGGGCTCAACAGCACCTTCCTCCAATCCCATGCAAGCCCCTATGTGGGCATGTGAATCAGGGTTGTATGTGGAGAAGGGGGAATGGTTGGCTGGGGACAAGGACAGTGATACAGTATGTACTGTTCTTCCCTCCAGTTTCCCAGGGCATGCAGCACAAGATAACATTAACCAAGTTAGCATTACACTGATAGATGTGGGCCACTGCACAAGACACTGGGAGTGAGGAACAGTTCAGAGGCAGTGTCCAGGTGGGGGGCCTATGCAGCCATGAGGGTTTGAAGGCAAGACCAGGCCACATGGTGTGCATGAAATCAAACAGGATGCTCCTGGGCCTCCTTGTGTTTTCAGAGATCTGTGGATTTAGGACTCCTGATGAATTCCCCTTAGAAGAGAGGAAGGAAATCCAGCCTATCCACTGTGATGAGTCAGTTTTGAGGAAATTCTGAATGCAAAGTTGCTGAATTTTCATAGTTGTTTCTCTTACTGGGAGACAACCTGCCCCTTTGATATCCCTTTGGACTGGTGTCCACTATGGGGAGATCGCTGCTTTTGCAATCGATGAAGCAGAGATCGATTTAGTGGGTCTAGTGAAGACCTGTTAAATTGATGGCAGAGAACTCTCTGGTCGACCACGGTACTCCAGCTCTTAAAGGAGAATAAGGGAAGTCGACAGGAGAGCGTCTCCCGCCAACAAAGCACAGTGTCTTCACTGTGCTAAGTCGACCTAAGCTACATCGACTCCAGCTACATTATTCATGCAGCTGGAGTAGTTTAACTTAAGTTGACTTACCCCAGTAGTGAAGACAAGCCCTAATTCTAGTTCATATTAAAGTCTTAACACATACTGTAGAGTGAACCAGCACTGGATTAGGTGGGGTGTGCAGCAAAGAAGTCCAGCAATCTAATTTCCCTCAATGAGAACAAAAATTAAAGCAAACACAGAAATCCCAATTCCTACCCCCCTCCAAAAAAACCCCCCAAAACCAACATTCATGACTTTTGTTTGGTTACAACCATTACACATTCCAAGGCATGCATATTAATCAGAATTCCTGGGTTTTGTTCCAAGCTTTGCCAGTGGCTGAGTAAGTGGCCCTCTTATGCTACGTGCTAGAGAATTTAAAGAATTATTATACTTTAATAAAACAAAAAGATTTCTCAGGTGCATGAAAAATGTACCTGTGTATTTTAGTATTAAACTATATTGCACACACTCACATATGATCTTACTGATATACTGTGTATAACTGTAACACACCTGTTCTTAGCACAGCGAAATGAATAAAACTTAAAATGTGATTTAAAAAACATAAGCAATGAATTCAGAATTTCCTGTGAAATATGTTTTTAAAAGGTTCTAAAATCACTAAAATGTTATGGAATCAATGTAGAATTGTTATCAAAAGTGTTACAATGAATTCACAATTTAGTGTTTTCTTACCCCTCAGTGTCATAAGGAATGCATGTCATTGCTTTAGTAAGTTCACAGAGAAATAAACGCACATTGTAGCAGAATTATTGAAAACAGAGCAATGATAGAACTTCTGAACTTAATTACATACACCTCTACCCCAATATAATGCGACCCGATATAACACGAATTCAGATATAACGCGATAATGCAGCGTTCGGGGGGGCGAGGCTGCGCGCTCCGGTGGATCAAAGCAAGTTCAATATAACGCAGTTTCACCTATAACACGGTAAGATTTTTTGGCTCCCGAGGACAGCATTATATCGGGGTAGAGGTGTATCTTTATAGCCTGTAGGTGTGGACTAGTTAAGCTGGAGAACACGATTCACTTGGCTACACCTGAGACAATTTTCACCTAATTAGGGATTGGCCCAAACCAAAGACCTAGATCTAAATATGTATGGCTACATCTTCCCATCTTTCTTTAAACAAGATATTTTTATTATTGTATTAGTGACTATCTAATCATCTCAGATGTGCAAAGATCATCATACAGTTTACAATTTGCTTATTTCTACATCTGTTCTCCTAAAGCACTTCCATTTCCTATGTACATCCTTATTTATATGCTATTGCCAATGGAGTCGAGTAGGGTATAGCTTAGTGGGGAGGCCAAGTGGCCTTATTTTATCAACATGCACATAAGCCAAAAAAATCATCAAGTTACAAGACAACATGCTTTTTCATTCAGACTTTTTTTCTTCCACCCAAGTCATCGCTCAGGTATATGGTTTGTTATAAAAATCTTGAAAAGGCAGAGGACTGAAGCTGGCTTACTTTTATAGATAGACAATTTGCCCCCTTTCCATTCCTGTAACTTTACTTTCATTCCCTGGGAATTCTTGCTTGATGCCATAAAACAAAGCATAGTTCTTTAGGCTTCATTCTCCAAAATCACATTATGCCTGATCGTTCCTCTGAGATCTGTATGCTGGTGTAGGGAGACCATGTGGGAGCAGCTGCTGGGGCCAATCCTGGGGCCATGCGGGCAGCAGATAAATCTTACACTTCCCAATGTCCCTGCAAAAGGATAGGCAGCTGGCCAAGAAGATGGGGATGGAGGCAGCAGCTGCTGCGAGCCTATTCCCAGATCCAGGTAGTGCACCTGTGTTTTGTGAGGCTGTTAGAGGCACCAAGGCAGCTAAGAAGAAGGTGGACTTGGAGGGTATACCAGCCCAGGGATGATGATGATTGAGGAGGAGGATGATTTTTGTCCCTTCTGTGCAAGTTCCATGTTGCGGGCTGCAACTAGGATAGGACCTGAATAGGAGCATAAGGATATTGTAGCTTGAACTGGCTTAGCATGACCAGTATCTGACTCTTAACTAATGCTCTGTCTGTGTTTTGGGTACATAAAATCTCTCCCTCTTTTTCCTGTCTTTCCTTAAACAAGATATTTTTACTATTGTACTAGTGATATCTAACTATCGCAGATGTGTAAAAAGCATCATTCAGTTTATAATTTGCTTATGTCAATCGTTGCTGTTATTAATAAGGACCTATTACATTTTTACTTTCAGGGGATTAAAGATTGCTTCTAAAACACATCAAAGCAGTGATTCGTTTAGGGTAATAAGATGAAGACTCATCCATTTACAGTTGAATAACATGGCCATTTGTCTTTGTCCTCAGATTTCACCTGCTCTCTTTTAAATACACTATATAGTGTGGCGGGGTAAGGCCAGATGGCTATAGTAAAGTAGTGAGGAACAGGTATGTTAGTCCCAGGCTAAATAAATCCCTGGTACCATGGTAACCAAATGGCAGTTGCTCTTGGTTAATCAAGACACCTAGGGCCAATTAAGATCCTTCTAGAAAGCAGTGGAGGTCGCTAGGTTGATTGGGACACCTGAAGCCAATCAAGAGCTGGCTGGAACTAGTTAAAAGCCTCCCAGTCACCTCAGTGAGGTGTGGGTGTCAGGAGCTGTAGGAGGAAGCTGTGCTGTTGGAGGAACTAAGCAGTACAAATCCATATCAGGTGCAAGGAAGGAGGCCCTGAGGTAACGGTGAAGGAGATATTGAGTGGGGGCTGCTGTGGGGAAGTGGCCCATGGAATTGTATAGTCCTATTTCCAAAAAGTCAGCTACCATAGCTGCTATGCTTAGGATCCCTGGGCTGGAGCCTGGAGTAGAGGGCGGGCCCGGGCTCCCTCCCTCCCCTCCCCAATTAATCACTGAGACAACAGAGACTGTGGGAGGGAGGGTTGCTTCTCCTCACCTCCCTTGTTGGCTTATGATGAAAATGGCTCAGTAAGCTGTGACCCTTGCCTCTAGAGAGAGAAGAGCTACGTGGAGGGTCACAGTGAGCCTCTGAGGCTAGTGAAATCCACCAGGAAATATGGGACCCATGGACACAAGGACAGAGCTTTGTCACAATACTAAATGGCTTCATCTTGGTAGGCCTTCCACTATCTAGCCAGCAGGAAAAGTGGCACCAGAGAAATCATGTTTCTTATGTACTGACCATTTTTATAAACACCAGTGATTCAGCTTCTGTAAGTATTTATTCTTCAGGAATTCAGTCTTTATTGCTTCAGCTGGAATGATTTCCAGATGTAGAATTTTGGATCCATCAGCAAGAATCTCATGTATCTGAGAAGCCATTTCACAATACACATTTACTCACCCTCATTTCCTGTAATGAATTAATTGTTGCATGTAAACTAGAGTTTAAAGTTGGGTAGAAAACTTGGTGGCCATATTTCAGAGTGGGTTTGCAAAGCATAGGACAAAGCATGTGAGCAGTTAGGTCTCATGATTCACAAGCAAATAGTTCAAATTCAAGGAAGCCACAAAGTATCACAGCTGTAATGAATGTAGGGTTCAATATCTGCTGACATGATGGGACATATCCAGCAAATGTTTCCAGCCTGTTA
Source organism: Malaclemys terrapin pileata (assembly GCF_027887155.1). Taxonomy (NCBI): domain Eukaryota; kingdom Metazoa; phylum Chordata; order Testudines; family Emydidae; genus Malaclemys; species Malaclemys terrapin. The sequence continues at coordinate 92,528,829 of NC_071511.1, read as the reverse complement.
CATAGTCCTTGCCCTGTATAGCTGAAAGACAAGATACATCAAGTGAGTAAGAAACAATAGGAGAATTCATACAGGTATGGTAAGATTAGGAAATCAGCAATAAGATTAAACTGATACAATGTGAACCAATGTGCACTACACAATAATTTTAAATTATTTAAAAAATATATGGCTGGATCTTCAGCTGGTGTAAATCAGTGTGGCTCGCTAGACTCCAGGGGAATTACATTAGCTGAACATCTCACCTGGTGTTTTTAATAGCCACTATTTGTTTTTCAAACAGCACTGTCTCTGTATGTTGTGTGGAAACCTCTGCCGATTTCTGGTGGTGGTTGGGGTTAGGGGTTTTGTTTTGGTAGTGTGGTGGACCCAGTGAAAATTGGGGTGACGGGGATATGAGGATGAAGACATGGTGGGAGAGGGTAATGGTAAAGAAAAATGAATTGGGAGGTGTAGGGAAGGATTAAAGGTACAGGACAGAAGGGTGAGAGGAGGAAGTAGTAAGTTGGAACAAGTGGATAAGAGGAAATGTTGTCATTCAATTTACTGCAATTGAAGAAGTAAAAGGTACAATGAATTGGAGCAGAATGGGATCTGATGTCAGGATAAGTGTCCACAGGCTATGTGCCTCTTTTGCTGCTGGAATCTTTAAAGCTCTGCCCTTAGAAGTCTGGTTCTGGTAGTGACCTGCCATGTGGTTGGGGCCAGCTACGCCTGGTGGGACCAAGTGTCTGTGAGCAATCCTCTCTGATCGGAGACAAAGAGCATGTCTAGACTTGCTGTGGATTTTGTGTTTCCATGTTAAGTAATCCCCCAACAACGGTTGCACAAGCGGTGTGTACACACCACATTGTTATCCTGCAATTAAGGTACTTTGCCTCATATCATTGCAACTACTCAACACAGCGATTTTTCAAAATGAACACACTCATTTGGTCAGACAGTGCATTGCTCCACCACAGTGCTGTACGCATTCTGGGATTTTTCAGGCTGTGCATCAGAAGGCAATAGAATTCTGGGTCTTGGCATCAAATTTAGTAATTCCCATGATTCTTCTTGTTTCATCCCATCACATACCTGAGATTTGCAAGGCAGCCAGCCCCATTTCCAAAGTTATTGACAGGCAGCTTGGAGGAAACATTAGTGATTGTTGTGATGAATACGAACAGGCTTCTGCTAACATAGCTAAAGTTGTGCAATGACTTTAGACCCAAGGCAATAAAGGCCCCTGTTGAGGAGGAGTCTAAAATAAAGTAGATACTTCTAGAACAGCTTCATTTGGTGAAGCTCTACTTTTAGGCTTGACCAACTATGTGGGACAGGGTAATGCTGCAGATCTGGGATGACCAGCAGTCGGAATCTATGCAGCTGTAACTCTTTCTCTTCATTTGATCCCTTGTCTGAGTGGTGGGCTTTACATGCTGCCATCTTTCCCCACAACTGATTTCACAGATACAGAGCAAAATATATCAGGGAGGTTACGTGTAAATTCTGTAGTTATTACTCAGGCTGAACTGCCACCAGAATAAGTGAAGAACTGGCTCTTATTCTGTTCACCTTGCGTGGCTTTAGGCGGGAAAGTACTGCAAAGTGAAGTGGAATATTTCTGTTACCCTACAGATATGAGAAGTGACATGTGAGCTGGAAGAACCATTGGCATGAATACATTGCTAGGTATTTTTTTCAATGCAACAAAACAGTATAAGAGAAGATTAAAATATTAAGCTTTAAAAATGTCACATGCCTGCAAAAATTAGTCTCTCTTACAGGCACTGCATGGATGGATGCCAACTTCTCTGTCCAAATAGAATGTTTTGTAACAAATAATGTAAGTCCTTGAAGTTCTCTTAATGAGACTCTCTCTAGTGTGAACACGGCTCCATACTCTGCCAGGTCCTGCCTTATGCAAGTGCACTTTTTAGTAAGTATAAAATGTATAAACAGATTTGAGATGTAGTGAGAGAAAAAGGAGATAAAGAGGGAACCTTTATGTTTTCTTTATCTCAGGTTTGTGTGGTCACCCTTATGCTAACTTCAAGGCCAAGCAGATGCCCCCTTTACTTTACTGGGCTTAGCTTACTAGCTACTTGGATCTTTATAGGGCTAGACTGGAACCATATGATCTGCCCCAGGTAAGGGGCAGTATGAGACTGCACTGACCCAGAGGCAGACTCCTCAGACTTAAATTGTTCCCTGCTCTAAGGGAATTAAGCTGTTCATCCCTTTTCCTGGTGCAACTTACTCCCACAATCAGCTGCTTGGCATGTGGGAAAAGGGCAGAACCAAGGCTCCATCCACTGCCTGCTTCTGCCTGTCCACTTTCCCAGCTACTTCTGCAGTCCGTGTAGTTGCAGCCCGATACCAACTGCTCTCCCCCCACCTTGATGTGACCTGAAATGCAGGTACCCCATGTGGGAGAATATGGGGGCACCTTAACACCTTTTATCTCTCTGTGCAAGCACATAGGCTAGCTCACAATGTGAAATAGCTGAGGTCTCTTAAAAAATTGGTGTGGGCAGCCACAAGGGTTACTAAGAAGTCTTATTCCTCCTGAGCCTCTTTTGTTTTTTCCATTGAGCTTATGATGTGTTGTTGGTCTCTAGACGTCTGGGCCTGAGAGTTACGAGCTACAGTGGCCCACGGATTAACTGAATATTTGTTCTGATGTATGAAATCCTGTTTGACCTCAGCAAGAAGGAGATATGAAAAGTAATGATGGGCCAAAAATATTAAATTTGAATCCAGAGCCTCATCCAAGAGTGAACTTCCCCGGGGATTTGGTTTTTATTGAGAGAAACCCAAGTCACAAAGTTACTATTCAGATCAGAATCTAAACTTTCCCAGAGTCCGGGTGGCTGAGTTGGGTTGGTGTTCTGGATTAGAGCCAACTCTAACAAAAAAATTGTTTGTGATGCAAGGGTAGTGGCAAATATTTTTAGAGGTGTGTGTGTGTATAAACTGCTAAATCAGTAAGTATTTAATATATTAAGTTGGAAAAAAAGAATGATCTGACTAGTCTGGGCTGACCTGTCATTTGCTGCTCTAAAAGGAAACTTTAAGTTTTTCTTTTTTTAATGTTTCTTTTTTGAATAAATATGAAAACCTATTAGCCTTAGGTAATCAAGGTTTTTCTCTTCTGAATTCCAGTAACTGGTATTCTGCCAACACCCTCAGTGAAGTTGCCCTGGCATAATATGTGGGAAATGTAGCCATTTTGAAGCAATGGTTTAACAAACCATTTATTTTCTAATGAGCCAAGTTTAGACTTTAAAAGTTTTCCTGATTAGAAAAATGGTGCTAGTTTAAATAATAATAAAACCCATTTCCTGGGGAATCGTTTTCCACTCTTCCTTCCGAACTGTGACAGAGGAACAGTCATGCATGTCATTTTGGTGTCAAGTTCACTTAAAATGAAATGTTTGTCACAAGTTACTGTGGGTGAGTGTGTGTGGGAGTGTGTGTGTGTGTAGGAATGTTGAGATTAATGACACTTTATACATAGGTTTCTTATGTTAGTGAAACTGAGGTGATCAGAGAGATTGAGGCAAGAGCAGTGCAAATTTCTCTAAGTGGCTCTAAAAACAACATACCTGAATCCTAACCCCCAAATGCTCTTCTTAATGTAGGGTTACCATATTTCAGCAAGCAAAAAAGAGGACAGGAGGAGCCCCGCCCTAGCCCCTCCCACTTCCCGCCCCCCCAGAACCCCCAACCCTCCCCCCGTTCCTTGTCCCCTGACTGCCCCCTCCTGGGACCCCTGCCCCTAACTGCCCCCCAGGATTCCACTCCCTATCTAAGCCTCCCTTCCTCTTGTCCCCTGACTGCCCCAACCCTTATCCACACCCCCACCCCCAGACAGACCCCTGGGACTCCCACGCCCCATCCAACCACTCCCCACCCCCTGACAGCTCCCCCCCCCAGAACTCTCAGCCCCCCACCCCGCTCCTTGTCCCCTGACTGCCCCCTCCTGGGACCCCTGCTCCTAACTGCCCTCCAGAACCCCACCCCCTATCTAAGACTCCCTGTTCCTTGTCCCCTAACTGCCCCCTCCTAAGACCCCCCCAACTGCCCCCCAGGACCCTACCCCCTACCTGTACCCTGACTGCCCAAAACTTTCTCCACTCCCCCCAAAAAGCCCCCCCCCGTTTCTTGACTGCCACCTCCAGAACCTTCCTGCCCCCTGGCCCCCTTACCCTGCTGCTCAGAACCGGGTGTTGGGCTCTGTGCGAGCCGGACACGTGGCTGAGCTCCCCAGCACAACAAAACCCGGTCCCTGGCCCTGCACAACAAAACCCGGTCCCTGGCCCGGACCGGGCTGCAGGGGAGAGCTGCCCTTGTATCAGCACAAAGTGCTCTCACTCCCGTTTTGCTACGCTGCATGGCAGAAACCGCTCCCAGTTGCAAAAGGGGGAGGGCTGCACTTTGTGCTGATACACTTGCTCAGAATGCAGGGCGGATCCGGCTCCTCTACAGCTGCTCCGGAGTCCAGCCCGGGACTTTCCTGCAGCCCTCCCAGCCGCTCGGTCTGCTCTGCCGGGGGAGGGGGAAAATCCCGGACATTGTGAGTGCTTTACAAATTCCCCCTGGACGCTATTTTTAGTACAAAAAGGAGGACATGTCCGGGTAAATCCGGACGAATGGTAACCCTACTTAATGTAGTCTTATGCCTCTGCTGAGCAGAGAATACCAATCATGTCAAATTTTACCAAGATATGTGTGGTGTTGACAAATGTGTATCTGGCTTTTCCAATTTCTGGACAAGACTGAACTTCTAGTCTTGATAAGATACTGGCTAAGTGATACTGGGGGAAGCAGCTTGGGGGGGAGAGAGGCGGGATTGTAAAGAATATTTTCCCCTGTGATTGAAGGAGGGAGCTTTCCTATAGCTACTGAAGTTCAGTCTTGCATTCTCCTTTTGGTGACATTGTAACACTTACCATAGTTCCATAATATCACAGAGCTGTAGACTTAGCTCTTGTGACAGGTATTTGCTAAGAGGACAAAGAGCACTCATGGAACTACATATCCAGCCATGGTTACTAACCAGGGCCCCAATTATAGGTTGCCCTTGGGGGCCCATTTATGCCATTCCAGTAGCATAAGGGGTCTGTAAACTGGGTGGAAATGACCCTCAGGGAAAACTCCAGAGCTGTTGGAATGGCTTTGTCCGCCTCACGGGACCCCCTATGTAGGGACATATGAGAGGAGGGATAGGGTGGAGCTGGAGCACTACTATGCTCTCTGGCCACTTTCAACTGGTGAACAGCTCGTTAGCAGGTCATTACAGCCAGAATAAATACTGTTTCTATGCCTTGATGGAATGACGTATGGAGCTAACCAGAACAGCTCAAATTGCAAATATTACAACTGAATCTGCAAATGTAGCCAACTTTGAAGCTAAAACTTGGCTTTTCCTGAGTGGTTGCATTAATTTGCAGAAAATGACCATGAAAGTCTCACGAAAAGTGCAGAACTTAAATTCACTTTCAAATTCAAAGGAATATTCAGTGAAAATTAGTTCCCTACTCCTCGCTCCTTTTGTGTTTAGATCATGTTTTAGATTTATAAAAAGTCAATCTAGTCTAATCTGTGTAGACATCTCATAAAAAAATCATTGCCATTAAGAGATAATCAGACAAACATAATTGTGGGACTGCCGTTATGCTAAGAAACTGTCTCCTTCTGATGTAGTTGAAGGAATGTTCAGAACCCCTTATTTTAGGTCATATTTCCCAATGTCATGACTCCTTTTAAAAAAAATACAACATCTTTTATTTTTGCCTTCCTCTTTTCTCCTAACTGCTCTGCCCATTGCAAGTGTGAGCACTGTAGATCATGAGGAAACTCAGTAATCAGTGGTACAAAAAACAGAATTTACCCTCTTGCCTTGCTCTGGCCTTTCTGCTGTGTGGCATGCATTCTCCCCCATCTTCAACCTCCAATTTCTGTTAGTAAAAGGCAATATTTACTGGGTAAACTGCTTTATTTTGATTGTAGCAAGATTTACAAACCATGTCACTTTTCTGCCCCTTTGTGGAAAATGGCACAGAACCAAACTTGACTGTTTCTTACAGACCATTTTTTTTTTTCACAGCTAGTAACTGTTTAATTTTATTTTACACAATGCTTAGCAAGTAATGCTGTTGATTTCAGCTTTACAAATGGAAATATCTCTCAATGACCTCTAAAGCCATATATTCAAATTACTTGTTGTGGTTCATTGACATTATGCTTGGCTACTCAATGATTGAGCAAAACATGGAAATTTTGAAACATGTACAAATACTTTTTTCCTGGAGTCTTTAATTTTACTCTGTTTACTATTAATGATGGAAAACAGATCAGTGTTAAGTTTAGATGTTGATTTATTCAGATATGCATGAAGCCAGTCAAAATATCACAGATGTCATAACTGTTGAGATTTGGGCAGCCTTACCTCACAACAACAAAGTACTAGTGTTACTCCTTGTTAAGCACAACCTTCCCCAAATAGGGACCAATGTTATATTTTAATCTGAGCAGTCTTTCCTGTAGGTTTTGAAATCCTGTAAGTGCACTATTTTTGGTTTTCTCATTTTCGTCCAACAAATTCCTATGTACAGAACTACAAGCTAGTGAATAGGAAAGGAGGCTAAACAGCAGCCATGTATGCTGCAATTCTAAATTGGGATGGGTGGGATGAGGGAGGGAGATGATGGCAGTAATGCAGCTGAGGAGTTTCTCTGGGCAATCGCCTCTTACATTTCAGATTCTCATGGAGACTGTAGTTCAAACATGAGCCCATTCTGTAAGCTGTGTAAATTAGGCATTCTTTTTCAAAATGTCACATTTAGAACAATAATGCCAGGTTATATATTTACTATTTTGTTCTGTTGCGCTTCAAGAATATGAAAGAATTGTTTGAAGTAACTCTCCAGTAGGTGTGCTATTGCCACTCCCTTGGAATGCATTGTATGGGCTTCAGCAAATCCTCCTTGAAGTCCGGGGCTCTAATTCTCTGTTGCGATGCCACTCAGTTTGGAGGGGATTGACACCATGGAGAGTATAGTAATTGGGTAGTAGCATGTTAAAAAGTTTGTGAGCTGTATAGTGGTGCTCACCTTGTCCAGTTTCAGAAACTAGCCAGAGCAGTAGTGTGTCCCTACACTACAGTGTATACCAAGGTTTGTGGGACTCAGGATTGTGGATTTGGTATTTCCAAGCCTACGCTTGAGTGTCCACATGGAATTGTAAACCTGGGCTTACAACTGCTGGACCAGGGTCTCACTGCCATGCTAATAAGTCCATACTGCACTGCACAAGCCTTCTGACTCAGGTTTGCAGCTTTCTCTGCATCCACACTGCAGAATTACAGGGCTTGGACCCAAGTCACAGAAGGACTCAAGCTCTGACCCATCCCCTAGCAGGATTCTAGGACCTGGGTCCTGAGTGCTTTCTGACCCGAGTCAATCTGATTTGTGTGTGTGGACAGAAGGGGGACTTGGGATCAAACCTGAGTCAGAGCCTGGACTTAGTGTGCAGTGTAGGCATATCCTATACATACACTATACATATATCCTATATGACTAGGCCTAGTCATATAGGATATGTTGGTAAATGCAGTTCTCTGGAACCCTGCCGTGCCTGTGTGGCTTCTACATGTTATTTTGTTGAGTAAAGAGACAACACACCATGTTGCAACTTCCTGATTCTGGGACTAGCTGGGGATTGGTCCAGCCTCCAACATAAGTAAAACCCACTCCTGGAGCCCAGAATACTCACCTCACCCCAGCCACATTCTTTTCTGCTTCACTTTCTTGTAGTCTGGGGAGATATAAATGGGGCAGCATATGGTCTATGGCACCAGTAAATCCTCCGTATGCTGGGTGGATTTCCTGTGACTTGGTGGGTTTTCCAACCCATGGATGCTAGCAGCATCCAGAATCATGTTTCAGCAGAGTGAAATTGCAGGTCCTGCAGTTGCCGAAGCCCTAACTTTATTTTTTCAGTGGAAGGTGCTATAGCCAGGGCTCAATGGTGCTTTACATGTCTTCCCTGGGGGGCGGGAAGGGGAGAGGATTGAATACTGCTCTATTCAGCTGGGGATTCATTTTAGACCGCAATATTAACAGTAATGTTCTCACCATATGAAAGTAGGATGACTACAATTACTCAATATCAGCTTTTTTTTTTATTTGATATGAGGCGTTAGGTTGTTTTAGCTAAGTAGGAGCTCTGTAGCAATCCTCTTCGGAAGAGCTGTTTCTAACATCAGGTTCTCATTCACATAAGAATTCTGGTTCATGTCACTGTTTCAGGTGTCTTATGGTTACTTGCTATTTGGCTGGTAAATTGTAAAATACTAGTATGTATTTGCATGATTAAAGAAGAGCATCTTGAGAAAACTAGAGCTATGTCTACGTGAAGAAACTTTTATATACAGATATAGTATGTAGCTGTGCATTATTCACAGACAAATGTCACCCAGAATGTTACTGCGTTTTGCTATTTAGGGGTAGAGGAACTCTGAAGTTTACTAATAAAACATATAACTATGTGCATGTCATCCATTCTGCACTGAACCATACTAATATTCATTTGACATGCCTTTTAGAAAATGACTTTTGGCAGGCACAAATAGACAGCATTCTAAGAAATGACAAAACTAATTTACCCACAGTATGACTTTCAAGCCCCAGCAAAATTCTTTACATGTACTTTAAAAGAGAAATAACCTTGGAAAATAACTGTTTTTTAAAAGTGTCTGTCATGCTGTCCAAAGTGGTTCACAACAGTGAGTGCCAACCTCAGGGCAGACTGTCAAAAAGCAGGGCAAAGATTCCAAATTGGTTGTATGCTCTGTAATTAGATTTCACTAACTTTGTAGCAAATGTGAACTCCTAAAGCACTATAAGAGTCTTACTATGGAATCACAGACAGTCCCCTGGGCATTCCAGTCTACCTTGCCAACCCGGCAAACTAAATTTAGTGATAGTTGATTGCTATACACCAGTGTTTCTCAATGACTGGTCTGTGGACCAGTGTTGTTCCCTGAGATCTTCCTGACACAGTTAGGAAGGCAGCAAGCTGGTTCCTGGTATCAAAAAGGTTGTGAAACACTGCTATATGCCAAAGATCACACAAGATTCAGGTTGCTTCCAGTCCCAAGAGACCAGTCACTTACCCAAGGTCAATTTGTACCTTAGATCTCTCATTAAAAAAAATGCTTGTAGCTAATTCTATAGTAAACTATCTTAGGATTTATTAACTAGGAAAAGAAATGCATTATTACAAAGTTAATGCATGCAAACCTATATACACACACATGAGTTACAGCCTATGACTTTAAAAGGTCACAGAGTTGTAATCTGTCAGCTCCTTATGTGTTTTAGGGCTAATCCAGGTTGACCCTTGGGATTTCTGCTTTGTAACTCCAGCCCCTGAGATAGTGTGACATACCAGACTATGTGATCAGGAACAGTCAACATGGATTCACCAAGGGCAAGTCATGCCTGTACAACCTGATTTCCTTCTATGATGAGATAACTGGCTCTGTGGATATGGGGAAAGTGGTGGACATGATATATCTTGGCTTTAGCAAAGCTTTTGATACGGTCTCCCACAGTATTCTTGCCAGCAAGTTAAAAAAGTATGGATTGGATGAATGGACTATAAGCTGGATAGAAAGCTTGCTAGATCTTTGGGCTCAATGGGTAGTGATCAATGGCTCGATGTCTAGTTGGCAGCTGGTATCAAGTGGAGTGCCCCAGGCATTGGTTCTGGGGCCGGTTTTGTTCAACATCTTCATTAATGATCTGGATGATGGGATGGATTGCACCCTCAGCAGGTTTGTGGATGACACTAAACTGGGGGGAGAGGTAGATATGCTGGAGGGTAGGGATAGGGTCCAGAGTGACCTAGACAAATTGGAGGGGTTCTGGGGCAGGTAGGGGACAGGGAGAAGGGGTGGTTGGATGGGGTAGAGGTCCTGGGGGGGCCGTCAGGAATGAGAGGAGGGGTTGGATGGGGCAGCGGGAGTCTGGGGACGGAGAGGGGACAGGGAGCAGAGGAATGTGGATGGGGCAGGGGTCCCGGGGGGGGAGGGGGGATGGGACCATCAGGAAACAGGGGGGGTTGGATGGGGCAGGAGTCCTGGGGGGGGGGGCAGATAGGAGGTGGGGGCCGGGCCACGACCCCCTCCCCTAACTGGCCCTCCATACAATTTCCAAAACACGATGCGGCCCTCAGGCCAAAAAGTTTGCCCACCCCTGGTCGAGAGTATCCCCTCTAATAAATCCTCCCCTAAGGGATGATGGTCTGAACTTTGTGCTTCTTCTGGTCATTTCACCTCAAAATCTAGTTGTCATTTTACCACAAGTCCACTAGAATTGGCACTAATTGGGGCCTGTGCCAAAGCTAATTGGAGTCAATGGGAAGATACATATTGACTTTCTAGTAAGCTTTGGATCAGGACCTTGTTTTTTCTTCCTTTCCTCCCCCCAATTTTTTAAAATTTATTTAATGAAGCAAGACCTGAATGAACACTGAACCCGAACCTCTCTTTTCTAGAGGTACTACCTCTGGGCAACAAGGTTGTAGTGTATTGGCTGAAGAGACTTGCATTTTGCTGTCTTCATATTAAGATCTTTGGGAATTTGTTATTTCCTTGTTTTCTGTAGTACTCAGTTGCCCTGTAACTGCACTGGTGCTGCACAAGTATTTCCTAATTTTGTGTGTGTATGTGTGTAAAAGAAACAATACTAATTAAAGTACTGATAGTGTCCTAATCTACCAAAATACTGTAAGTTGTCTATCACTTGCTATACAGTACTATAACTGTTAGCATTTGAATTATGTCCCAACTGGTCCCTCATACTATTCTGTTACCCCCTTTTGATCAGATTAATTAGCCAAAATATTGAGGTCTTGTGAGTTGTTTACATTAGGAGGAGAAATTAATGATGGAGTTAAGTATTTCTCTGCATCCTGTTTTATTTACATAAACTCCTATTTCCCTGAGCACAGTAGGAATAAAACAGTCGGAGACAGTTTCTTTCCTCACAGTTTGAAGCCCCTTTCCAGACCGCTCTTTTTTTAGCTTTTCTGAGGGGTCATGTTAAAAGGCCTTCTCTGGCTATACTTGGTTTCTGCTGCCTTCTCTGTTTTCTAGGGTTTTTATTTCTCCCCCCACTCTTCCCACTTGCACACTTGTGCAAACCTATCCAGTCGTCTGCCCCTGCCTTTATCAGACCTGTGGGAAACCCTTTAGGCCGAAAGGCTCAACTCCTACTCCAGCCTTGCATGTGGCCTCTGTTTTGGGTGGAGACTCTGACTGTTTCAGCTATCTATTTCACAAGAGCTCAATTGCTTTACTTCGAGCCTGAATGAATGATGGCTGCTATACCTGTAGGAGCTGGATTTTATAATATACTATGAGAATTAATGTATGATTTGATTTCATCCTGTCAGCCACCCTTTTTGAATAGCAGAAAGGAATGACAGACCAGAACAATCCTTATGACTGACTATGGTCATCTTTTTGTTTTAGGATAAGTTATAATGTCTACTATGGTTTCCTATATGTATTACAAATTAGGCACTCTAATTAAATATACATTTCTTTGTTTTAAGGTTTTAGTAAGTAAGAGACTGGATCTTGTATTGTATCTATGTGAAGGAGATTAGAGGAATGTTGAGGGCCTGAAGCCCCAATGTGAATTGTTTTAGTTACAATATTTAGCAAGGCTTGATTTACAATGTATTCTGCTAAATATACAATACTGCTGTCTGTATACCTTTGAAGGTTTCTGTAAGAGATTGTTTGTGTGAATGAGGAGTGCATGCATCAGGAAAAGATAAGGTGTGAAAACCATCAGAAATGTCCAGATGGTCAAGAAAAAGTGAGAGACTTGGAAATTCCAGGAGACAATCAGAAAACCTCTATTGTATCCGATGCTAAACATGTTAGCAGCATTGACGACCTCAGAGGTGAGGCAGGCACCCCCGAAGGCAAGACAACAAATAGGAGATAACGATGGGAAGCCCGACAATAACCATCAAATGATAACACCACTTAAGGACTAATGATTACAGGATGACATTACAAAATGCATGGACTATAAAGCTGGGGTGTTTTGCCATTGAACTCTGGGTTCAGTCCTGCAAAGCCTCAGAGCATCGGCTCGCGACCGACAAGAGCCCAGCTCCTCACTCATGCTCAATCTAACCGGCCATTAGATTGACTCGAACTACAACAGACTGGTAACTATAAACATCACTGCAGCACTGTGTGTGTGTGTGTGTGACTGAAAAGCATATGCTAACTTTTGTATTCAATAAATGCTGCGTATTTGCCTTCCTCTATAAAGATCCCATGTGCTTTGTATGAGCCTAACACACACCCCAGCTTCAATGAAGTTTCACCCAACCCCCCCAGTATAACAGCACAGTGTTCTTTTTTGTGTGACATATTTCTTATGAACAGTCATCTACTTACATTTGTTCTTTCTTGTGAGGGAAGCTTTTTATTAGACTTTTCTTCACCTAGTAAGAGAAGTTAAATATGATAATTGGGTTTTATTTGAGGATGGAATAACAAAGAGAGGGAAAAATAATTTGACTATTTGATGGGAATACTGACTGTTTTTTCCTATTGTTGCCACCAGGTTATAAAGTCGTATAAAGTAAAAATATAAATTGCTGTATTATCTTCAGGATCATCAATTTTATCAGTTAGATACTATAGGAGTTCTTTAAAGACTTTTAAGACTGCAGACTTTCACTGCATATTGTTCCACTGAAGTGCAGCAAGGTGCACCCAAAGCACTGTGGGAGACCTAACTGCTCATATTTCATAACAGCCTCAGGTGATATGAATAAGGGGTTATAACTAATTAAATCACTTTGAGGAGTGGCTTTAAGAGTCTTTGATCATATTAAGCATTAGGGGCTATGAAAATGCACCTGAATTATAATTAAAACTCCAGAATTCATTTGGATTGCTAACAGATATCAGTTGAATTTAAAATATTCCTGAAAAAAAATATTTAAAACACTGCATTCTTTACCAGATTTAGATTATTAAATAAATATTTTTATACACAGACTATTGCAAAGCTTTGAGTTTAAAATTCAAATCTTCAGTGCACTGAAGTCCATTTAATTACCAACAATTCTTTCTAGCAAACCACTTCAGATAAAATGAATTTAGTAAGTTGGCGAGGGACTTAGATAATGCTATGACAGATTATGAAAAAACAAACTGCCATAGTTTAACATTGGTGAACAATGAATAAGGTATTTGGTGGTTTTCTGATACAGTAGACTTTCAGAGTTTACTTTCCATCTTTACGGCAAACAGCTCTGTGTCTCTTTGTGAGTGATATAGTGGTAAGTGCACCCTGATTCTGAACTTTAGAGACAGAGAGTTGGCTTCTTTCCATCATGACAAACTGGTTAAGATGAAATTCTTCCCTGTGCAAAAAGGCTACACAAGACCCAATGAAAGCTTACATTGAGGCTTGGGCCTGTTTGTTCTGTATATGAGGATGAATTTCACACTTAATGAACTAAACAAACTGACAAGGAGAACCATGCCTGTCTTTTATCATTTGCTGCATAAACTCTGGCCTTAATCCTGCAAACATTTATGTGTATAGGTTTCAGAGTGGTAGCCATGTTAGTCTGTATCAGCAAAAACAACAATGAGGAGTCCTTGTGGCACCTTAACGACTAACAAAATTATTTGGGCATAAGCTTTTGTGGGCTAGAACCCACTTCATTGGATGCATGAAGTGAAAAATACAGGAGCAGATATAAATACATGAAAGGATGGGGGTTGCTTTACCAAGTGTGAGGTCAGTCTAACAAGATAAATCAATTAACAGCAGGACACCAAGAGAGGAAAAATCTCTTTTGAAGTGGTAAGAGAGTGGCCAATTACGGGACAGTTGACAAGAAGGTGTGAGTAACAGAAAGGAGAAATTAGTGGGTTCTAGCCCACAAAAGCTTATGCCCAAATAAATTTGTTAGTCTCTATGGTGCCATAAGACTTCTCATTATTTATGTGTATGTAACTTTGTGTTCAATAGTACTACTTGTATATAAGTATTGGCAGGATTAGTTCCTTTATTCAGATAAATTTAATCTTTTTGACATCTTCAGATCCCATGACTGAATTTTTTGCCCTTTTCATCACCTAATAAGATAGATAAATCAGAACCAAATTCTCAGTTCCTTACCCAGGCAAAACTCACATTAGCATCTTACTTTTTCATATTTCTATAGAATTGTCATTTAAAATTTATTTTTTCAAAGATGAAAGGGATTTTTTTTTTTTTTTTTTTTTTTACTGTGAGAAAAGGGAATATTTTAAGGAATTGTATTTTTAAACTTGAATTTATGTAGCAAAAGTTTTCAAAGAACATTTCACTCTTATTTAGCAGTGGCTCATCTCTTTGTAAGTACTTTTAAATGCAATGTAAAAACAGCCTGAATCCAGCTGTGAGTGCTAAATAATATCCAATGTATGACTTACTCATTATGATTTTGTTGCTTTTTCAGATGTGTAGGGTGAAACCCTGGCTCTGTTGAAGTCAATGGCAAAACTGTCAATGGGGCTGACTTCAATGGGGCTAGGATTTCACCCTAGGTAAAATAACATGCTGATTTTTACTTGATAAGAGTAATAAAATGTAGCATGAATTAAACCTGTCTACTTGGGTTTACTTGCATCAAAGCAATCAATCTAATCAGTTAGAAGCTAATACCTCTTTGTCTAATCATGATAGCATTTGTAGATTCCTCTCTGCACCCCCCCGCCCTTCCCTCCCGTCCCCGATATGGCACCTACATGTACATGTGCTGAAGAATACTTCATCAAGGTTTCTCCCACATTTTGAGATGTTCTGAGGAATTTGTTTTCCATTGGACAGGGGTGCAAGTTTGAGCTTCAGTAAAGTAATTTCCAATTACACAGGAACCTAATTAATACTTGGTAGTCTGAGTCATTTTTTGTTATAGTTTTAGCTCAGCTCCTTTCAGCTGTTTTCCTTTCTTGTTCATTTGCGATGTGGCAGACTGACTTCACACTGGCAATGACAAGGTTAATGAGAGCCTCTGGACCCAATTGGCTCTGCCCTACTGTACCCGCAGCAGTCGTCAGGCATGGAGAGGGAAGTTAACAATAAAAAAAAATAGAAGGGCAGGGTCTCATTAAAGAGTTCATTGGATGACCCTGTTATGACTTGAGTTTTTTATTTTTCTTTTGGACCTGACCACCCCGAAAGGTCTAATACTAAAGCATGCTTTGGCTGGAGGGCTAAAGCACCGTTACCTTGGATTTTGCAGAGAGAGCAATCTACTAGCAGAAAGACATGATTGGATAAGTTGTGCCCTGAAGGACCATGACGGTGTGCTGCAGAGGCAAAACCTATTCGCTCCTTTTCAAAGAGTACAAGAACTTTTAGGGCTTGTCTACACTTAATGCGCTATGGCAGCACAGCTGTGGTGCTTAGTGAAGACGCTGCCTACATGGGCGGCGTATGTACTCCATCTCTCCGAGAGGTGGTGGCTATGTTGATGGGAGAAGCCACCCATCAACATAATGCTGTCTATACCGGGAGTTCAGTCGGTAAAACTGCCTCGCTCAGGGGTGCGGATTTTCCATACCCCTGAGCGATGTAGTTATCCAACATAAATTTGTAGCATAAACTAGGGCTTAATCTGCTGTGCAACTGAGGAAACATAAACCAGTACCCTGACTTCTCTGAGAAGCCAATAACATTGGCAATTATTTGAATTTTAAAACTTTCACTTAATTTGCATGAATAATAAGATTCTTTTCAAACAATTGGATATGGAGATAAGATTAAGGACATCTGAAAACAGCAAACAGCATACCAAACAGGAAGCCAGATGGTAAACTTCTGGCCAGTAAGGAAGAGTCAAGACTGAAAGATGACTTCAAAACCATCTGAGGAGAGGCTAATTACTTGACCAGATATTAAGGGAAAGTTTGCATCTTTTAATAGGCTCCATGATATCTTTGTAAAGGCGGTGTGGGTGGGTGGGTGTGAGTAATGCCCTCTAGTGGCTATTCCACAGATGGGATAAGGGACTTGCTACTTTTACTACCAACTAAGGGAAATCTTTTTCAGCACAAGTGGTATTAGAGATCATTTTTTTGTTGATTGGAGACTAAGATTCTTGTCTCAGTTCTCCAGCTGTGTGTGTGTTGTTTAACATTTGTGTATGTGGTCTAGAACATATGGATTATCCCCAAAATATAGAAATTTTAATAGAAATTTAATAGAAACTTAAAAAAAATTCCCTTCAATTTTTTGCAGAAAGTGTTTTGACCGCTCTGCTTTTGTTGTGAGGAATATGTAGTCATGGAAACAATCCCTCAAAGATCCACTGTGCAGAGTACTTGGCTTGTTGTAGTTCACCTTTCACCCCAGGGGAGATGCATTCCAGTAATTTTTATAAATTATGTAATTTGTGAATGGCTTGAGATTCTTCAGGATGAAAGATGTAAAGGATGTATGTATATATATCCCTAAGATAATGATGAAAATACCCATATTATATTTCTTCCCCAACTCTCTAGTTGAACGCAAGCAGTCCTGAGTTTGGATTAACTGTTCTTGATTTTTCATATTAAAAACTATTGTTGCATAGCCAATAGACATGCTGAGACCCTGTATCTGCCTCAGAGGGGGCACTGGGCCATCCATGAATTGTGGGAGACCCGGAGACCTGCTCCCACTCCACCCCAGCATGGGGCGCTGCAGGAGAAGGAGTGAGGCTGAAGGGAGAATAGGGGTGCTGCTACATAACTACTACTTTGATCAGCTGTGTCTCAAACTGCTGGTAATGTTTAGGACACTATTTTCAGCTTATGAGTTACTACACCAAAATGCTATTCCAAAATTGGTATCAAGAGTTGCTTATTGCAATGTAGTTGAATCAAGACTAAAGAGTGTCTCATAAAATATGTGCCAGGTTTCATGTTGTCAACATGAAAATTATTCTGATAAAATGAATTTTAACCAAATTTTAATGCAGAATGGTTTTATGGATGTCCCATTTTTATAATATGTTTTCAATATGTTCAATCTAAGTAGATACACTTAAAGCGTATCTTCCCTATGCTAAGGGAACACCTATTCCAGATTTTTTTCATTGTTCACCTCTATATAGTTTTAATTACAACAATGACAAGTATGACTAAAACAATTTTTTTCTTCTCTAATGCTTTGTTTGACACCATTACCATTCAAAGCATAAAGACTAAATGTCTATACACATTATTTTCCTCTAATATGCACTAGCTGTAGTTTGGTCAGTCCCTCACCTGCTAATACAGATAGTACATACCAAGTATGGTCAAAAGAAACCAAAAGTTTTATTCTGCTAAGTCATTCATGTCTGTACTACCTAAAGAAATCTTTTTCCATAACATCATTTGATCCTGCTAATGCGCTACTGTACTAAAAATATCCCTCAGTTTGACGTGAAGTTTAATGAAAATGTGGTGAATTTTTTTTTCTCAAAAGTTTTTTGTCTTGGCTATTCCATGATTCAAAAATATACACTGAATCACTTTGATCATTGAAGGGATCTGATGTCAATGAGAGAATTTCACTTGTTACTTTTGGATGATTGTGCCATGTACAGTAAAGCAGGCATTAATAGATTTGTAGCTGAAGCCAGAGATTATAACTTTTCTTGAGAGGTGAGCAATGATTCCCGGAATATTTTTTTCTCTCAAATTACAATGTGATACACAGATTAAAAAGTGTGTGTACTTTCTTTACCCTTTTTTGATCCTGAATTTCACACAGTAGCTGACAAATTCCAGCACAGATTTCAAAGGAGATCACTTCTGTGTGGTAAGGTGCTACTTTTAAGCCTTTGTAGACTAAAGAATTACAAATATTAATATTTTCAAAAAAGTATATTGATATAATCTAGTCTAATACAAATATTGAATAACCCCTAGATTATGATGTGACCTATCAAAATTCAAGAGAACTGCTCATTTTGAAACATCCCGTGGTAAGAAAAAACATTGGCAAGATCCTCGACACCCACAGCCCTCAGTCTTCTACAATCAGCTACAAGAGGATACTCAACTGCATGGGAGCTAATATCTCCATTTTAAAGACCCTCTTCAAGATGTCATGTAAAGATGCTAATATTAAAGCTGGCACATGAGACTTCCTGGCAGCAGTTTTCATATTGATTTAAGGGATAGAGTTATACAGAGCACATTGTAATAACTTAATCTTGAGGTTACGTGGGCATGGATGATGGTAGCAAGGTCTATATCCAGTTGAAAACCTCTCAACCTCCTGATCAGACACAGATAGAAAAAAAGCCATCCTGGTACTGCTGCTGTCCGATCATCTAACAGAATTTGGGAGTTTGACTGCCAAATTGAAAACTCAGTTAACAAAAGCTGGTCTCAAAACCTCTGTCAGAGGGGCAGATATAACACCCTCCAGCTGCATAATTAGCAAATTTACATATATCATCTCAATGACAAAAAGTAAGTCCCAAATCATTTAATTTAATTCTCATTTGTTTACTATGACTGTTATTAAACAAGGCACTGATTACATTATACATTTCTGTAGAATAAATGTAAAATACCACAGTTACATTTTAAACAGTCTGTCAGCTGTAATGAGAGGATAAAAGATGACATGAGATTATATCATGAACTTTTCCTGGCTGAGAGAGAACGATTGCTAAAACGATGAAAACCTTCTAATGTGTTGTACTTCTAAAGAGATTCAGAAGAATCAAAACACTGATAGATGGAAACAAATGGATCTAAATGTGTGAACACTGAATAGGACACAAATAGTCCATCCTTAATCTTTTCTGTCATTTCAATTTGAAAAATGAGTAACTGTTTTTGAGTAAAATAGTTTTATGTCTATCAACTTTCAGCCTTTAATTTAGGAATTATCTGATACACAAAATCTCTGAAGAAGGAGAAAAAAAAGCACTACCACAGGAGGGATGCTAGTTTATAAAAGGCATCTGCATGCTCTGTGTTCACTTCATTGAACTGGTCTCCATATAGAAATGGTTCAGAACCTAGCGTGGCCCTATTTTTTGTTTATGCATCTTCAACAAAAGGTGTAAAGTTGAGGTGATAAATAGTGACTTGGACTTTTAAGTGAAAAATGAATAAACAGACAGCTTGTCAAATTCTCTAAATTATGGAAATTGTTTCTGCAGAGTCTAACAATAACATTCTTTTGTGAGTTGTAAATATATTTCCTAAATGAAAAGCATAAAAATGTGACACGTAGATAGACTGTGCTCTGCACAGTTGATTTTCTATTACTAGAAGTGGGATAAAACTCAGTTAAATATGTTTCTACTTCCTTGCACTACAGCAGAGCTATCGCTTATTAGGCACGCGCTGGCAGGGCCGGCCTTAGGGAAAGTGGCGCCCTGGGTGAACTTTCTTAGGCACCTCTTTAAGTACTGATCCCTGAGCAGTGGGTGGCAGCTCAGCAGACAGAGCAGCAGGTGCAGCGGCTCTGCAGGTGTCATGCTGCTGGGATGGTGGAGAGAGGACTTGTGTGAACACTTGATCCTGCCCCATAGTCCCTTTCTCCCCTCACCCTGCCTCCCAGGTAGGCACAGACCTTCTGAAGCCTCTTGATCACAGCGCCCTGGGCAGTTGCCCACTTAGAGGGACAGCCCTGTGCTCTGGCAGTAATAAGTACCAAATACCATATACATCACTTCCGAAACCTTAGCTTTCAATATTGATATATTTGAACCTAATCACACAGCCACTTTTTTTGAAACCTTTGAGTCCAATGTATTCCCACTGAAGCACTGGGACTTTTTAAAATTAACATCAGTGGGAGCAGGATTGGGCCCATAGGCTTTGTGTATTAGTTTGTGACAGAAAATTAGATTTTCTGCACACTCCCTTTGAGGCAAAACTCCCCAAAACAGTGAACATCTGTGCTGTACTATGGTTATTGTTATTCCTTTGTCAGAGAGGTACTTATTCAGAAGAGTTTTGTAATTGGCAGCTTTTGATTATACATGCAAGCTATTGTTGCAAGTATTTGTAGGTAGCTAAATAATTGCCCTCATTCTCCAAACAGTTGTCGGGTCAGCAGTTTACTGAATTGTAATGGACAGCAGAGGATTGGGTGCCTGAGAATATCAAAATAGAATGTTTTAAGTACAGTGTGCTTAAAGGAAAAATACATTCTGTACATTTCAAAACACAACTAGATTTTGCAACAATGAAAATATACATTGATTTTAATCAGTGTTGCATTTGTTAGTTCCATATGATGCTATATTAATTCACTTAAAGGACTGTGCAAGAAAACTACAGTTGAAACCCAGACAGAGAATACTAAACCCTAAAATGCCACTCCAGGGTATCCTCTGAGACTCATACATTTAATGTGAAGCACCAAAATAAAACAAAGTTTTTCTATTAAAAGGAAGAAGGCTTTCTAGCCTTTGTAAAATAAAACAGACAATAGTTACAATAGAACAACCCAAGAGCAGTCAGTTCCACAATATGAGAGAGGTTTGTGGCAGTGCACACAAATTTAGTTGAAACCTATGAATGGTTCTAGCATGGTTTCCCAAAACCTAGATTGATTTGTTTTGTTTTTTCTGAGAATCTGTAATAAAAGTAAGTTATAGACTGCTTGACTGGGTGTAATGGGTCTTACGGGGAATCTCTGTCTATGCTGTTCATGGGAAAACATGCTGAAACTATGCTGGGTTTGAAAATGTGTTAATTATCTGAATGGTTTTACAAAGGCTATATGTACAGATTATAAGGCAGATGAGCTAGGGATGACCAGCCAGTCCAATGAACTGATTAAACTTTTTTATACTAGTTCCTATGATCGGGACAATTTGAGCACTATGGGTCCCACAGCAAAATTCTGACGTATTAGCCAGATTAAGTTGAGATCTGAAAAAGAAGTTTGGTGGAGGATCCTGTTTTTGTTACCTTCCAGGAGTGAGTTTAAAACTGAAGTTTTAGAAACTTTAATATATTTGAGGCAGCCTGCATAAACCTTACATCAGTTCATTCTGACTAGAACACACCCACACCACACCGCACCATGCCTTGCTTCCACATTTTGTTCCCTTTTACCTCTTCAGCAGTGCTCCAAATCCTTAATTTACCTGTGGACTGTCCATTTAACTCTTACATTCCCTTATGTGTGTTATATTTTGAAGATTTCTTTTGGAGAAAGAGCTAAAAGTTTTTCTTGTAGAAGTCTTTCTTTCCACTTTCTTGCTCTCTGGATGAACAACTCTTAATTAGTATTAAGCTAAATCCAAAGTATTATGGGCCTGAAGGCACTTCTTAGACTTTTGGTTTTAAGGAATGCCCTTACTTGAGATTACAGGCCAAATCTTGATCGTGTTGAAGTCCAAGAGAATTCTGTCCATACAACTTAACTTTTTCAGGATTTAATCCATGATGCTGAAATAGGAATAGTGTTGTTTCCAGAACTGAAAAATTTCTTTGAAACATTTACATATTGCACATAAATTAAGGGTCCACTAGGGAAGACCTACTTTGCTAGAATGAGCATTGGCATTTTATATTAAAACCATGCCCAATTATTTCTTTCCCTCAAACACTTTATAATATGAAAATACATGGTATTTAAGGGGTTTGAGTGGTCTATCATTAATGAATCAATTAGCAGTCAAAATTAATATTAATGAACTCAGTGAATCATCCATTTCAATTTAGTGAATGAGCTTTACTTCATCAGAAGCCAAGTGATTTCAGAGTGGAAATAGTTTAATCTCTTACTAAGTGTCAGCCGTCACCTTTTGGCTATACAGGATTGTTTTTCCTTGTAAATTAAATGGATAACTGACCATATTTAGAATGACTAAAAACAGTAATTCAAGAGTATCTGTCACTTAAATGATCATTCTTTTCATTGTTCAGAATTTTGCTCTTTCAAGAGACCAAAAACTCTTCCCGAATTAAGTTGATAGCAAAAGTCACATCAACTAAATTGTGATGGCTGTAAAAGGAAGGTTTTATGGCTTGCAACAGACTACCTGGTACATTAATTTCAGCAGGTGTTTAAACAAAGATAAATGCCAAATCCTTTTTTCAAAATGAAGTATTTATATCTTCTAGTGTTTCATTCTCAAGTCTGTTTCAGGTAACATTTAAATTTGTCGCTATGTATTAACATATAATTATTAGTGATTTGATAAATACTGTGTATAACTGATGCAGCATGTCGCATCTGCTAACTATAGTGACTGGAAACAAATTTACCACTATACAGCTTCCTCTACAGTTCTTATTCGGCAATAATCTATTTTGCCTCCTGGAAGTAGTAAAAGCAAAATTATTAGCTAAATTAGGATTCCAGAAACTTTGTAGTTATTTTTGTGACTACTTGATATACCAGACTGAGCTAAGTGTTACCACTTAATAACAAGAGAGCCTTTGTTTTTGTTTTGTAAATTAAAGTGGCTCAATACAAAGACATGGTGGAAAATAAATATGGAAATTCAAAACTACATTTTAAGGTAGTTATTTCTTTAAAACTTACACAGTTCCACAAGCCCATTTTTTTGGCATCATATCAAGTTGCTTTTGATACAGACTCTGCTGAACATTCCTTATTTGGCAAATGAGTTTGTGGTTATTTTCCATCAGTTCTGTCACCTGCCTAATTTTAAAGAGCTATATTTGATACTTAAAGTGAGAGTTGCCTATTCCTTGGTATATTTTGGGTCAGTATATTTAGTACTGTGTTCAAATCCAGTGGATTAACTGATCTCAGTTAGGAAAAGATGGATTATACCTTTAAGTAGACTTCCACAAATACTGTTGCTAATAATGCAGTCTGCTTTCAAAACTGATCAAATATAAACACTGACTGGTGTTCACAGTCTATTTCAGCCATGCCTGGTGTCATTTTCCCAAGATAATCTTCAGTTGTCATACTAAGTATGTTGGTTTTATTTTGGTTCTTGAACTTAATTATAAGGAATAGAAGCCTTTTGGATTTGTCACAGATGAGATGGTGAGCCTTTTAGAGAAACATTTCATTCTCCAAATAGAGCTTCTCTGGCTTAATGTATTTGTGGTGGTTAGCAGCTGTGTGATGCTGCTGGAAACTGCAATCTAACACATACATTATTCAGCATAACAAAACATAAGGAGGAAGGTACATGTAAAATCTATATTATTTTGCACACACCAGTTTAAGCAAGAAAACCCCCAGTTATGGCTTAAATCCCTCCTTTAAGATGTAGATATGTCAGCGTTGATCCCTATTGAGATCTACTGCCTGCAATGGGAGCTGTTGGGTGGCTCAGAACTTTTTGAAAATCAGACCATTTATTTAGGTGCCATGGTGTGGAATCTTCAAAAGTTCCCAAATGACTTGGGAGCAGAAGTTCCACCGAAAGTCAAACGGACTTGTGTTCCAAATTCACTTTTTGGCGCTTTGGAAAATCCCCCTCCCCCTCCAAATATCTGTTCAGGAGAACTGAGTTTAGGGTCTGATGTTTGTGCTCAGGTTAATTCTGAGTAACAACAAAAAAAGGGTTTTCTGTTCTTTCCTATCATGGGTCTATTTGATGGTCACTAGACTCCATGATGATGGCCAAGATTCCCTTAGGCTTTTGGTTAACATATTCAGCATCACTCTTTACTGGAGAATTATAGTTTTGGCAATGTAGAGGGATATCACTTCTGAGCTGTCTGCTAGCTCTTCCCTTTAGAAGGGATGGCCTTTAAAGAGAAATTATGTATTCAACTTTGTCTGTGCCAGCCTCCCGGAAAAGAACCTTAAGCCTCTAATTCATGCAGAAGTGTTTTCTTCAGTCATTATCCACAAGATGAGATAATTGAAAATGATGACACAATATAGGAAAGATAAAAGGATCAACAGGTAATATTTTGCTCATCAGCACCTGGAAACAAGAAATAATAAATGAATTTATCTAGGCAATGGATATAAATTTTTTTGTTTGCATTATGAGGTTTTGTCTGAGGAATCTAAGGACCTAGGTGAATTTAACGAGTCTGTTTATAGTCCATATCAATAAGACCTCAGAAAAAGGGGGAAAAGGAATTGAGTGATTTCTTCTATGGTAATTGTTGGGAAATGAAACCTATTAATAAATCCTGTATGTCATGCTGCACACAGTTTTTTTTTTTTTTTTTTTTTTTTTGTGAATGCCATTGACATTTTATATCAAAGAAATATGTAACATGTTATATTGAGTTGTTAATCACTGATACGTAAGAGCTGTTAACCCTAACTACAATTTTAAATTAATTGTCTATTAACCCTGTTACTTTTTCTGTAAGAACTGCATGTTTTGTTGGCCATAATTTCTTATGGAACCACCTTTTAAATTACTATGAATTCAGACATGGGCTATGCAATCTTTTTGAACAGTCTCATTAGATTTCGAGATGTTATCTCCTTTGTGAAATGGTTAACAGAAAAGAAAAAGCTTAAAAGCAAACTTTCCCCACCTTCCCCACCAAATGAATCTATGGAAAACAGCAAAAAGTCCCCATCTGATAGATACATGATTGGTTCAAAGGGAAAGAAAAGGGTTTTATCAGTTTGTCATTTTGCATTAGGCTATTAGAATATTTGCCTTATGAAGCATTTAAGCTTTGTTAGTC
This sequence comes from Malaclemys terrapin pileata, assembly GCF_027887155.1. NCBI lineage: Eukaryota > Metazoa > Chordata > Testudines > Emydidae > Malaclemys > Malaclemys terrapin. The sequence goes on along the minus strand of NC_071511.1, from coordinate 92,504,147 downwards.
TTTCTCATTCAGCTTTGTGTCAAGATTCTAATACCTCATCTTTTAATGATTGAGATCCATAGTTACTAATGTTTTGGATCAAATATTTATGTGCAGTAATCTTATTTCATGGTTAAAATGCCATTAGCAGTCTATATTGTAAGCCTGACAACAGAACTCTGAAATGTGGTGGTTACCTTCCCTGTCAGAATTCTGATAACATCTCCAATTTTCTTGGCTTGTTTAAGTCCTTTTCCAGCAAGGTGCTTAAGCTCAAGCCTAACTTTAAACACCTGAGAAATCTTACCACTGAAGTGTTCAAAGTTAGACATGTTGTGAAATACCTGTTGAATCTTGGTCTTTTACCCAAAGATCTTGCAGAAAAAAATGAAGAAATAACAGAGAACAGTTGAAATTAAATTTGCCCTGATTTTTCTGGGAGTGGTTTTCAGTCCAATTTATACTGAATAGTTGCCATTGGTGCAAATTTTGTGTTCCAGTATAGACATTTTAAGAAGAGTATAACTGCTAAAGTATTTTAATATGATCTGACTTCCACCCATTGTCAACTAGACAATAGTAAGGATAGAAATAGAAACCCTTTGTCAGATGGTAACTAATTTTTGTTTTCTATTTAAAATGTGGAGAAGAAACCTTGAAATTGCGTTTGACTTTTGAAACCTAAGTATTTTAAAATGTCTTTCAACATACTTGAATTTTTTCAAAGATGGGGATGACTTTGTAGTCCAGAATAGTAATCTCAAAGTTGTGGCTGATGCAGTTCATAATTTCTGAAGAAAATATTCTCTAAGCCTGTTCTGCATCCCCATTTGAATAGCCTTTAGTCACTTCTGAACCATCTAGCTTCAGATCAAGCAGTTTGATTGTATTCTCCCTTGATTCTATATAAGTTCTAAAGCTATCTTAATTCCATGAGCTCTGATTGCAAATGTACTGTGTCAGCAAAGAGTATACTAAACATTCTTTGATATAAACTGACTCTTGCTTTACTAGAAACTGTCAATGGCTCCACCAGCAAGCACTGTAATAAAACCTACTTTTCTATATGCATTGCCGAAATACTTTCTGAAGAGACTCTGTAATTGCTTATCTAATGTCTTTCATTCCATGATTATTGCAATAGTTTGATCTAAGCTACTGGTTCAGCCTTTGAGACAATTGTGAGCTATTTCAGAGATATCCATCCCACATACAGAAGGTGAAATTTTCAAAGTGGCTTAGAAGCACAAGTTTTATTGAAAGTCAAGGAGATCTAGTCCTGTACTAGGTTACTTTCTGAGGAGAGGATCTCTTCATGTTTGAGGCTTTGGAAGAGCTAGAAAATGTTATGCTGGAGGTCATAGCCCTGGAAGATGATTATAGCCCTTATATCTTAAACTTCTCCTTAGGAATGGCAAATTCAAAGTGGTAAATATGTATGGGTTTTTAGAGTCAGAGCTGTAGAAATTCCAATCTATGTGCTTGATGCTGTCATTCAGTATTTGGATACTAGATTTACCAAACTACAACTACCACTTACATGGGTTCAGTCCTTTGACTCCATACAGTTGCCTAGTGATAAATATAGAATTGTCCTTTTATGGGAGCATATAAATTGGTAATCTGCTGTACCACATTACACATGTATTAAATGAGGAGGAAAAAGAGTGGTTACACAGATAATTACACATACACTCATTTGGGTAATTGGTGTTTTAAGTGTAATTATCTGTGTAACCACTGATCTAGAGCTATCTGTCTCTTTTTCCTCCTCATTTAATACCTGTGTAAAGTGGTACAGCAGATTACCAATTTATATATTGTCCTAATAGGTCAGTTGGTCTGTCTCTCTAATCATGTATATTGGCAAAGCATACACCAGAACTTGCAGATTTCAGTGAATAAAACTGAGGGTGAAATCCTGACCTGATTGAAGTTGAAGGGAATTTGTCCATTGACTTCATTGGAGCCAGGATTTTGCCCCCAGAGTGCTTGGGCTTAGCTGGGCATTAGCTCCTTGGCACCACCAATCTGTTAGGCACCCAAACAGTGTCTTTGATGCAATGCTAGCCCTCACTATCCTTAGCAGGTTAATAGGTGCACCCCAATCCCTGAGCCCCTTTGAAGCATTCTCCTGTGTTATCCAGCCCCTGTCACTGGCTATTCACAGAAATACCATATTTGCTACAAAGGGACTGTGTACGCACTAGTTTCTGTGATTCAACTGAGGGTCAGCTCCTATGTAACATCACAGCACTGAGATATAGTAAAAACAATCACAAGTTTACTATCAGAAGCTTAGATCTGAGGGTGAGTGAGAGGGTAATGGAAAAAATGGTTACATATAAACCCAAATTATAACATGCTTCCTAGAGTCTAAACTTTAACTTGCTAAACCCTTGTCTAAAGTAGTTTCTCACCTAAAGCAATTTCAGGTTTCAGAGTAGCAGTCGTGTTAATCTGTATCCGCAAAAAGAACAGGAGTACTTGTGGCACCTTAGAGACTAACAAATTTATTAGAGCATGAGCTTATAATAAATTTGTTAGTCTCTAAGGTGCCAACGAAAGCTTATGCTCTAATAAATTTGTTAGTCTCTAAGGTGCCACAAGTACTCCTGTTCTTAAAGCAATTTCAGTGTCTCCAACCAACCTCAGTGGGATCTCTCTTTAATGAGGCAAAAAGCGCTGTCCTTTTTGCTTCCTCAGTGAAGGACAAAAAGGTGTCCTTTTGTCTTCTCTTATCGCCCCAAAATCCATTATGTACCCGGGGTCAGATGCATCACCGTCCACCAAGTCTATTCTAGAGTGTGCTGAGTTCATACGGAAATTGGGCTTCTGCTGTGTTTGGCTTACAGTGTTTGATTTACATGTGAACTGAGGCAAACAGGTGAATATACATCCTTTGTCTCACAGAAACCAGTTTGCAACCCGGTTTTGATTCAGTCTTTAAAACTTGTGTGTGTGTGTGTACACAGCTTCTTACATATTGTCAGTATATACATTTCAGGACACTAATGACCAGTATGATCCTGGCTTTCATTTAAGATCTCACATGACCTTCTTCATAGATCAGTATGAAAGCAGTGCGCTATGTGTAGTGAGTTTGTCAGGTCTTATAGGAGTTGCTGTTATATAATAGTGAAGCCTTTGCTAGCTGGTGTAAATGGTCGTGTGTGCCATATGAGTGAATTAAGAAACAGCTCCTCTGGAACACCTTGGAAACACCACTTTGGAGCACTACATGCTTCCAATGCACTCTCCCGTTGTGTTAGCCACACAAATTTAAACTTTTTGCCTAGGGCAATTTTAGTAGTAGAGCTTTTAAAACAAAATTGCAATATATTTTTGGTAGTAGGGAAATTATGCTCACTTTCAGTCCCAAAATTACTCAACTATGTTTGATCAAACTTAACAGAATTTACTTTCAAGCAGGTACCATATATGGAAAGTTTCAGCCAATACATTAAGTTTCAGAAATGTATGAGTTGACCAAAAATGGGGCTTAAAATAGACTTATGCAACCTTAATTATAATGGGTGTTAATGCTTTTCTATATAATAAAAAAATTGAAACATTCAAGGAAGATTTTGTTCAGATACTTTGCAAAATACATACACATTGTAGTTTAATTTAAAAAAATCTTCTTATGCCTTTCCAAGATGACTGCTTTTCTGTTCACATATTTACAAACTAACCTGTGGGAGAAAGAAAGTCTAGTTAACTATTTTAAACTATATATTGAAAAGGTTCTACAATATAGCACCATAATAAAATGTGAAATACATTACATATTCAGTCCTGATTCTGTTGACAATGATAATAATTAGGATAGACATGCCACAAAATTAATTCATTCTAACTGCAGTCTCATTGTAAATGATCCTGAATGCTATAAGATAATGGGGAAGCAATGTGAAACTTAAAAAAATAAAAAATAAAAATGAAACTAAGAGATCATATTATTAAAACTGCATAGCTTACCTACCCACTAAATACTAGGCAATGTCTTCTTTCTATTATGATATTTCAGCTAGTGACATCATAGTCAAACAATAGCTAGTGTCACAGTTTGCAGTCCTAATTAATCACTGTTTGGGTTAGATTATGACATCTGCATTATTCCACATGCGGATGCTAATACATGAAACGTCAGAGTGAGAACATTAATAAAGAATGCGCTTATCAATAAAATGCCAGTAGTAGACGTTATAAAGAAGACACACGTCTGCATTTTTGGTCATGTCATACAATTTTGAATGTACTTTATTATAATTAAACCTGCTGTCAAGATGTCCATTACCACATCATCCAAATAAAGCAAAAACCTAAAATAAGAAATTATGTAATTGAAATAGAGACATTAACTGTTCTAATGAAAGAATTAACTCTGTATTTGAGATTCTCCCAAGAAGAAAAAAAGTGTATTTGATAGATGTAGATTAAATCAGGACACTGGGTGGCTTAGGCAACTAGTGATGGGGTACATCACTAGAGTCATTTACCTCTAGTTCACCAGTTTGAATATAGCCCAGGTAGACACTGCCCGCAAGTCATTGCCATGTGAATACTGCTCATTGGCTTACATAAAGTGAGTTGGTGACCTCAGTCAAGTTCCTCTTGATCAGTTGGCTGTACCTCAAAAATCACTTTCACAACTGGCAATCACTGAAAGCTAAGGGATGAATAATCATAGAAACAGGAGCCCATCCAAAAGGGGGTAGAGGAACTTTAAGGAAGCAGTTTGAGGCCATGCTGTGCCTGTACAGAGGAGAAAATAGTTCAGTTTCCACTGCTAAGTGTCAATCCTGCAGCCTTGGGCACTGTATTTGCTTAACACACAAACACAAAGGAATATAGATTTATAATTCCAGCTAAAGTAAATATAAAAATGGAGAAGCTCTTTCTTGCTGCTAGGCCTCTTCTTTACTGCTAATTGACCACATGTCATTTGGATAAAAGAATAATTTAGCTGCACAGTAAAAAAAAAATAAGGCTACAGTTTTGTCACTCAAATTATGTCATAGATAATGAGATGCCTGGACAGACTCAAAGCACTTATTGAGTCCACCTAGCGCCAAACTTTTCTTAAACATCATAGATCAAATCTGGGGCCTTAATTCTATTATACAGCCTCATAATTTGTGCATGAGGATTTAAAAGAAAAATAGTAGGGACCTGACACCTTTTGATCTGTTATACACTAAAGGTTTACTGGCATAGTTTTTAACTGGATAATTACAGCCACAGTCTGAGTAATGTCTGCATGCTTTTCTTTTGTAAAGTGAGCTCCTATTATTAAAGAGAGTTGTGAATGAAAAATGGAGGCACTGGCTCTTCCTGGTTCGATACCTGGCATGTTCTGTGTGTCTGTTTGTTTTCTATAGTGCTGAGTAACAGTGATGCAGTCTAGGACCAGAATTATGCTTTGGAAATGCTAGCTCAATAGTTACTTTCAGGAAATTAAATTTGCCTCTTTTATAAATAACATATTTTCTTCTTCTATGAGTAGAGTCCCTATTGGTGCACCACTTCAGGTGCACGTATACTCCATGTACTTTTGATCAGAGATTTTCAGTAACAGTGCCTATTCTGCCCAAATATGCACTCTCTAGTCCTCCTCATGCCCCATACTGAGGATATATAAAGCTGTATGGGTGAACTGCCCTTAGTTCCTTCTCAAATGCCCTTCAGCCTGAAACAGAACATCTAGTTTGCCCACTTTACAGTAGTTTGCAGTTCAGCCCTTCTACTTAGTTTGTGGCCTTAGTTTACTTGAGTTTACGTAGTTAATTATTTTATTATTTGATCATTCTTTTGCTTGGGGCTTTTCTTTCACTCCCTCCAGCCACTCCCCGCTTTCCCCTTGTTGAGGGGCTATCTTCATCTTTGAGAGTCATTCTCACTGTGATCCCCAGGATTCCCAGGGTTTCAGCACTGCCTTTTTTACCAGGAATTCCCAGTTAGCAATGGGCATACTTGGTGCCTCCATTGTTTGGGAGACATCTGTACACTAGCCAAGTGTAAGATCTGTGCCTCTTTCAAAAGCAGATCTAGAAAAAACCAAGAAATTTCAGGTTGCTCATGATGGAGCAGGCCCTCAGACCAGCCTCCAGTCCAGGCTCAGAGAATCCTGCTGTGCAACAACCTTAGAGCACACTTAGCCCCACACCAACCAATACGTTCCTGTCACCAAGGCCTTTGTGGTATAAGAATGGCAGTACCAATAAGATGTCTACAAATACAAGCTCTAGATCTCCCATCAGAGAACCTTCTTCAAAGAAATCTGTCACCACACAAAAGGATCGTTTTCAGAAGCTTCAGGTTGCAAGGTGAGTACTGTTGAGGCTCCAAGTGGTTTCAGTACAGGGAATTTGTTGAAGACTTCAACTTCTCCAGGAACCACGATACCAAGCATGTGTCTGTATTGGAACTTCCCCTGGTATTGACCAGACATGGCCATTCCATATTTAGAAATGTTCTATGTACTAACTCTGGTACCAAACTGGTGCCCCAGGCCCTTATACCAGGGCACCAGAAGATGACAGCTTCTACAGTACCATCTTTGTCCAGCAAAAATGCATCACCAAAGCATTCAACATCCTCAGAACCAATGCCATCTTGACAGGCACTGATGTCCTCAGGTACAAACATCGGTCATCTGTGAATCCTATCGAGTTTCAGCTCACCTATGTCCAGTACTGCAGGAATTCAGTTATTTCAGGGATCTATTTCTGTGTCATCAGAATCCCCATGGCTAGCTGGTACCTAATGTTTGTCAGTACTGAGATCTTCTGGGTCACTGAGATTGTTTTTTCCTGATAAGCACTCCAGGAGACAACAGTCCCTATTTTCATTATCTGTGCTACCTTTGGAGTACGTTGAGAAGGACTCATCTGATTCTCAGATTTCTGTCTAGGGATCTTCTATCTACCATACAAGGCGCTACTCTCCTCTGACCTATACTGAAAGAGAAACTCTGAAGGAAAGTATGATCTCAAGTCCCCCCTCATTGATATGACTAACAGTGGATGCCTCCTTCCCTATCCTCTGGGTCCCCTTGGTGGCCTTATTTGAATCCGTGGACTCTGTATCACCAACAGCTCAAGAGCTCTAGTTTCTCCTGTGGGGAACATATAGAGAGACATTTCTCTGATCCAGTTCTTCCCCCTCAACAGCCCAAATGTATGAAGGGGACTTTTGAGAAGCAAGATGCAAGAACAGACAAGGAGGTGACACCTCCAATAAATATTTGTTTGTCACCAGATGTGGCTGTAATGTGTCACCATCTTCTTTGGCTGATGATTCAAGCAGTTTTAGGAGCTTATGAAACACATTGCTGACTCACTCCAAATTCCATTAGTGCAGGTCTAAGAGTCACATAAACCTCTGGACATCCTACACCCAATCTGCTCTGGATGTGTGGCTTTACCTGTGAATGATACTCTACTGGAACCTGCAAAAGCCATTTGGCAGACTCTAGCTATGGCACCACTTAATTGTAAATGAGCCCATGAAAAGTATAATGTTCCATCAAAATGTTCCTGTCCTCCATCAAATTCTTTGGTATAGGCAATTAATGAGCACGGTAGACAACACCATACAAAATCTACACATTATCATAAAGACCAAAAATGACTTGATCACTCCAGTCTCAAGAGCTACTCTTTAGCAATTCAGTTTAGGATCACAAACTACCAAGCTCTGATGTCAAAGTATAACTACGTCCATTACAATAAACTTAATCGCCTTCGTTGAACGCCGTCCAGAGAAACACCATAAGGCCTGGTCTACACTATGGGTTTAGGTCAACTTTAGCAGCGTTAAATCGAATTAAGCCTGGACACGTCCACACAACGAAGCCCTTTCTTTCGACTTAGGTAGGTCTACACTACCCGCCTGAATCGGCGGGTAGAAATCGACCTCTCGGGGATCGATCCCCGAATCGACGCTCTTACTCCACCAGGGGAGGTGGGAGTAAACGCCGTCCACAGAAAGCCGCAGAAGTCGATTTTGCCGCCGTCCTCACAGCGGGGTAAGTCGGCTGCGATACGTCGAATTCAGCTACGCTATTCAGGTAGCTGAATTTGCGTATCTTAAATCGACTCCCCTCTGTAGTGTAGATGTACCCTTAAAGGGCCCTTTAAACCGGTTTCTTTACACCACCTTCGACGAGGGGATTAGCGATAAAATCGGCCTTTGCGGGTCGGAATTGGGGTAGTGTGGACGGAATTCGACGTTATTGGCCTCCGGGAGCTATCCCACAGTGCTTCATTGTGACCGCTCTGAACAGCACTCTCAACTCAGATGCACTGACCAGGTAGACAGGAAAAGACCCGCGAACGTTTGAATTTCATTTCCTGTTTGCCCAGCGTGGAGAGCACAGGTGACCACGCAGAGCTCATCAGCACAGGTAACCGTGATGGAGTCCCAGGATCGCAAAAGAGCTCCAGCATGGACCGAACGGGAGGTACGGGATCTGCTCGCCATATGGGGAGATGAATCAGTGCTAGCTGAACTCCGTAGCAGTAAAAGAAATGGCAAAGTATTAGAAAAGGTCTCCAAGGCCATGAAGGACCGGGGCCATAACAGGGACACACAGCAGTGCCACGTGAAAGTTAAGGAGCTACGGCAAGCCTACCACAAAGCCAGAGAAGCAAATGGAAGGTCCGGGGCAGAACCGCAAACTTGCCGCTTCTACGCGGAGCTGCATGCCATTCTAGGGGGTGCAGCCACCACCACCCCAACCGTGTGCTATGACTCCGTCAATGGAGAAACACACAGGGAAGACGGTTTGGGGAATGAGGAAGATGAGGATGGAGGTACTGTAGGTAGCTCACAGCAGCAAGGAAGCGGAGAAACCGGTTTCCCCAACAGCCAGGATATGTTTGTCACCCTGGACCTGGAACCAGTAACCCCCGAATTCACCCAAGACCCTCAGGGCACACAGGAGACCTCTGGTGAGTGTACCTTTGTAAATATTACACATGGTTTAAAAGCAAGCGTGTTTAATGATTAATGATTAATTTGCCCTGGCAATCGCGGCCAGTACATCTACTGGAAAAGTCTGTTAACGTGTATGGGGATGGAGCGGAAATCCTCCAGGGACATCTCCAGAAAGCTCTCCTTCATGTACTCCCAAAGCCTTTGCAAAAGGTTTCTGGGGAGGGCTGCCTTATCCCGTCCGCCATGGTAGGACACTTTACCACGCCAGGCCAGTAGCACGTAGTCTGGAATCATTGCATAACAAAGCATGGCAGTGTATGGTCTCGGTGTTTGCTGGCATGCAGACAATATCCATTCCTTATCTCTCTTTGTTATCCTCAGGAGAGTGATTGGTCACCTGGTTGAAATGGGGTGATTTTATTAAGGGGACACTCAGAGGTGCCCGTTCCTGCTCTTCTGAACAGAAATGTTCCCCGCTGTTAACCACGCGGTGGGGGGAGGGGTGAAGTGATCATCCCAGAGAATCGGGTGTGTGTGTGTGGGGGTGGTTTACTTGGGTTTGTGCCGCATGTTAACCCGGAAACTGCAGCCCCTCCTTTTACATTGAAAACCCATTTTAAATGGACAACCCAATTCATCCTTGATATGGGAAATGCGCTGCTGTTTGAAACCTTTCCCACATGTTAAGAAGGTTAAAAAAGCCAAAAGACTGTGGCTTACCATGGCTGCCTGCAAGCCGAAATATGTTGCCTGGGGCACTGCGTGAGTGATCTCTCATACCAAACCGGCAGGCAGAGGAAAAATGCGACCTTGTAACGAAAGAGTGTACCCATTGTTCTCTAAAATGTGTCTTTTTTAACCACCTCTCCCTTCTCCACCAGCTGCAAATGTTTCTCCTTCGCAGAGGCTAGTGAACATTAGAAAGAGAAAACGGAGGACACGGGACGATATGTTCACGGAGCTCCAGATGTCCTCCCACGCTGATAGAGCACAGCAGAATGCGTGGAGGCAGTCAATGTCAGACATGAGAAAAGCACAGTATGAACGAGAGGAGAGGTGGCGGGCTGAATGGCGGGATGAAAAGAGCAAGTGGCGGGCTGAAGATGATAGGTGGCGTCAGCTTGCAGACAGACGGCAAGAGTCAATGCTCCGTCTGCTGGAGCATCAAACTGATATGCTCCAGCGTATGGTTGAGCTGCAGGAAATGCAGCAGGAGCAGAGACCGCCGCTACAGCCCCTGTGTAACCAACAACCCTCCTCCCTAAGTTCCATAGCCTCCTCACCCAGATGCCCAAGAACACGGTGGGGGGCCTCCGGCCACCCAGTCACTCCACCCCAGATGATCGCCCAAGCATCAGAAGGCTGGCCTTCAATAAGAGTTAAAGTTTTAAAATGCAGTGTGTCCTCTTCCATCCCTCCTCCCCCACCCATCCCAGGCTACCTTGGCAATTATCCCCCTACTTGTGTGAGGAATTAATAAAGAATACATGAATGTGAAAAAACAATGACTTTATTGCCTCTGCAAGCAGTGCTCGAAGTGGGGAGGGGAGGGTGGGGTGGTTGGTTTACAGGGAAGTAGAGTGAACCGGGTCGGGGGGGGGTTGGAGGGTTCATCAAGGAGAAACAAACAGAAGTTTCACACAGTAGCCTGGCCAGTCACAAAACTCGTCTTCAAAGCTTCTCTGATGCGCACCGCGCCCTGCTGTGCTCCTCTAACCGCCCTGGTGTCTGGCTGCGCGTAATCAGCGGCCAGGCGAGTTGCCTCAACCTCCCACCCCACCATAAATGTCTCCCCCTTACTCTCACAGATATTGTGGAGCGCACAGCAAGCAGCAATAACAATGGGGATATTCTTTTCGCTGAGGTCTGAGCGAGTCAGTAAGCTGCGCCAGCGCGCTTTTAAACGTCCAAATGCACATTCCACCACCATTCGGCACTTGCTCAGCCTATAGTTGAACAGGTCCTGACTACTGTCCAGGATGCCTGTGTACAGCTTTATGAGCCATGGCATTAAGGGGTAGGCTGGGTCCCCAAGGATTACGATAGGCATTTCAACATCCCCAACGGTTACTTTCTGGTCCGGGAAGAAAGTCCCTTCCTCCAGCTTTCGAAACAGACCAGAGTGCCTGAAGACGCGAGCATCATGTACCTTTCCCGGCCATCCCACGTTGATGTTGGTGAAACGTCCCTTGTGATCCACCAGGGCTTGCAGCAGCATTGAAAAGTACCCCTTGCGGTTTATGTACTCGGTGGCTTGGTGCTCCGGTGACAAGATAGAGATATGGGTTCCGTCTATGGCCCCACCACAGTTTGGGAATCCCATTTCAGCAAAACCATCCACTATTGACTGCACGTTGCCCAGAGTCACTACCCTTGATATCACCAGGTCTTTCATTGCCCTGGCAACTTGGATCACAGCAGCACCCACCGTAGATTTGCCCACTCCAAATTGATTCCCGACTGACCGGTAGCTGTCTGGCGTTGCAAGCTTCCACAGGGCTATCGCCACTCGCTTCTCAACTGTGAGGGCTGCTCTCATCCTGGTATTCTGGCGTTTCAGGGCAGGGGAAAGCAAGTCACAAAGTTCCATGAAAGTGCCCTTACGCATGCGAAAGTTTCGCAGCCACTGGGAATCGTCCCACACCTGCAGCACGATGCGGTCCCACCAGTCTGTGCTTGTTTCCCGGGCCCAGAATCGGCGTTCCACGCCATGAACCTGCCCCAGTGACACCATGATTTCCACATTGCTGGGGCCTGTGCCTTGTGAGAGGTCTATGTCCATGTCAATTTCCTCATCACTCTCTTCGCCACGCTGCAATCACCTCCTCAGCTGGTCTGGGTTTCGCCTTGGCATGTCCTGGCTCTGCATATACTCCAGGACAATGCGCGTGGTGTTCATAGTGCTCATAATTGCTGCGGTGATCTGAGCGGGCTCCATGATCCCAGTGCTAGCTATGGCGTCTGGTCTGAAAAAAGGCGCGAAACTAGTATCTGATGGACCAGAGGAAGGAGGGAGGGCGGGACGGAGGGCGGGCCGAGTGTCGACATGGCGTACAGGTACAGGGAATTAAAATCAAGAAAGGTGGCTGTGCATCAGAGAGAAACACAAACAACTGTCACACAGAATGGTCCCCCCAAAGATTAAACTGAAAACCCTGGGTTTAGCAGGCCGTTGATTTGACGGAGGGAGGGGGAAGCAAATGAATACAGAACAAATCTATTTTTTACATCTTAAGACGACGGTGCAGCGTGACTGATAGCCCTCGGCATCTTCTGGGTGCTTGGCAGCAAATACTGGGCTCTTGGCAGTTAGTGTACTACGATGGCCTTCAGGCCTATTGCACAATCTGCTGCTCAGGGAAGATTCTGCTAATGTGCGATGATCCAACTTGTAATAGGACGGTTACCAGTCATAATACACCATCTACTGCCAAAAGGCAAGGGGCTGGTGCAATGCAGCCCTATGGCTGCCAGCCCCACAGCTGCCAGCCCCACAGCTGCCAGCACCCAGATCGTCGATGAAGGCTACCAGTCTACTGCACCGTCTACCGCCAAAAGGCAGTTAGCTGCTGCTGCTGTGTAGCAATTCAGTCCCACGTCTGCCGGCACCCAGATGACATATGGTGACGGTGAGCTGAGCGGGCTCCATGCTTGCCATGGTATGTTGTCTGCACAGGTAACCCAGGTAAAAAGGCACGAATCTATTGTCTGCCGTTGCTGTGACGGAGGGGGAGGGGCCTGACAACATGTACCCAGAACCTCCCGCGACACTGTTTTGCATCATCCGGGCATTGGGATCTCAACCCAGAATTCCAATGGGCGGCGGAGACTGCGGGAACTGTGGGATAGCTGTGGGATAGCTACCCATAGTGCAATGCTCCGGAAGACGACGCTAGCCTTGGTACTGTGGACGCGGTCTGCCGACTAGAGCACTTAGAGCATTTTATGTGGGGACACACACAATCGGCTGTATACAACCGATTTCTATAAAACCGGCTTCTATAAATTCGAACTAATTTCGTAGTGTAGACATACCCTAAGTCATTTAAGTTCATTGTAGATGAGGGTCACCTTTTGGCAAGGACCGCAATTCAAGGCTGCCTAGATGCAGCCGATGCTGTGGCTCATTCCATCTCTACTGCTGTCTAATGAGTCAAGCGTCTTGGTTGCAATTGTTGTCAAATTTCTCTATGGAGGCTCAGAATAACTTCCTTTTGATGTACTTAAGATCTTCTGAGTCCACAGATAAATGTCTTCACACTCTGAAAGATTCCACACCCACACGCGGGTGCCTCAGTATATACACATTCCTGTGAACAAGAGAAAATTTAGCAGGTCCCCAACAGCAGAGATCTTGCTTGACTCCATTCTAGAGTTATCCTGTATCTGCTGAACCACTTAAAAAGAGGCCTAGATATCACAAGAAAAAAACAGCAATTGCGACAGCTACCACTGCCCAGCAATTGTCCTTCTCTCAGCAAGAGTTTGGATGGCTTGGTTGAGGGCTTGGAATAACCCCTTCTCAAGAGTCTGCAGATGCACCATCCTACCCACATCCCTCCCTTTAGGACACCATCCCTCCCATTTCTGGCCTGCATGGGGACAGCTTATGTCCAACAGATGTATTTTGGAGACTATATAATATCGGGTTTCTCAATTTATTTCAATTCCATTCCATCCCTCTTCTCTGTCCCTTTACAGGGATCCATCTCATGAACATTTGCTGAGACAGCTATATCTTCCATGTATAGATGCCATAGAAACTGAAGTCCCTGTGCAGGGCAAGGGCTTCTATTCAAACTATTTTCTTATTCCAAAAAAGAACGGGGGATGGAGACTGTTACTTAGACTTCTAAATGCATTTGTAAAATCACAGAAGTTCAGGATGGCTAATCATTAGACTCAGATTTGTTCATGGCCCTTGACTTTCAGGACACGCATTTTCATGTTGTAGTTTATCCCTCTCTCACAAGAGGTTTCTTTAGTTTTACAGTCTGTCAGGATCACTTCCAGAATTCAGTGCTTTCTTCTACCCTAAGGGTGATCTCAAAGACCATACTTGGAGTCACCTGAAGTGGAGTGCCCATGGGAAACCTACTTGAAGGAGAGGTTAGCTACTTCATGCAGTAGCTGGAATTTTGTGAGATATGTCCCCCTAAGGGTACTCCACTACCTTCGCCCCGTCCCCTTTTCTTCTGCTTCAGAGACCTCTGTCTTGGGGCTTTGCCATGGAGAAGAAACTGAGAATGGTTTGCCTGTGCAGCTCTATATATTTTTGGTACGGGTGAAAGGAGGACTAGAACATGTACACTTGCCAAACAAGGCAATATGTGTCTTGAACGCCAGTTACTGCACAAGATGAATAACCTCTCCCTGTCACTGTGATTGTTCCTCTGTAACTTGGATTTAGTGATTCAAACCATGAAACATGCTTATTCAAAACAGCACCTGTGGAGAATCTAGTGTGGATTGGCAATTTCCTAAAAATACTGTTCTTAAAGTCTGATGCAAGATTCTTTTTTGCAGATATAGTGTATAATTATAATTAAGGCCCTACTTGAATTGTGGGATGATTATCAAATAGCTGTGGCTGAGTTGCTGATAAGACATGGAAAATCGTAGAAAAGTAATTAGTGGACCTTTATTAATTGCGGTAATTTGGGCTCTTATTTGGGCTTCTCTTGAAATTGACTTTGAAGCTGTAGCAGTTGCAAAATTATGACCAATCACCTTCTATGATTTATAGTAGCAGTCAGTAAGCTAACAAAATTGGTTCAAAGTGTGTGTGTGTGTGTGTGTGTGTGTGTGTGTAAATAAATAAATAAATAAATGTAACCCTTATTGTAGGTCCCAGGTAGTCCAATGACTGTATTTTCCTCTATTCCTCAGCTGACCTTTGTTATTTTGGAGGTATTAATAATAGTCCAGCTGGCGTTTTAGGTGCACAAGTAATTCTGTATTGAAGTGGAGAATATGCGGTCTTGTGTGAAGGTGCTGAAAGACCAGGGGATTACAAGAAGGTGGTGTTTTAGCTTCTATCTTCCTCTCGACACATTGTTCTCCGGGGCTATGAAGTGCTGCATAGATGTGGGAAAGAGCTGGCTCAGCACTGTGGGCAGGGGCTAAAGCAACTGGCTCCTCACCACACTTAAGTAGAACTTGTAGTGGAGAATGGGGCAGGAGGAATAAGGTAGAGGTAAAAGCCAGCAGCTCAGGGCCTTCAGTTCACGCCATTGCTTCCTAGCAGCCTCCACATATTATATGGTTTGCTGTGACTTCTGACTTTCCCCTTCTAAGGGTTGCGAGCCTTAATCTGAAAACTCCTGTTGTAGTTAATTGTATTGGTTTATATAGAAATGTGCAGATATTAATCATTAAAGTGCAAGTACCTTGTTAAAAGAAAGTATGACCTATCAATTGTTTTTATAATACTTTAAATTCAAAGTATTGATGAAGTTTAAATTATAAGAGGCCAATCGTGGTCCATACATAGAGCATCTTCTGTTGTTGGTCTCTTGCAATGCCAAATGTGTATTAGGTGCTTTACAAAACAGATAAGATAGGACTTGGGTCTGTCCCCAAAAGATTACAATATAATTGTAGATGTGTTTTGTGGGCACAAGGAGAGTAATTAACAGTAGGAGAGAGAAAGAGTAAAAAAGGCCAAGGATTACAGTAATAGTCACGCTTTATTCAATTTAAGCATACATGTGTCTTGACGTTTTCATAGTCCAATGTAGTCAGTGGGTGTCCCACACACAATGGAGTTGCAAGATGAGTCCGTACTTATGTGGGTCTTTACTCATGTGAGAAGTTTCATCTACTTCGCTGGGACCACTCATGTAAATAAGGGCTTCTAGGATCGGGAAACCTTCCTTCCTTTCTTGACTTCATGCTTTACATAATTTAAATGAGAACAACAGACCACTCCATATCTATTTTCAATTTCCAGTCTGAGTGGAGTGTAATACATTTTAAATTAAGAAAGCTGGGTCAATCTTGGCACAGGGGTTAATGTGACCTAATAAGATTGGAATTATACACACACTATCCAGCCTCAAAAATAAAATTTAAAGTGAGCATGCATTATTTAGCAGACTGTACAGCACCAGTCTCTGTGGAGCTCCAGAGGCAATTTATAATGATATATTATGCCGTGAGCACCCCAAAATAACAATGGGCTTGATTCTGTTCCTACTGAAGTCACTGGCAAAACTCCCATTCACTACAGTGGGAGTAGAATAGAATCAAATAATTGATGGACAAATGAGTTCTCTAGCAGGTGCATGCTGTAAATTAATATAATATAGATTATCGGACACAGTAGTATTGTGTTCCTAAACTTAGCTCATAATTCTTTTGAATGGCAATGCTGAACAGAAACTTTGAACTTCAATGTTCTGGAAATCCTGGAAAAATTATGTTGTTGGCTCTTTTTTTGAGAAGACTGTTTCTTCTCAAACCAGAGATTCAAATTGGAAACCCCAAACTACCAGATGTTCTTCTTTTACAAATTGCATGGGAAAGCTGCATGTAGTTAGCTTGGTAAATATTAGACTTAACCACTAGCAATTTGTCTACAATAATATTTCTCCCTAAACTTGAAATTAATACCACTGTGTTAAGCCCCATAATATGACTCTAGAAAACTGTAAGCTAGGGACTGGAGAACTTGTTTTGCCAAATGTAAATTGCTTGTGTGCATCTGTTGGTCTTACCTCTTATTTTGTAAGATCTTCAGGGCAGGGACTGGCTTCTCCGTATGTGAAGTGTCTAGAACATTGGAAGATTGGGACCTTCAGGTGCTACTGCAATATTAATAACAGATTTTGAAAAGAACTAAACAGCTAAGACTCATACTTCATTTGATTTTGGCAAAATCTGAATTCTTAGATTACTTACTGCTTTTGTATTTCTGTTTTATTTTCCTGGAAGCCCCACAAGTTGGAGAAGAATCAAACAAGATCTGAGTGGCACAGATTTCCATTTAAAAATACATGCTTTTATCATTTTTTCACAAAAAACAAGAGTTTAAGGGGGGAAATGTTTAATAAAAATTCAGAAGTGGGAAAATAAGGCTTCTTGCAATACTAAATTGTATTGAATTCTCCATTTCTATACACCTGATCCTAAATTCCATGTAAGTACTACAGAACTGGACTGCTTTTAAAGCATTTAAAATGTTGTTTTTCTTTATTTTAGGCTTTTCAACGAGTGTATGGATAGCAATCATATCACTTGAGATCTGTAAGTGTCTTTCCATCATTCCGTGAAAGTGTTCTGGCACTGACCCTGGAAGCAGTAGTCAGGACCATGTAGCATAAAACAAATTGGTAAATGAGCTATTTGAGATCAGAGCATAGCGGAACTTTGCATCTGCTTTGTTGTTTCAGTCTTGAATGATGTGATTTATAGACTTAAAAAAATGTGTTCCCTTTATGCTACAATGTCATTTTTGCACACAAGATGGCAATGTTTTCCTTTTAATGAGAAGTGTGCAACAAACGAAGTTTCAGCTATCTGCCACTGATTTACGTTTTTTTTTTCACATTTCTAATTCACACATGTTGAAATAAGACTCTTTGAAGAACTCCTTTATTAAACGTATTTCCTCCATATGACTGCTTTTTAAATAAATAAAGGTGGTGTCCACAAATTCTGGAGCTGAGGATTTTTCAAACCGTTTAAATACTTTTATTTCATTAGAGAGACTTCATGGGGGCAAGACAGCAGAAAGTAATTTCCCAAGAGAATTTTTTTTAAAAATCACTTAGGATAGTTAAATGGAGGTTGCAACTTGACTTAAAAAATGATATAGCTTCCTTTTTGAAAGTGTTCTTTCAAGAAAAGGAAATACTTCCTCCCCCCTTTCCCCCCTCCTGTGTTCACATTTAGAAGGATCTTTTGCAGGGACCTGAGAGCATGACACCAGACATGCTCAGACCCACTCTTTCTCCTTTCTTTTCATGCACACAGATGCCCGAAGCTTGCAGTCTTTTGACTTTGAGTTTCATACTTATTGTTACTAGGAAAGGACCTTCCAGCTTGAAGCACCCTTCAGGAAACTGTGAACCTGACAATGCCCATACTGCTGTCAAATGCACAAAGATAAGAAACTAAAAAGAGAGAAATATATTTTTCCTTTTATCGCTTTAAGCCATGGGGATAGTGAGTCTGAGGGGCTTACTGTAACACAATTTTCAGATAGAAATGTGATAGTCAAGTTGAATGGTGTCTTTTTTTTTTTAAGCTTCTATAAAAATCATGTGTGGTAGTCTATTCCTTATAAGTATCATAAGGGTGATATCCTGGCCCAGTTTAGGTCCAGGGCAAAAGTCTCATTTGACTTCAGTGGGGCCAGGATTTCACCCTGATACCAGGCATCACTATTTGGTATCATATAGAAATGTTCCATTGACCTCACCTATTGTACCGGTAATAGATCAGATTCTGATCTCATTTACCCTAGTGTAAATCCTAGGAAATCCCATTGGCCCCTAATAATGTCAGAACCAGATCTGGCCTAGGGCATACGAAGGAGTAATAAGAAGAGTAGGGAAGAACTAGGAATGCATTTCCATGTGCTGTGAATCACCAGGGCCCACATCCGGAAAACTGCACCATGTAGAGGCTTATTAACTTGTATGACACTTTTTATTTTGTTTTTCAATCAACTTGCTACAAATTTTAGATTTTTATTGGATGAAAATTCTAACTTTCAGAGGCAGTGAAAGCTCTTTCTACCACCATTTGGTGAATATGAATTATTTTTTAATATTATAAAGAGGCATTGTTACAACAAGAGTAACAAGCAAGTACTTGGAAGTGTACTCTGGTGTTAGAGCCTTATAATTTATAAGTGAGAGTGTGAATTGTTGAACATTTAGTACTATAATAAAGAAATACTGAACATGCACTTCAGATAGGATGCAAAAGTGTAATTTGATAAGAGGCTGTGCTAATAGTAAACTGTAGTATCAACAGAGGCATTTTTTAGAATAAAAGTTGCTACAATTTATTTAGTGTCATGGGTGCATAAGGTGCTTGGTTTTAAAACTACATTCCTTCCATATAGTTACATTAGTGGGGTTATGATAATGTAAAACTAAGCTGCTTTAAGCAACCAGCAATTGGATTTTGTAAGGTGTTTTTTGAAGATTCAGAATAGTAATTCTGATGCCCCATATGTCCTCTTTTCCAGGAGATAACTAGTATCTACTATCAAACAAATGCGTTTTTTAAAGTACAGTGGAAATGGTGCCATATCAATGCTCCTCATATAAATTGGTAGAGTATGAGTGGTGGAGGGTCTAGAGGGTCATCAGATTTAAAACAGAAGAATAATTCTGCACTCTAAGCTTCTATGTACTTCAAGACTCAAACGACAGACAACACAACCAAGCCCATAGATTGTTAGGTGTCCTTTGCCATCAACAGCTACTCAGAGTTTCAGTCACCTTTCAGTTCACGAACATAAAACAGTATTGACGTAGCCCCACTTAACGATTTAGTAAAAATAATATTGAAGCTTTATTGTTCGAAAAGTCCTGATTCTTGTGTCGAAATCTAATTACAAGTTATCTTATCCACACTCTTATACAACAAACTGGACCACAGACGCCTTGTCATGCAACCCAGATGAGCAGTGGCAAGAGATGAGAGGGTGAGGGGTTGGGAGAGAGAGAGAGAGAATGGATTCATGTAGGTTATTAGCTGAAGACGCTTTAATATTTATGAAGTGCTCTTTTTTTTTAATCCAAAGTCTTAGGATCCAGTTACAGGGAGCTGCGTCACCCTCTAGATCACATGGTAATTGTTGCTATTTCAAGGATCAAGTCTTGCAGAGTGGCACAAAGCCCCCCACCCACTTCTTTTGTACCACTTAGTGTCGGACAGTGATTATTGTATGATGGAGGGAGAGCTGCGGTTCTGATCAAACGCAGTTTAGGAGCTCAGTGTACTGTTTGTGCTTTCTCCCTCTCTCTCCTAGAGTGAATCTGGCGGATATCAAGGGAGGAAGAACAGCTCTAATTGGTTTCTCAATGAAAGATAATCACCTATTCCCAGCAGAGGGTTCAGATTAGCACTCAGCATCTCCTCTCCACTGATTTCAGATTTCTCTGCCTCCGTTTACAGCCCATTCAGCAGTAAGTGGATCGAAGAAAGCTGTTCACCACCCATTAGTGGCAGCAGATCTCCCTGCTCACTTATTTAGAAGCTTCATTCACTCAGCGCTCGCCTTCTCTGCTGCTGCTGTTGCTGCAGGCTAACAAAGTTAGCAAAGGTTGGAAAATGAGCGAGCTGGAAGGGGACTTTGCCAAGATTTTGCAGCTGAAGGAAGAGAGAATTAAAGAGTTGGAGAAGCGATTGTCAGAGAAGGAAGAGGAGATCCAGGAACTGAAAAGAAAACTGCACAAATGCCAATCAGTGCTGCCAGTACCTACCACCCATATTGGACCCCGCACCACCCGGGCACAGGGCATCTCCGCGGAACCCCAAACCTACAGGTCTTTCCACGACCTCAGACAGGCATTTAGGAAATTCACCAAATCGGAAAGGTAGGATCAGCCGCTGGGGACATGGGCACACCCCCTCTACCCCAGGTCGTCGCCAGCCTTGCGTTAGACGCCTGCAGCCCCCGGGGGATGGTTGCGGGAGGCAGGGGGGCACAGATCCTGTCTCCTCGGAGCTCCGCGCACCTCCGGTTAAGGGGACCAGGTGGTAAATGGTAGCTGTTTCTGCCCGTCCCGTGCTGCTGTCAGGCCGAGGAAGGGTCACACCCCAGAGCGGGGCAGCCGGAGCAGGGAAGCCTCACAAAGTTTCTCTTTGGGCTCTTGCATAAATCATGGGCTGACTCCAACCCTCCCCAGCTCCCAGGCTCGGGCGAGCAGCCTTCTCTGCGCCCTCTCCCCCCTCTCCAGCCTTCCTGCTGCGGGCCGCCCCAGGTCAGCTCGTCCCGGGACGGGCAGGGTCACAGCCCGCTCCCCATCAGCGTGTGCTCCCAGCTGTTGTTGAGCCGGCCTGAGCGCTGTGCGCATGCTCAGTAACCACCCTTGGCCCCGCTGCCCGAGCTGGGCTGGACGGACCCCACAACTTGTTCCCTCAACCACATGGGGGTCGGCAGGGGGGTCGGGTGTGCGCGGAGGCGGGGGAGGGGGTCAGGACTGGAGACAGTGATAGCCGAAAGTGGAGGGGGAGGGAGCAGCTGAGAGGCAAAACCCGGCCCTCTACACCGGCCCCCTCCTGCCTGGCGGCTGCTGCTGCAAGACTCCCGGACACCGGAGAAGCCCCATCGATCGGCTCCAGCATGAAAGCCCCTGTGGCAGCAGCCAGCGGAAGTCCAGAGCGCATTAGGGGCTTTTAGGCGCGGGAAGTGCAGAGCGCGCAATGCACACGGCAGGATATTGAATATCCCATTAACCCGAGCTCTGTCCCGGGGGAGCAGCGGTGCAGTCACGCTGCCGGGAACCGGCGGGGGAGGGTTCAATAGGCTCGTGACAAGTTGCTTGGCGGTGCGCCTCGGCTGCATCAAGGGTCACCCCCCCCCCCCAGAGCCTGCCCGGGGCCCGCCTCTGCATTGGGCCCCGGAGGGCTATAGAAGTGGGGCCCTGCCCTGTGGTCTCCATGGCGATGGAAGCTGAGGGGAGAGGGCAGCGGCCAAGCTGGCAGAAATGTCCGCTCCTCTCCTCCGTCCGGGGCTGGAAACTTTGAGCCTTCCGCTCCTACAGCCGCAGGGGCAGAGGCGTTATAGGGCCCCCGGCTGCCCTAGAGGGTCGGTTCTCCTTCCCCGTCCCCCACGAGTCCCCTGTCTGCGCGCCGCGCTCCCCGCCTCCCCGGGAGAAGCGCGGCGCTGAGTCCGGAGCGCCGCTCGCGCGGAGGTGGCCTGGGAACAGTGGAGAATTGTTAGTGTGAGATCAGCCCAGTTCCCCAGCGGGCCTGTGTGAGAAACGTCTGTGAGCCTGGGCTACAGACACAGCCCATTTGAAAGAGCCAGAAGGGTGTGATTAAAAGTTGGCTTCGTCACAGCGTCAACTGCTGCCTCTGTGTGTGTTTGTTTGATGTGATTCCCTTGACTATTTCCCAGCTGGTTTGGGTGACTTACTCCCCTCCTTTCTAGCAGATCCAGACTTCTGCCTGTCTGCCTCTTTAAGAAACTCAGTTCCCCAAAGATTGATTTGGGTGTAAGCCTGATTTTTTTTCCCCTTCAATGGTTCCTTTGCTACATTTCACCACGGCTTTTTAATTGCTACTTGACGACTGGGTTTATTTTTAAATTCCTCTCAGTCTGACAGTCCTGCTTTTCAGGCTGGAGGGGGTTCCACCAGGGCTTGAAAGAGGGCACTGTGGGTCTCCAATTAAAATTCATTTGGGCTTGCAGTATGGCATTCCAAGTGATAATTGTCAAGTGTGTGACATTCCCACTGGAAAAGCCTTTAAAAAGAGATCTGGTATGGAAGTGGCAGCCACCACTCCCCTCCTGCTGTGTCCAAAGTCGAGAAAAGCTCCTATGTGGAGGGATCCTCTAGCTACAGACAGATTATTCATTCTATTAGATGTGTCAAAGCACATATTTTTCTTGCAATATACTTTGCAAGTATGTCCCCACTTCCTCCTCTTTCTGGTTTACACTAGGACAGAGGGTAAACTTTTTTCCACTCGGTATTTGGGCCCATGCTTTAGAATGGAACCCATAAAGTTTATTTTCAGCAGGCTGACTCACTGTAAAGAGTTATGACAAGTATACTATATGAACATAGCAGTGGTTGGAATTTGGGGTGGGGGGGGGTGCACCAGAACATTTAAAGGAGCAGTATGTGGTTAATAGGAATATCAAACAATACCTTTTTTCTTTGTCAGAAAAGTATGGCTGATTGGCTCATTCAGATCCAATATTTAATTCAGAAATAAGGGTGTGCCCTTCAAATTTCTGACATTCCACTTTAACTGCTTTACTTTTTAAATGTTGGGTCTGTTCTGGGTTCCCTTGCTAAAAGTTGAAGTAATCTTGATAGGTTTATTGGAGCTGAAAGAGAGTTTTATAGAATGACTGAGCCTACAATAACATAGCCTCAAGCAATGTGCCCAGTGACAGCTGTTAAAGTTATAGTATCCTCTTTAAGGTCTTCTTTTTAATTGCTGGACCACTTGGAGATTTCTCATCAACAGCAGAATAAATGTACTATGAATGTTTTGTTCCTCTTTAGAACCTGAACATTACACAATAAAAACGATGTATGTGAATATTATCATTACTGAAATTGTGTTCATAATATTTTAACACAATTATAGAAACATAGATTTTGAAATATTATTGCTACAAAATTCAAACAAACTTCTCTAACTACAAACTATAATCACTACTCAAATGCCTTGTGATACATTATTCAGATTTACTTGCATTAGTGGAGTGTATAAAATTAAGACCTCCATAAATAATCTTTGCAAAATGCATATGTCATCAGTGAGAACAGGGAGAAAAAGAGATCTGGGCTCTTAGCATATGTCAAGCAAATAATAACTCTGAGAAAATATAAAAATCCTATTGAGGACTGTGGACACTTCAAAATTCGTAGTATCGATCAAACAGACTACTGAAATGTCCAGCATTATCTGAATCTATACTATGAATTGCCCCCGACCTGATAGTCCGTGGATGAGACAGCTGTCCATTAAAACAATTAAAAATAAAAGCTAAGATCGGCATTGGAAATGAACCATTTTCTTCAAATGAAAACAAACTCATCTTCTCTCTTTCACAAGTGCTGTTTCTGAAACTAAATATGTTTTCTTCAATAGAAGCTATAGCCAGGCATCTGCAATATGTGAGCTGCAAAAATCGGAGACCTGACATTTTTTTATTTTGGGCAAATTATCCGTAAAGAAATCAGCTTGGATCGTAGGTTATTTTGGTTGTCACTTCAGAAAACTGCTCTGCATTGGACACACTGTTATAAAATATAACTTAACATGGCCAAAACCAAGCTCCTGATCTTTCCCCCTACATCCCTCTGCTCCCCTGTGCTTTTCCCTGTAATGGTGAACAACACCATTCTCCCTGTGCCTCAGACCTGTCATCTTTGGCTTGGCCTTCTCCTTTGACCCATGCATCCAGACCATATTGAAATCTTGTCACTTCTTCCTGTGTAATACTCCAAGTAATTCCAAGATTCAACTTCCACTGTCTCCCCATGTTGCCAAAACTCTTGTCCAAGCTCCGATCATCTCATGCCTTAACTACTGTAACCTTCTCTCTGGTCTTGTAATACATATGAAAACTACAACCTGATAACAGCCAGAGAGGTGACAAGCTGTGATCACTACTAGGGACTGGCTAGGGGTCACACATCCTATTATATTTGTTGCTTTGTCCCCGATTTTTGTTCCATCCATCTTTTACTTTTTTTGTCTTTTAGACTGTGAGCAATTTGGGACAGGGATTGTCATTTGTTGTTGTGTTTACACAGTGCCTAGCACAATTGGGCCCAATCTGATTGAGGCCTTTAGGCAGTACTGCAGTGGGGAAACTTCTTTCTCTTCCGCCAGCAAAATGCCAGTTAATGAGTTAATACTTTCACATCCTTAATAATTTTTGTTTCTCCTCTTACAATTCTCTTCAGTTTGTTGACATCTTTCTGCCACTGAGGTGCTCAAAAAGGGATACAGGTTCTAGGTGCATTCTTCCAGGCCATAGGGGAGAGATGCTTTTCTTGTTCAATGATGCCTCTATATGTGCATTCCAAAAATCGCAATTACTTTTTATATTGTTGCATCATACTCCAAGTTCACATCCTTTATCACCCCAGTCTCTTTTAGCATTTCTACTTTCCAAATATCTTCCTCACATTAATTATTTGTTTCAGACTGTTTTTATCACATGTATTTGTTTATATGTTTCCAAAGTGAATCTCATTTTGGTTTTGTTCCTGGGAGATGCTTCTGTCTCCTGTAGGAGTTGCAGGTGCTCAATATCTCACAGGATCAGACACCTATTTCTTGAACATATTTCTAACTTTGTAATATATTCTGCAGAATTTTTCCATTGTTTAATAATTGTATGATTCCTATGCCCTTAGTGTGTCCTACTGGTGGTTGCAACACTTTTCAATTTAGTATCTGAGAGTTTAATTAATATAATTAATTAAGTTAAACAAAACTGGGCTCAATAATGATCCTTGCAGCATTCACTGACCAA
The DNA here is from genome assembly GCF_027887155.1 of Malaclemys terrapin pileata. Lineage (NCBI taxonomy): Eukaryota > Metazoa > Chordata > Testudines > Emydidae > Malaclemys > Malaclemys terrapin. The sequence continues at coordinate 92,479,033 of NC_071511.1, read as the reverse complement.
CCTTCTCCTCCATTTCCCCCCAAATTAATACATTGAACATTAGTGTATCATTCCTAACAATATTTTTGTTCATGGGTTTTCAAATCCAATCTTTCAAATATACAGTGTATCAAAATGTTAAAATGTTTTGTTGAAGTCTAGGTACATTGCAAGTCTCTGACTACCGTGTTTTATTTGTCCATTAAGCCTAAACCCTGCAGTTTACCAAAAATGAGATCTTGTTTGTGTGGAATTATGCTTATAAACACAATACTTAGTAATTATGTTCCTACATGTTTAATAATTGCATGCATTTTTGTTCCAATATTTTACTAGGGTTAAAAGTTAGAGTTTCTAGATAGTAATTGCCCAGTAGATGTGGTACCATTTTTCACTAGGTATCTCCATGATTCTCTGACTTCTCACCTAAAATCGCCAATAGTTCAGTATCTCCATTAATCACCTTGGGACTCCAGGATATGATACATACATACATACATACATACATACATACATACAGAGCTGAAATTGATTTGGTGAGTACAGGATGAGGCTCATTTCTAAATCTGGAGACAACTTCCGTATAATAGAAGCCAATAAAATATTTAGACTGGGGCTGTTGATTAATCGCAGTTAACTCACGGGATTAACTTAAAAAAATTATTTGCCATTAATCGCAGTTTTAACTGCACTGTTAAACAATAGAATACCAATTGAAATGTATTAAATATTTTGGATGTTTTTCTAAATTTTCAAATATATTGATTTCAATTACAACAGTACATTTGTAAATTCCGCTTTCATGATAAACAGATTGCACTACAGTACTTGTATTAGGTGAATTGAAAAATACTATTCTTTTGTTTTTCTACAGTGCAAATACTTGTAATCAAAAATAAATATAAACTGAGCACTGTACACTTTGTATTCTGTGTTGTAATTGAAATAAATATATTTGAAAATGTAGAAAACATCCCAAAATATTCAAATAAATGGTATTCTATTATTGTTTAACAGTGCGATTAATCATGTGTTTAATCCTGATTATTTTTTTTAATCGCTTGACAACCCTAATTTAGACCAATATTGACATCAGTCTATCCTTAAGTTTTGAGTTGTTCTTAATTTAACCCATTAGGGCCTGATCCACTGATGTCAATGGGAGCCTTCCTATAGATGCCAGTGGGCTTTATATCCCTTTGCTTGCCAAAAGAACATTGATAATTAATTACTGTATATTTTATAGCACATATTATTGTAATATATACAAATGAATCTGAAATCCTCCTACTAAACAAAATTAAATAAATATGATAGAAATTTTGAAAAACAATTATCTTACTGAGAGCATAAAACAGAGTAGATTGTAGATATAAAATGTATTTGGCAGAACATTAATATTATTTTAATATTTTGTTCTATTTCATTCACAATTTAATGGGTCAACATTTTAAAGATTCACTATGATCTGAAGAAATTTGTATTAAAGTAGAAATACATGAATATTTTCCCTTTTTTATATGCAAGTACTTTTCTTTTTTGCCTTAATCATATTGTGCATTAAAGATTTGCACCTATAAGACAATGACTGTTTTTTTTTTTTTTTTAAGGTCACTATTAAGGAGTAATTTGTCTTCACATAACAGAATTAGTGTTATATGCAAACATCCTGAAAAGACTCTTAAACTATATCACTCCAAACTAATATATTTATTGAATAATATAATTTAGTTATAATGAGAAAAGAAAAGCATTCTTGTGTACACTTCTATAGATTTGTGAATATTCTGGTATAAACAAAAACCTTACAAACTTTACAGATAGTCATCCTATCCATGATGGCAGGTAGATTTCTGTGCGTGTGTGTGTGGTCTTCTAAAAACAGCAATTCTTTCTAATTTTGGAAGGGTTGTGTGTGTAAGTAATTATGTTGAAGAAATAAATGTGCTTGTTTATAAATCTCACAGAAAACTTTTGAGGAAGGGGTCATGCTGCCTTTTGAGTTTGAAATATACCTAGCATTTTGTCGACTGGGGGAAAAAACTGGTGTGGTAGGAAAAAATCATTAACACCACTCCAACGGTAATAGCATGTAATCTTCTATATTTGTGATTTATTTTAATATTCACATACCATGGGTGTGTTTAAATACTTACATATATAGATACAAACTATTGGATGAAGTCTAAAAGATCTGTTGTCTATTTGCTGTTTATCTGAACCTAAAATGGAAAAAAAAAATCCCCTACATTATTTCTTCTGTAGCTTAGTAACAGCTATATATCTAGTAACTAGGTACTATGGGCATGTCAGTAATGTCTGAGAGAGATAGGATAGTATTCCTGGTTGTTAACCAAAACTCTTGGGCACTGAGCACTTCTCATATACAAAGCACTGCCAAATTTTAAACGTGTTTTGGTGCCTAAAGATGCAGATAGGTGCTTATTGTGATTTTCATAAACCTTATTTTACTGTTACCACAACAAAGTAGCAAAATAGAAATGATCTGTCCATTGTAATTTTGGTGCAAGGAGTTTATACCAAACCATTCAAAGGTGTTTTTGCTTTTAAGTTCAGAAAGAAGAGTTATAGTGTTTGCCACAAGATGGCAGTGGGACTTAATGTTTAACACATCATTTTGGGGTGTATTTTGGTTTTAGTCAAAATTCCATTTTTATTCTTTGTGCAACTACTTGTTCTTCTGACAAGCAGACAAAGTTCAGATTTCCAGAATCAATAAACCATACCAAGTCTTAATTTTTATATTGTCTAATATGTCAAACTATAGGAAAAGAATGTGTAAAGAGAACAATGTACAACTTATCTCTTTTCAATACTGCTAGATTTCAACATACACCCGTGTGATGCATGCAGTATAATGCTAGGATTTGGCTCTTCAAACATGATCTCAGGGATCATTGTTGATGAATTCCCCATAACTCCATATCAATAACATTTGGAATAAACAAATGTCTAATAATTTTTCTTGCAATATTTAATCAAATAAATATAATTTAAGGTCTAGAATCTGACTTTAGGTACAGCCCTGAGCATGCAGTAGTGGTGCATAAATTGCACCACTCTAGGGGTAGTCCCAGGAAATATTGTGACTCAGAGAAACACACCACTGAGTCAAATTCCTCTTGCTCCCAGAAGCTAGTTACCCACTGGCCTTTATTACTAGCCATAAATTACGACTGCTCATGCTGGCTTGGATACTATAGGCAGATAGTGGGGATGTAGCCAAGATTTTGTCCATTCCCTGCTCCCCTCCATCCCACTTGCTCTGATAAGGAGTAAGCCGGTGAATAACATCGCTTATTCCTATGTGCCTGGATCTAAGGCCTCAGAAGCCTTCTTAAGGACATTTTTTACTTCCTTATGCATTTACATCAGCATCTAGTCCAATGACTTTTTTTGCATCTTCTGTTAAGGTAGAAAGAACCCATTCCCCATAGCTGAGGTACATAGAGGATGAGTTAATATGAGATCATGTCTAATTCACTGCACCATTGGAAAATAGCATTCAGCCTTCTTGTATGAAACCTATGTAATTCAGCTCTACCTGTATATCTACTCATGAGAACAGCCAAGAGACTGGAAATAAAGTAATAATTCTGGTGCCATGGCTTGTGTGTTTTATACCCTTGATGGAGACTTAGTACAGTGTATTAATACATATATAAAGCAAAACTTGAATTATGCTAAGCTTAAATCTTTAATGAAAGGAAGGGAATTCAGATCTAAGGCTTTCATTGTGTTATGCATAATATTTCTTGGACTCTGGATCACTTGCTGATAGAGGTGGAGTGGCTGCCCTAAAACAGTATTTTCTTGATTATTTTTTTTTGTCATGTTAAAGTTATTAAACTGTCTTGAATGATTTGTTGGTGTGTTTGCTATTTCCATTTGGCTTTAAATCTTTATTAAAATCAGAATTGTGTAAAGATTACTATAAATGTATATGGAACTCCATTTTCAATGTAATTCCTGCAGCATCTTTTGAGGTTGTAAAGGCTTTGTTAAATATTTTATGATCTTTACATCTGAGACTCTGTCCAAGGTGCTTTGGGGTGTGTCACAATAGGCCAACCCTCATTATGCTCCAAGGTAACTACAATATGCAGGAAACAGTTACAGGTGGTTAATAGCCAACAAGATAGATAACCAAAGAATATCTTCTTTGTCTGTCTAGATTAGCCACCACAACATATACAGGAAGAGTATAATTGTTTTAAAGGTATAGATTAAAAAGAAAATCTCCATGTTAGTCATCCCACGGATTACTGATATGATACCGTCTGGCTTCAGTGTGTTGTGACAGGGCATACCTAAATACTTAGTCCATGGCTGATTAATACAAAAGATCACAATGGCTACATTAGAATCATTAGGCTTTATTATGTCAATATATTTTAAGGAGCCTTTATTCCATAGATCATTTCATAGAAAGTAGCACAGCATGCTAAAAAGCCCTTATGAAATTTTTGATGCAAACTAACTGGTGTGTGCATGCAGCTGCTACATCTAAATGTTAAATCACTCATTTGCAGTTTTATTTCAATAATAAATACAGAAGCATAACTACTTTTGACTCCCTTCCTGCAAAAAGAGTCCCTTTTGCTAATGCAGAGAGCATGGTCTTGCTAGGTGATGAGTGTCCTCACCTTTGAAAAGCAGCTGACATGTATGTGAAGCAACTACTTTTATTATTTCATTAGAGGCCCTAGCATTTTGCAGGTCTTGAGAGATGATAATCTGTTACAGGAATTCTACTGTAACTTAAAAATATATATGAATATTCTGGAAAGAATGGCTGAATCTAAGCCTGATCCTGAAAAATCTATATTTCTTGACTAATCCTTTCTTATTCAAGTTGTACTGTTGAATTCTGTTGTGCAGAGGTCTGGGCTTTAAGTTGTCCAAGGTAACAAAAGTCCAGCTCAGCTTGTTTCACAAGTGTTTAGAAAAGTAAGCAAGAGTTGCAGACAAGTATTCAGTTACTAACTGGATCACTTATGTAAAAAGAACTCCAGGTACAATCAGAGGTTGGCATAACCACAAGCTGAAAGATCCCAGAAAAGAGAGGGAAAGCTTATTGTTTAAAATCACTGAAATGTGGTGTGGTTGATTTTAATGGGATGAGGTTGGATATTCCTTTATGTGCGGAGCACTGACAAGAATAGTGGGATGGGTGGACTGCAAGGAGTGAGCTTCACTATCATGTCTGCTAACCCCACCTTCTCCTAAGAGCCACCATGAACTGTTTTGTTTTCTTGAGGCTGAAAGTCAGTTAATCGGACCAGGCCATCAAGAGGAAATCGGATGACATCAGCAGCTTCAGCTAAATACTGAACAAAACCTGAGATGTGAGCCTGAAGTTCTTGCTGTCAGCCTCTCCCTCATGTGTCACTGTGCTCTTCCCCATCTTCCTTCCTACCTTGCTCTTTCTGCCTCTGTCTACTAAGAGTCTGGCATAGCCAGCAGAGACAACCCCACCTTTGCAGTGCTGCTGTGGCTCTGTGACCAGTCCAGAAAGGCAAGTAAGCAAAGCCTTTACTTCTGCCAGCGCCTGTCAGCCTTTTATTAAGTCTTGGAGTGGCTGATCAGACTGTACTGGTCTGTTTCTCCAGAAGTGAGATGGCAAGTGAGAGTCAGCAGTAGAGATAGAAATTACATTTGTGATGGGTTGGATCACAGAAACTCTCTTGGGAGCTGCCACCTGATGTGCCAAGACTACCTCTGCTCCTGTTTTCCCTGCCAGCTCAGGACTCCAGCACCCTGTCTTGCTGAGCCAGACACTCCTGTCTGCTCCAACATGGACCCAGGGGCTGAATCACTTGCCCCAAAGCTGCAAGTTTACCTGAAAACAGCTCACAGAAGTGTGCTTGTCTTTAGCACTCAGATGCCCAACTCCCAATGGGGTCTTAACCCAAATAAATCCGTTTTACCCTGCATAAAGCTTATGCAGGGCAAACTCATAAATTGTTTGCCCTCTATAACACTGATAGAGAGATATGCACAGCTGTTTGCTCCCCCAGGTATTAATACATACTCTGAATAAATTACTAAATAAAAAGTGGTTTTATTAAATACAGAAAATAGGATTTAAGTGGTTCCAAGTAGTAACAGACAGAACAAAGTAAGTCACCAAGCAAAATAAAATAAAATGCGCAAATCTATGCCTAATCAAACTGAATACATATAATCTCACCCTCAGAGATGCTTCAGTAAGTTTTTTCTCAGACTGGACACCTTCCTGGCCTGGGCACAATTATTTTCCTTGGTACAGCTCTTGTTCCAGCTCAGGTGATAGCTAGGGGATTCCTCATGATGGCTTCTCTCTCCCCTTTTTTCTCTTCCACCCCTTTATATATCTTTTGCATAAGGCGGGAACCCTTTGTCCCTCTGGGTTTCCACCCCCCCCTCACTGGAAAAGCACCAGGTTAAAGATGGATTCCAGTTCAGGTGACATGATCACATGTCACTGCAAGACTTCATTACTCACTTGTCATCACACACACATATATAGGAAGACTCTGCAGACAATGGGAGTCATCAAGATTCCAAACCATCATTAATGGCCCACACTTTACAGAATTACAATAGGCCCTCAGAGTTCTATTTTATATTTCTAGTTTTAGATACAAGAGTGGTACATTTATACAAATCGGATGATCACACTCAGTAGATTATAAGCTTTGTAATGATACCTTACAAGAGGCCTTTTGCATGAAGCATATCCCAGTTACGTTATATTCACTTTTTACCATATTTTTCTAAAACTATCCCAGTTACATTATATTCACTTATTATCATGTTTTTATAAAACCATATAGACTGCACAACGTCACAGCATTTTCTATCTTTGCTATTCTTTTCTCTCCCCTTTTGTTTGTGTCTTTTTTTTTCCCATTGAAGGAAACAGAATTGACCTTGAACAATAGTTCGACTATCTAAATTAATCTTTTCTCCTTTCAACAACAAAAAACAGTTAATACTATTTTAGCTCCATCTAAAAGGTTATCAAAGAGAGGTTTTTCCTGTGCAAGACTATACAGCTAAAGAAAAAAGGAATAACGGATATAATTAAAATGAAAGTCTTACTTAATGCTTTAACTGTTTTCTATTTTCTGTGACTTTAGTAAAAGGCTAAAAAGATATTTAATCAGGCTTGTTCCAATGGGAATAAGCCAGCGATAGCTTGACACACAACTCTGGACCACACTTAACTGTTTAATGTTATAACAGTGAACAAGGGTTTTATTAACATCTTATCCCTGGTGTGGCCCAAGAGACCCGCTTATCAACACAACACTTCAGTGGGACTACTCAGATAAGTAACACTTGCAGGATTGGGCTCAGAAACAAAAAAGATCATCCTATCTGTCCCCCTGCCAATACAGAGTTGTCCCCAATAGTGTATTCTGAATGCTTTGTTCAGAATTAGAACTTTTAAATTAGATAAGTGATAGGACTTTCACTGCTTCCCTGGGGAGACTAACCCTCAGTCAAACAGACTTCACTGAAGTTAAGAGATTACAGTATAATGCAACTTTAGCCTGGAGAAAATTTTCCTGGTTTTGTTATGAATACCTAAAAGTGTTATATATAACTTTATCATAGCATTGCCTGGAACCACCTCTATAATTTTAAACTGTTTTTGTCTCTCAAATCTTTGATCTCATTTTAAAAATTAAAAAAAAGGAAAGTTCTTTAAGTGGGGAATATTACCTTTCAAAATAACATTTGGATATAACAGAAATTCAGTGTGGTGTTTGGAAAGGAAAAAAGTTAATCTCTCACTTACTGTTATATTTTTAAGAGCAGTGCATAGATTTAGACATATATGGCATTGTAAGCTACTCCGCTACAGTGGGACTTTTTTTTTTTTTTTTAAGTCACACAGAATGTAGTTTTCTTTAGGCCTTAGGCTACATTATCGGAAAGATGGTATAAAATATGTATAATATATGAATACAAATAAATTCCTCAGGGTGATAAAATGTAGAAAAGGAAAATTACATACAAAGGGATAAAATAACAAAACAAGCCCTCTTTGCAGCCTAACCTACAGACCTAGGGAAAAAATCTCTCCCAAGATACCCATTCAGTCACACCTGGAGTTAGATGCTGCTCCTGGAAAATACCTTGCACAGCTCAGGTTCTGTGAGAATGTTGTAATGCATGTTGACCTTGTTGCTGCAAAAAAAAAAGGATTGTTTCAACATTTTATTATTTAGCTTTTTAATATTCCATTCATAGAAGTTCTTTAAACATATTTGTTCCCTTTGTGTTAAACAATTTGTAGATGAGTGTAATTAAAATAGGTGGACAGTAGAAAAGGAATAACTAGTGAAAGCAATAAGGAAACAAAGTGAAAAGAAAATTCTTAATCAAATCTGAAAGTGTCCATTTTAGCAGAAGAAGCTAATATATTTTCATACCAGTTATCATTGCTTGTAAACAGCAGGATTCATTAGCACAATTTTGGCTTTGTATTTTGGGGTAAAATTCACCCCCCTCCCCGCCCCCCTGTATAACCTGAACAAATAGGCTTTGTGAAGGATACTACACCAGGGTTGTGGAGGGAAGTGTGGAATTCACTGCTTCAAGCCATAGGCAGGCCACGACCACTCTTACATAATATGTAGGTATGACAGTTATGATGTATTCTAAGACTGTCTTCCACTGAGTTTGCTGTTTCCACTATTCACTGCTCACTGGGACTCTTGAATTCAAATCCAATTGACAGAGAGAGACATGGTGTAGTTGTCTGTGTACTAGAATAGAGAATTTGAAATCCTGAGATTTGTTTGTGCCTCTGATACTTTCTGTGCCAACATCTATCTAATCTATATTTCCAAGCCACCTATTATCTTAGTTCTGCTGGTGCAGTGCCTAGGGGGGGATCCCTGATGGTGGAAAAACCGGTTAGGAGGGTGATTTTGTTGGCTGACCCCCCACAACCTCCCTGCTACCAGGAGTGATCACACTTGACCAATGCAAAATTGGACAGTGGTAATTTTGGAATGGGCCTGGGCATGGCAGCAGTAGGGTGTGTTGATTCAGTAGAGTTTTCAGTGAGGGGACTATTATAGACCCCTGGCGAGATTACTATAGAGCTCCTGACCGATTAAAGCTGTCTACTCCAATGAATTCCCGTTAGGGTGCAATGGCCCTTTCTGGTGCAGGGAGAGGAAATTTGCCTGATTCCAATTATATATAATTAGATGCTGTTCTTTAGTGGTTTCCTTTGTTGTTATTCAGTGGGCTCAGTTCTGCCCCCAGATACACAGGCACAATGTGCATTGGCATCATTAAGAGTTGTGATTGTGTATTTGAGAGCAAAATTAAACGTATGAAACAATGTACAGCACTGGTCCCTGAAACCTGTAATTTGTTTACCTATAACCTTGGAATAATGTTGCTTGTATGTTATTTCAAGGACACACTTTTTTCTCTAATCTGATGAACTGGCCAATACCTTTTAAAAAGGATGATGAAGAAAAGCTTTAGAGGTCCTAGCAAACTCCATGGTTCTTCTATGTGTATTCTACTCAGTGTATTTGTGCCATGTATGCTGGAGTTGGAGACTTCTTTCCTGCAGCAATACCTGTTGGTATGACATGCCTCAAACCCCCTTGTGGCCCCTCCTGAGGCTTTATGAGGTTGGCACCACCCCAACCCCCCTTTGTTCATCTTATTGCCAGTGGGCTTAGTCAGAACTCCCCATGTGTGAGCCTTCTACAGTTTTTCTTTGCAACACACTAGTGCCATTGAGTCTTACCCTATAAATAGTTAGTATCTGTAGTTTACTGTAGTTCTTAGTTATTTTTTATACTAATTTGTGGTGCACAGCACTGGATGGTTTGCACCATTCTCCAGGTTTCAAATGTTGCCTGTGCGTGGGGTCTTGATCCCCAACAGTGACTCCTACGCTCGCTGCTTGCTATGTGTCGACAAAGATCACCTTAAGGCAGTGTTTCCCAAACTTGGGATGCCGCTTGAGTAGGGAAAGCCCCTGGTGGGCCGGGCTGGTTTGTTTACCTGCCGCATCCGCAGGTTCGGCCGATCGCAGCTCCCACTGGCCACGGTTCGCTGCTACAGGCCAATGGGAACTGTTGGAAGCGGCAGCCAGTATGTCCCTCGGCCCGTGCCGCTTCCAGCAGCTCCCATTGGCCTGGAGCAGCAAACCACGGCCAGTGGGAGCTGCGATCGGCCGAACCGGCGGACGCGGTAGGTAAACAAACCAGCCCGGCCCACCAGGGGCTTTCCCTACACAAGCGGCATCCCAAGTTTGGGAAACACTGCCTTGAGGGAAAGTGTAATATCTGCTGTACCTTCAAAAAGAGAATGAAGATTTCAAGAGACCTTTGCCTGATGCAGCACCTGTTGGAACAGGCTATGAGGCGTTCATCAGCACAGGAACCTTCTTCAGCCAGTGGGACTGGCTGCCCTCAACCATCTTCCACTTTGTTGCTGACAGTGGATGGACTCCTGGGCTCTGATTCTTCCTTGAAAAAGGGAAGCGGGTTGATCCACATCATCTCGAGTATCTCGGAATAGGACCCATAAAATGAATCAGGGATGCTCAAAGACAACAAGAGATTTGTCCTCTTCATCAAAAACAGTCACACAATGTTCACAAGAGTCAGGCAGCCCGGGTAGAGCTGTGCCGTTAACTTGCATCTCCCTGGTATCAAGGCAAGAAAATTCCAATGCTGTACTGTTGACTCTGGTACTGTTTGGGAGACAGCTGTCATTTCCAGTACCTATACATAGTGTGGTGCTACTTCTTTCCATACCAATGACCCTGCAAGCCTACGTGGCAGTGATGGACTTCTTCTGCCTCCCCACTAATTCAAGAGGAGAACATAGTATTGGTACTGCTTGCTGTTCAGGCTCCTCAACGTCTACAGATTCAGGGCTAGGGTTGCTACAATCAATAGCCTTGGTGCTGACAAAAAGACTTGTGTTCCACGGTCTTCCCTCCATTCCTTCTCCATTGGAATTTTAAACCACCTGCTCTGGGGTGAAGCAACTGAGGGTGGGGTCAGGGTGCCACTGCCCTTATATAGCCTCTTGAGGAACCGTGAGAGGGGTAGGGTGTGTGCATTGCCCTGACTAGTACTGCTATGGAGGGAAAATCCTCCGACAGCAGTGCACTTGGCATGAACAAACTTGAGTGGAATATTCATCTACACCCACATCTCAAAGAACAATTACAGAGCAGGTTAGTAACCGTTTTTTTGTTATTAAAGGCAACTGTGCTTTTAGAATGTACATCTTGGAACATGAACTATGTAGTTTAAGAAACTGGTTCTTTAGAAGGAAAAAAAGTTCATTTTTGCATGTGTCTACATCCATAGAGCAAAATTGTGCACTGATTTTTTTCACTCTTCTATTCTGCTGAAGTAACTGATTTTGAATGGGATGCAAGTCAATGCAGATTTTGATGTCCATTTCAGGCAGCTCAGCTATTGTCCTATTCTGAGGATAGTTTTCTAAACAAGGCTTTGAATAAAGCAAATCAGACTTGTGGCTGGTGTAATGAGTTTTCTTGTAACTAAAATTAGCTCATCAAATAGTACCAGGCCAAATGAATAGTGTTTGAATTGAATAAATAATTTCCTTTTTATTAGGCCTGGCTTTATAGTAAATGGGCTTATTAGTTACCTTTAGATTTCACAGTGCAATCTGATTCATTCACTTATAAATGAATTGACTAACGTAGTTTCTCTTAATCTAAATTTGAACGCGAATAGGAAATATATATATATATATAAGTCCCTTAATACCATTTTTTAAGAAGGAGTTTTGAGGGACATATAAGGAGGACAGATTTTTTTTTTTAAAATCATTGTTGATGTAGCATATCTGTTCTATCTGCTGAGGTATTCCATAAGACTGGATGCCTGAAAGACTTCAGTGAGATGTCATGCCAATTGTCCAATACAAATATAGTATATTATATATATTTAAACATTTAAAATTAGAAAAGCAAAGTAATTAAAGAATGCAAGTTCAAAAACATATCACTTTAACATACAAACTGGAGCCTTTCTTCTTTAACTTGCTAAAAGAACTGCATTATCAACAGTATTTACTAATACAGCACCAGATGTTCATTGCACTTCATAATGAAAAGACATTGTCCCTACTCTAAGGAAATTATTATTTGGAATAGATAAGACACAAAATGGGAGAGAGAACACCTTACTAAAGGTGGGCTAGTACTACAAAAAAAGTATGACTACTTGCTCCAATTTTTAAATGAATTGGCTTGGTATATACTTGCACCACTTTTGCATTTGCTTTCTTGGGTTAACAATATATACTAATGCACATTTTCACAGAATGTGCACATGGAAGTATTAGTACCAGCGTTCTTGCAAGAGAATCAATACTTTGTGACTTAGCTGACCAGTTACAACTCAGCTCAGGTAAGATGTTGAATCTACAGAGTATTGAATGCTCTGAATGAACTAGTCACAATCTTTAAAATGAAAATAGATTGCTTTAAATTGTTTAATAAATTAAATTAATGAATTACAATGTTACATACCATGATATACTCTGATATTTTTTAAAATAAAATCTTCAGACAAATTATGAATAGTTCATTCAGCTTTAAGATGTATACTGTATAAGGCCATCAGGTTTCTTGATTTCCATATGTTTTTTTTAATAAAGATTTATTTATTGTTGTTAGTTTGGCATGGGAGTATGGGTTTCCATTGACAAGGCATTTGAAAGAGGTGGAGTTTGAGGAAGTATTTGGAGCCAAGGATGGAGGTAGTATGGCGTATGATACCCAGGAGATCATTCCAGCTGTATTTGGGAAATCTATATGAGAAGGCACAGAAGTGGTTATGGAAGAAGGATACAAAGTGTGTGTGAAAGGAAGGAGAAGTGGCAAAACGTAGGGCTTTAGCAGTAAGAGAGTGGCAGGGCTGTAGATATGTAGAACTGTGAAGGTAAAATTGCGGAATTTGATTTTGATTCTCTCTCCAGGCAAATTTATAGAAAACAGAATTCCCCAAACGTTGAAATGTTTAACCTCAAAGCTAAAAATTTCTATGTTGAGAGAAAATAACTCCAATGTGACAATTTAAAAATAGCATTTTTTTAAATTTACAGTATGCAGTAAAAATAAAACACCCTTAGATTTTGCACATAAAGAAAATTGAGAATAGTTACAAATTGTATTGGAAGGTGCTGTGAGAGTTTTATTATTTTTGCTGCCATTCTGAAGCTTCTGTATCAATCAATAATCAAATATTATTGCAAGGATCATTTCATTTTAATTGGGAAATCAATACATTTCTACTTAAAATGTTTTTTTCTTTAATAGAATTATGACTCAACTAAATTCTTGTTTTAAGAATGTAAGAATGACCATACTGGGTCTGACTGGCCCATCTAGCCCAGTATCCTGTCTTGACAGTGGGCAGTGTCAGATACTTCAGAGGGAATGAACAGAACAGGGCAATTATCAAGTGATCCATCCCCTGTCATCCAGTCTCATCTTATTTTATCATCTATATGCTTACGTGTGCCATGTCCACAACTGATTTTTTTAAACTTTTTTTGGTGTGCTTTGCATAGTATTGGTACAATATGAATATTTAGTTCTCTTCCTACCATGCATTGTTTATCCTATGATGTATCCATTGTCTTGATTACTTGAAGGAACAAAAATTGAGTGGGTAATATTCAAAGATCCCAGATGGATTCTCCAAAGCTTTCTGAATGACCTGGAATTCATGCAGAAGTTTGACATATAGAGCATATGCCATTGAACAGGACTAATTATAATGCAGAAGTGCAATTATGGTAATTGGAATCAATCAGTGGCTGTGAGAATGACAGGCCCCATAAGAAATGACACTTATTAAATGTGTCCTAAAGGAAGGTTTCCAGTTTGGATATTTTTGTATTGCTTCGAAGAATCCCCTAAAGTGAAAATAGTACAGAATTAGATAACAGAAATGGGGACATTTTTAACAACTATGGAGCCAGATCCTGGAGTTTGGCCTGTGTGAGAATTGATGGATTGGGGCATTAGTTTAGAATTCTGCTACAAAGTCTAGAAATATGCGGACATTTTTCATCTTCAGAATTTAAACCAGAAGTAACAGGTGGTGTTAGAAGTATTGGCTTTGTGAAATAGTTCAGGGAGACGCAAAAATTATGTAATGTTGATTTCTAAACATACTGGTTGCTGTAAAAATATTTTTCAAAGTTTTTTTTTTTTTTAAGTGTGTGCAGGGAAGAATATAGCATACTGTGATAGACCCAGACCAGTTGGGAACAGCAGAGTAGCAGAAGGGAGATATACTGGCCACTGGATAAGTAGTTTTCTGATCCCTGAGTGACCAGAGCAGGGGCTGCTCCAGGCTAATAGACCACCTGACTCCAATTAACCCGCTAATGTGAGGCAGTTAAGCACCTGACTCTAATTAAGGCCCCTCTGATGCTATAAAAGGGCTCATTCCAGTCAAGCCAGGGGGAGCCAGAGGAGAGGAAGTGCGTGAGAGGAAATGGGAGCAAGAGGTGTGCAAGAAGCTGAGAGTGAGTAGGCTTACTGCTGGAGGACTGAGAAGTACAAGCGTTATCAGACATCAGGAGGAAGGTCTGGTGGTGAGGACAAAGAAGGTGTTGGGAGGATGCCATGGGGAAGTAGCCCAGGGAGTTGTAGGTGTCGTTCAACTGTACCAGCAGACACTCTAAACAGCTGCAGTCCACAGGGCCCTGGGCTGGAACCTGGAGTAGAGGGCGGGCCTGGGTTCCCCCCATACCTCCCAACTCCTGATCAAACACAGGGGGAATTGACCTGGACTATAGCTTCTACCAGAGGGGAAGGTCTCTGGACTGTTTCCTGACCCACAGGGTGAATCTGTGAAGCGAGCAAATCCGCCAATAAGCGGAGGACCCACCAAGGTAGAGGAGGAACTTTGTCACAATACTTACTGATAATCTTTAGCACAAAGAAACAAGATTTTAAGTACACTCAAAAAGTGAATCTTATTGGCATGCTTTGAAAAAATGGATGCTTCTAAATTCTGAATATACTTTCAATTTATTTTATAATATAAAACTGTTGTATTGTAATTAGAAGATGGATTTGTTTAACCTCCATAGGAGTATGTCTATCTATTTCTGCAAACCTAGGTGTGGTGCTGGTTATTGTATTAGTTGGTACAGTTAAACAATGTAAGACCATACATTTTTTGTGGAATATGTGAAGTCTGGATTCTGATCTGGGGATAAGGATGACTATTATTGTAAGAACAACAAGAAAGAATCAACTGAAGCAAAAGACAGTGTTTCCATAAAATATGTAAACAGTTTTTCATTGCACCTCTGTAACCTTGAGGTCCCAAGGCTCCCTCTATGCTAGCATGAACACCAACTTTCTCATTTCTCAGGGCTCAGATTATAATCACTCTTGAGCTTCTTTTTTTTGTGACTTTGGCAGTGCTGGGTCAGTGGAGTCTACCTGTTTGTTTTACATCATCCAAGAGGAGAACTTTTCTTATCTTCCAGAAATGACAATCAGCACTTGGTCCCTCAGTATGAACAGCCAAATACAAATTATAGTTACTATTTATTTAAGTAAGAAAGGAAGCAGAAAAAAGCCTCAGACATAAAGAAAAACATTGTTCTGTTCTTTCTTGTGCAAGGACTGCACAGAACCTCAGTGGATCAAGTAGACATTCTTATTAAAGAGGTTAAAGGAAGGTAATTTACATGTTTAAATCTATTGAATAAATTCTCTGCTAGCATAATTCTGACTTCAATTGAGTTATGCCAGCAGAGAATTTGCTCTCAGGTCTGTACCTTTCCCTTCCCATCCTCTCTCTCTCTCTCTTCCTCCCCCCAACCCCGCACACTTTATGGCCAGCTGATGAGCTTTTTTTTCTTAGCTTCCAAATAATCTGTTTTCTCCCCCTCTTTCAGGAAGAAATGCCTCTAGATAGCCAAACTAGTCTTTTATATAGTCAAACTCTTGCCGTATTATTTCCAGTCCATGTTCCTGAGGCATGTTTGAACACATTTCTTGCCTCTGTCCTCCTTGGGGAGTCCTCCTGTACACAAGTCCATAACTTATGATAATTTTTGTATGATTTTTAGTAAGGCTTTTGATCTAGTCCCTCGTGATATTCTCATAAGCAAACTAGGGAAATGTGGTCTAGATTAAATTACTATAAGGGTGGATGGACAACTTGTTGAAAGACTATACTAAGAGTAGTTGTCAATGGTTCATTGTCCTACTGGGAGGGAATATCCAGTGGGGTCCTACAAATGTCAGTCCTGGGTCCACTACTATTCAATAAGTTCATTAATGACTTAGATAATGGAGTGAAGAGTACGCTTATAAAATTTGCAGATGACATTGAGCTTGGAGCAGTTGCTAGCACTTTGGAGAACAGGAGAAGAATTCAGAAGGACCTTGATGAACTGGAGAATTGGTTTGGTTTCAGCAAGATGAAATTCAATCAAGACAAGTGCAAAGTACTACACTTATGAAGGAAAAATCAAAGGCACAACTACAAAATGGGGAATAATTGGCAAGTGGTAGTATTGCTGAAAAGGATCTGGGGGGTAGAGTGGTGCAGTTGAGAAGAAAGGCTAATAATATTCTGGGGTGTATTAACAGGAATGTCATATGGGAGGTAATTGTCCTTGGCACTTGGGAGGCCTTAGCTGGAGTACTGTGTCCAATTCTGGGCACTATACTTTAGGAAATATGTGGACAAATTAGAGTCCAGTGGAGAGCAACAAGAATGTTAAGAGTTAGAAAATTTGATCTATGAGGAAAGGTTAAAACTGGGTATGTTTAATCCTGAGAACAAAAGACTGAAGGGGACTTATAATAGTCCTTAAATATTTTATGGGCTGTGACCAGTTGTTTTCCATGTCCACTAAAAGTAAGACAAGTAGTAATGGGCTTAATCTGCAGAAAGGGAGTATGACATTACCCAGGGTACGGTCTGGACAGTTGAACAGCTGTGTCCCCTCAATTCTCCAGCCTGGGATTCCTTTTACACTGCTTTGCTGTGAGCATAACCACTCCTTGTCAGCTAACACAGCCTTCAGCATGTATATGACTCTAAGCTCTATTATATGAGTGCTATGGCCAACCACTTTTAAATTACACTGCAGCCCAACACCAGCAATTCCCAGTCCCAGATTTCCCCCCAGAAATGTGCGTCTTGTACTGCCCAGCCCTCTCCTGGACAGCAGAAGCTCCACAAGCTCACATAAAGTCTGTCATTTTATTAGAAAATGATATGCACAAATCCTGTTACCTCAAATAGTTTCCCAAACACTTCAATTCAAGCACACTGGTTTAGATAAAACAATAAACAAGCTTATTAACTACAGAAGGATAGATTGTAAATGATTACAAGTAATAAGCCATAAAAGTCAGAATTGGTTGCTGTCTCACTGCAGGCAGACAGTACCTTCTTCATTCCCTTGTGTGGCTAGAAAAGACCAACACAGAGGAGGAGGAAGCCAAGGCCAAGGATTTCCAGAATCATTTTCCACCTAAGAAACAGATCTTTACATTGTGAATATGAATTAATTCATTTTAATACAGTAAGAAAATGCTACTTTGCATTATACTGTCCCAACCATTCAGCACAATCCATATGTACAGAAACTTCTTTCATCTAGTAAATATGTACTTGGATATTTTTTACTTTGGAGATTGAGCAATTAAGGATTACCTAGCCACAACTCATTTAATACAGACAGTAGAGTAACTTTCCTTTACCAGGACATTTCCAATTACAGGAAATCTTGGTATTTTCCCCCAAGTCTTTCAGTGCAATTGAAATACCTTGAACTAACCACAAGTATATAGCTCAGGAACTTGAACTACAAATGTCTCCTTTTTACTTCTAGAATCTGTTCTGGAGGAAGGGGTGGGGGAGCTGGGAAAAAAGTGTGGAAAGCTTTGGTGTTGCTAAATTCTGTGACAAGTTACTGCTGTTTTGCAGGAAAATTTCCCCTTCTTATCTATGTCTTGTTGCTTTCCTGTTTTGTTCCAAGACTATTCAAATATACTTAACCTTTGAAGCGTTACTAGATCACAATGTCTTGTCTGTAAATAAATGCTGCTTTGCCAAAGTTGCAAAATAGCAAGAAAGATGACAAGGTGAATAAGATCTATTATCTACATTCCACTGTAGCAGCCTTAATTGCAATTAGTTTAGAACAAGAAAGCAGGCATTGAGAAGACTAGCGCATCAACTTCATAGGCTACTGTGGCTTTAAAAATCTGTTTCACCTTCAGGAGAGTCATCAGTAAACAGATGGATTGAAAGGATTAGGTAACTGACACCACTAGCATCAACAATTGCTGCTTTAGTGGTTACAAGGTGGCACGAGTCTTGTATAAATCTCCAGGGAATGGGTGAGATAAACACCTTCACCCTTGATATTTCTGTAGAGCTGAAAAAGAAAGCTATATAATTTTGCAGCAATTTCTTTATACAGGAAAAAAAAATCCATCTAACTAGAATGTCAGCTTCCTCAGTAAGTGTTTGCTTTTGGCACCTGGAGATTTTCTGCACTATATTCAACAGCTATCCTACAGATCTATTTTGTTTTGCAGGTTATTGTGCAACATTCAATTGTACATTAAGCAAATCAAAGGATATCTCAATACGTCATGGCTAAAATCTTTAATGGATTTGTGTGCCTCACTTTGGGCAAATAAGTTTGAAAATTCTCTTCTATATATTTAGGGTTATCTCTTATTTATATTACAGTAGTACTGCCCAACCAAGATTGGGTCCCCATTGTGCCAGGCTCTGTACAAACACACAGTGACAACTTCTGCCTCAAAGAGCTTACAATCTAAATAGACAAGTCAGAAGAAGGGTGAGCAGGGAAACTCATATAAAAGGTCAGCGACAGAGTTGGAAATATTGTACTTGTATTCTTTGTTTGAATTAACCGCTTCCTATCTGTGTCTTAGATTGTACTGCAGGGTAGGCAGCAAATCCGAAGTTACTAGATAAATCACACAACCCACTGTGGAGCAGGGACTCAAACATCAACTCCAAAATTAGGCAGATAGGACTCTACAACACTCTCTGAAAGAGATTGTCCTTAGATGGCAATATTTGTATTTGTTGTGGGCCACCCATCAAAGGCAAAACTGTGTGTGTGTGTGTGCGCGTGCATACATACACACGCGCACACACACCCGCTCACCCATACATACATGTGAAGTCAGTACATTCTAGGAGAAAGGACTGTGTGGGTGAATGGACTAGTCTGTCTGTTTGAGATGGAGAGAAAGGACAGAGATGGAGGGTACACTATTTTTCTTGGGAGGGTTGTAGTTTATTTTTATCCATGGACACTGTCTGGCAATAAAATAAACCAAATTACACCTAACTAAAAACATTTAAATATATGCATAGTCACATAAAACAGGCATTCAAAATGCAGTGCTTTCCTATTGATGTGAATGCAGTATAAGTTACATCCCACTCTAATTTCTGTTACTTGCTGTTTGCTAGCAGGAAAATGGCAGTTTCAGTTGATAAGTTTTGTATTTTTAAAACTGATTATTTGAATTAAAAAAAACCTTTAAATGCAAGTTAATTTTGAAAATTTTGACAGGTCTGGAAATTTTATTTCTATTTACTTTTAAAATAATACAAAAAAGCGCATCTTATGCTTAAAAACTTAGCCGTTTTACAGACAAGCTTGTTTCTGTTTTTTTGAAGGGCCCATTCTTTGCATTGACCAGAATACAGTTTTCTAATAGTGGAACAATATCTTTGCTACAACAAAGTGCATAACAGTCTGTTATACTTTAATCATTAGGCCTAGTAGAAATAAAGTAATTTGGCATAGCTGCTGCACAAGATAAATATCTCCCACTTTAAAAATAAGTGTCTCAGCTTGGCCTCAATGTTTATCTTAGATAAATGCCAAGGCAAAGAAAAGGCATTTATCTACTAACACAAAATGTATGTTATAATTATAAAAAGGGAACACTCTTTAGAAGTGTGATATTTGGAAGAATAAATAGTTGTCAAGATCAGTAGGTGAGCTTGTCCAATTAAGGAATTTCATTCCAGAGTGCCTAAATTGAGAGTAAGGAATAGCCAGCTCTCATCAGGGCTCACTTGTGAGGTGTGGATTTCCTATGGACTTGGCCCAGTGTTATCTGTACAATTCTTAGTCTTTCATAAAATAAAATTATACTGAATTCCAACAGTAGGGATTCTCTTTTTATAGACTTTTGTATTTACTTTATATTTGGTGAAAATCTTGGGAAAAAGCCTTTTGTTTTGTTAACTATATAATGTTAACTGATCTTGACTTTGAACATCCTGCTAACAATTGTATCTAGTATTGCTTTTCTTGGAAAGGCAATTGAGAAAGGGGTGAGGGAATAATTCTAGCAGCAGCTGAGGCCTGAGAAATCCTTGAACTTGGCAACTTAGGGTGCAGGACTTGGTATGGGATGTATGGGTACGTTCAATGATCTCCTCCTAGCAGCTATAGATGGGAATGAAGTACCCATCTGACTTTTAGTGCCTTACTTTGAAACCATTGGCCATGAGGTGTTGGGACATCTGTGATTCTTAGCAAGAGCTAATAGAATCCTTCTTGAGTCACCGTGTTCTTTTCTTTGTAGGAGATCCCAGCGGGTAATTTTAAGGAAGTGCTCTTTGGTGTATGCTAAGTACAGAAAGTTCTAGCTCTTCACCTTTCCTTTTCAGCATCTATGTAGGAAGGTTGGTAGGGATTAGTAAGAAGCCATGAGCTCAGGCATCTTTAGTTCTTTGAATCCTCTCTACATCTACATCTCTTGCACCCAGCTGGTACAGTGACACACGTAACCTTGTAACTGAACAAGTTTGGAGCTTGCACAACAGCTAGCTGGCTGAGGCTGAGCTCGCACAAGACTGAGGTAATGGGGGAAGCAACAGAAGAAGTGGCAAATATATTCACACTCTGAACACAGATTTACCCTTTAGCAGCCTTATTAGATTGTTGGGCTGCTCATAGCTGCTCAGTCAGCAGCTGTAAAAAGAGCACTTTCTTTGTGCACTGATGCATTACCTTATTAAGGCCATTCCAAAACCTAAGCTGCCGTAGAATGTAGCTGTGCTTTAGATAGCAAACACATCACTCAAGTGTGCTATAAAAAAGTTTAGGAGTAAATTTTGTTGCAAAAATCACTGACTCAGGAAAAAATTATCTTCTAGTGTGGACTAGAAATTGTTACCTTGGAATCTGCAGGTTGCAACCTTGCTAATCAATGATCTACAGTAATCTACAACATTAAAATGTTTATTTTATTTTTTCTTTGAGCTTTTATACATTTTAAAATATAAGTTGTTTTGATGAAATTCTTTGGTACATATGAATTCACAAGTCTATACATACTGCCAGTATTTTCTATAGGTTCCTGAACAGAACATGACATTTATTTGTCTATGTTTTAATGATTGCACGTTAAATATTACAAATAGAGGGCTGGCAAAAGGTGCCAAACTAGGCTGTCTGCTGCTGTCATGACAAAGCAACAGCTGCAGGGGACAAATGCTACGTGTTCTTTGCTCAAGTTGTGGGTGGTGTCACTTGCTGAGGTCCTGGCAGTGCTGGGAAAGCTTTGTTATGAACTGTGAGGTGGTCCCATGTACTTTATGACTGGTGAAGGGCAGCAGGGAAGTACTGTGATGGGCTTTATCAACTACTTCCTTCAGGAGGATAGGATCCTAGTTCCCTTTTTCTCTGTTAACTTTTAATTTCCAGGCTTTTGCAGATAGAGCTGATGTGGGATGATTAGTTCTGGGGTCTTAGTCTCCATGGTAGACTATATTTTATAGAGGCTGTTGCACTGGGGCCTGACTGCTGCCTCTGTACAGTCTTATCTGAGTTGTGTGCAGCACCTAGGGCGTGGCCTGGTGCTATATTGAATTTCAATAATTAAATAAGCAAGTTTAGGTGTGTATTTTCTTTGTGCAAGGGTCACGTACTTTTGTAGTCCCTGTGCTTTCCTGACTGCAGGAATAGCTCCCTAGGGCACTAGCCACCCCAAAAAGGATAGAGAAGGGTGGGGAGAAGGCATAGCCATGGGACCGGTTACCTTCCATGGCCATTCAGCAGAGCAGGATAGTCACAGAGGACGTGAATGTTGTCCCCTCTGAAGGAGCGGTGGGACAGGCACAGTTGCTGCCACTAGGAAGCTCAGGAAGCATTGTGAATTCATGATGCACAGTTGATACTGTTACTCTTTTATTATTTATTTCCAAACAAATCCTGTGTCCTCCTTATGCTAGGTGTTGTACAAATACAAAAGCACAGTCCCTTGTCCTAAAGGGCTTACATGCTAAGAGAGAAGGGGAGGACAGGAAGAAGAGAAACAAACAGCAAATAAATGGATCAGCTGGTAGCCACCATGTCTTTTTGACACAGGAATGCTTCTGGAGCTCCCTTCTGGGCAGTGCCACCATGAACTGCCACCATCTCAGTCAGACTTGGGTCTGTACGACATATCTCACTCTGGACTTGTAGCCTTTATTGGAGTGTCTCTTTTTGTGCAGTTTCCATTGTAGAATTCAATCATTGCACAGGAGTGTGGATTTTATTGTTCTTGTGTCTGAGGATTATGCCTTTGGTTACACTTGCTATTGTTGCCCATTTTCTCAAAGATTGGGTGAACTAAGTGACGTCACATGGTGGCACCGGCCCATTAAGAAGGAAGAGGCTAGTTCGCCTGTGATTCATCAGCTGCTTCTCAGGTAGGCATAAAAGAAGGCACTTGGGCCATATAAATGAGAAGAGACTGAGACAGTGGAGAGTTAACCAGGAAAAACGAGGAGGTGAGAACTACCTGGGAGTGAGAAAGCATCAGGTGAAGGTGACCAGAGACCAGCAGACTGTGGAAGATCCCCAAGGGAAGCTGTAACTGGTTCCTAGGAGAAAGTTGAAGGCCAAAGATCAGCAACAGTGGTTTGCCAGATGACTGTCCCAAGCTGGAGAGCCAGGGCCAGGAAAGAGCAGAAGGCCAGAGAATAGTAGAGGGAGCTGCTTGCTGACTTCAAAGCTGGAGGGTTGAAGGTAGAGTGGAGAACAGTGGAGGGTCTTACCCACTATTACGTCCAGGATGGCAAGCTGGAGCCAAAAAGGTGAGAGAAGGCTGAGGGCTAGGGGAAGTGAGGGATGTTCCCCTGGTGAGGATGATCTCCTAGTAGAGATGCAGTGGGTGCTCCTGCTGGAAAGAGCAGGGATGCTCTCCTGCTGGAAGGGCTGGGGTGGCTGTCCTGGCAAAAAGACAAGGACCAGAGAAGAGCCTGGATGTGGTGGAAGATGCCAGAGTGTGATGTGTGCTAGATTGACAGACTAGGTAATGTGGGATTTTAAGGATTTCATGCTCTGGGGTGATAGAGTGTTTGGGAACTTTTATTATGGACTGTTTGCACCAAGTTTTTGTTTCAAACCAGCCCCAAGAAGGCTTGTGTAGGGTTACTGGGGGCTCTGAAGGAGGAAACCCGAGGCAAGCATGCCTTGTTCTGCCATAGGAGAGCACCTCAAGTAGGAGCTGCCCTAAACATGATCTTTGAGTAGTCATTGAGGTAACAGAAAAGGGGTCATTTGGTATCTTCTTCACTAGAATAATAATGCACAGAATCTTGTGTATTCCACAATCAGCTACTGAAACTTTGGAATCTTGGAAATGAACTTCAGTGCTGTTTTAGCAGTCTAGCTGAGGTGTTAAAACAGCCAGGATACGGAAAGCATGCGAAGAAGTAGGTCTAAATTAGCAGACTACAACACACTGCAACTGGTTAACCTAAGTAAGGTTTTATTTAGAATGGAAGAAGCAGTGAGTACTATAGATCTAGAGAAAATAGAACTAGAAGCAATAAGTGCTTTATCGGTTTGAGATAAATTATGTTTACTTAGCCATATGCCATTTACATGAACACTGCTGTAAACATCTCCACCGCTCCATCATAACAAGGAACGGAACTCAAAATGATCATCTTAGAGAGCTCTGAGATAGCAGTGTCATGGTTCTGTGTTCTTCTTTGCTCATTTTGCTGTATCAGATTTTGTAACCTTGCGTTGGACTTGTGAACAGCCATATTAAGATACTAGTCATAGCTAGTCTTTTAAATAAAGTCCAGTGGGGTATTGCAGGTTGAAAGAAAGATCTTCCTGGTGCTCTCATAAAGGGTGAATACTATGACTACTAGTGTTTACCTGAAATTCTTGAGACTTTAGTTTGCAATGTGATGCAGTTTAATGCATAGATTGGGGCTGTTCTTGTGACTTAAATCATCAAATAAAATTAAATAGTATACTCGCTTTTACACTCACACAGGTGCATCCACTTTGGAAGCAGAGTAATTATGCTGGAATAAAGAGACTTTTATTTCAGAATACAGTCACAATATAATTATTCTGCTATAGCTATGCTAGTCAACTTCCTCATGTAGACGAGCCCAGGGATGGGAGACAGCCTGATATGGTGGAGAGGATGACCATGGGCAAGACATTTAACCTCTCTGGGCCTCTGAGCAGGTGGGACTTATCAGCCAGGGCAGGCAGTCTACCTAGGAGAAAGACAACACTGATTTCAAACCAAGGATGTCAGGTGTGGCCAGACGGTTTGCAGAAGTTGTGCCAATCACACATGCTGTATGGCTTGCATCACTGACCACAGATAACAGTCAAGGTGAAGCAATCCAGCAAGATATATCCATAGAGATATAGGATGTGTTTCAAAATCAATCCAAATAGTGAATCAAAGCTTAATTGATGGACCAAATGAGTACAAACTCAGGGTAATTTCTTAATTCGGTAGCAAGGATCTGGCAATATTTGATATATGCAAAGGTGGAAATATGCTGTTCATGCTTTAACATCAATAGCTATGAATCACAGCAGAGCCATGAATTAACTTTTAACAAGGTAATGAATACATATATTTATTATGATTGATTTAATTAAGACAAAGTTTATTATTTAAAAACTGTCAGTGGTTGGTTGATCACTGTTTTGTTAATTACATTTGAGGCATTAAATTATTACTATCTAAAGAATAATACATTAATGTCAACTTCACAGCAGAAACTAGAATAAAATATAGAAAATTGGTATATAAGGACAATGAAGGACCTCTGATGCATCAAAGTGAAATAAAACAAGTTTCAGATGCGATCTGTTTTTACTTGCAAATACTAGAGATGACTGAGGAAATGATATTCAGTTCTGGATTGGGGTTAGACTGGGGGTTTGGGTCTAATGCAGAGTCAGGGCTATGGTTTAGACTTCATAGTATCAACAAACCTTGCAAATGGTTCTCATGAGATTTCAGCCCAGAATTATTAAGTTTTCCTAAGATCTGCTTGTACAGTGGAAAACCAGCAAGGTCAGTTGCTCTTACAATAATAAATACCCAGCACTTGTACAGTGTTTTTCATCAGTAGATCGCAAAACGCTTTACAAAGAAGGTCAGTATCATTATCCCTAGATGGATGGATCCCCAGATGGAAAAACTGAGGTTTAAAAAAAAGGAAGTGACTTGCCCAAGGTCATGAGCAAGCTAAGAGCAGAGCTGAGAATTGAACCCAACTCTTCTCAGTCCCCATCCAGTGCCCTAGCTACTTCATAGGCAGAAATCTTACCTCACACCAAATGAACAAACAATCTCAGATGGTCCTGTGTGTGCTTCCATTATGAATGCACTTGCAGATGCATGCATTTATGTGAGTATGAGCTTCCCCTTGATGTGAACAAAACCTACCTAGCACAAATGTTCACGGCATGTGATTGAACTGAAATCAAAGTAGAATTTAATGGAATGTTTACAGAATCTTTGTCATAGGGTGAAATGCACTATTTCTGTACTGTTTCTAACCTTGCCAAAAGTCAGGGATTGCACAAAATTCCTTAAGTTTGTCTGCATTAGACTTTTCCCCCCAAGAGATTTCCCCCTGCTGCTATCATTGGTACTGCTCCACTAATGGTGACAATTATGAGTGCTAATGTTGAGTGACTACCAGTGTTTAAATCCCTGTGTCATCTAACCTTGCTCTGAGCAGCATTACAAGACTGAGCTAAAATGTTGACGGCGGCATGTCTATGCAAGTGCTCCCACTGTCACTACTAGCAAAGTTGCATTGATGATAGCACCAGTGAGAAATTTATGGGGGGAAAAGTCTGGACTTTCAACTTTCATTCCCAAATGGTCTATTCTCCCCCCCCCCCAGAATGTCGTCTCTACATTATGATTATAAGACAACACAGCCGTCTTTATGACCATGAATTA
Organism: Malaclemys terrapin pileata; assembly: GCF_027887155.1. NCBI lineage: Eukaryota > Metazoa > Chordata > Testudines > Emydidae > Malaclemys > Malaclemys terrapin. The sequence continues at coordinate 92,452,728 of NC_071511.1, read as the reverse complement.
CTATTTTGCACCAGGGCAAGTGGAAATATATCTATGAACTTTAAATAACCTTACAATCACCATCTGTTTTAAATATATCCAAGTAATTACTAATGCTGTGCTATCTTACTTTTTTGTTCTAGAGTGTCTGGTTAAAATCTGTTGCATTAGATGCATTTTAAATATCTGCTGACACACACTGTACAAATGACAGTTTCTGATCCAATATTTAAGTTCCAGGAAGTGACATGTATATCCACAGTGCAAAACATATGTGTGTTTTTAATTCTTGCCTCGGTCTCTCCGAGAGAAGGAACTCCAAAGCTAGCTGGGTGATCACTACCACTGCTGTGCAGCTAGCAGGCAAGAAGTCATCTCTTCAAAGAATCAGCAGATGACATACAAAATTAAATTAAACATGGAGGGGTTTTTTTTTAAAAAAAGGATGGATCACATGCCATTTATGATCAAAGTTCTTAGCTATCTTTTCTCTGAACTTGGCTGGCTTTATAGCTCAGGAGAGACTAATGAATATTCTAAAAAAGAATACCAAAGTAGCATAAAAGGTTTTTCTATTGATTTTCATGATGCATTAAGAAAACAAATATGTCTGTCTTAGGCTAACGGATGAAATCTATATATTTCCTTTTATTGCATAAGCTTTCAAATCGTATTTGGCTGGTGCATTAACCTAATGCTTTAATAATAAAGCCCTGAGACTATCAAATGTTTGTTAGGCCTGAATGCCTCATTACTGGGACCCTGATCCAGATATGGTTGGGACCTTCCACTCTAAGCATCTGGAATGGAAAATCTGCCTCCTCCATAACAGCTTTTTTTTTTTTTTCCCCTCTCGGACTTTCAGGAGGGCCTTCTGGGATTCCACAGGGGGAGATTGTATGGGGGAGAGGATTGGCCTGTGGTTAGATCAGTGGTCAGAATCAGAAATCCTGGCTCCAGATAAGTCAGTAGGAATTTTGACATACGTGTCAATAGAACTAGAATTTCACTCACAATATACTAGTAGGCTATAAGGTGTAATTTCAAAAGGGGTGATTTTTTTTTCTTTGGAGAATTATAAGTGGTTATTTTGTTTGCAGGTAAAGATACCTAATGGGGTATTTCTTAGGGCCTGTCTATATTTTTAGAAAACTTGCACAAGTGGACCTAGATGGATTCAGAATCAGTTTAATTACAGTGATACAAACCTGTGGTAGAGGCACTTAATTCAGTTTAAACCTGTGGTTCTTGACCTTTCCAGACTACTGTACCCCCTTCCAGGAATCTGATTTGTCTTAAATACCACCAAGTTACGCATCACTTAACTAATTGCCTACAAAATCAGACCTAAAAATACAAAAGTGTCAGAGCACACTATTACTGAAAAATTGCTTACTTTCTCATTTTACCATATAATATAAAATCAATTGGAATATAAATATTGTACATGCATTTCAGTGTATAGTATATAGAGCAGTATAAACAAGTCATTGTCTGTATGAAATTTTTGTTTGTACTGACTTTGCTGGTGTTTTTTACGTAGCCAGTTGTAAAACTAGGCAAATATCAAAATGAGTTGATGTAAGTCCTGGAAGACCTCTGCATACCCCCAGGGATGTGTGTACCCCTGGTTGAGAACTGCTGGTGTAAACCATGCTTAAACTGCTTTAGTTAATAAATGTACTGGATGAAGCTAAATTGGTATAAGCATGGCTTAAGTGTGTGTACTAAACTGAGTTAGCTACATGCGTAGCTACACACTTCCCAAGGGTACCCAAGGCTGTGAGATACCTTGTTACCACCAGCCCTTAGTGTGAGGGAGCCTTGTCAGACTGTGACTGCCAGGGGTCAGCCCCTTTAACTCTCCCAGCCACAGGCTACATGAGCACTTCCCTCTCAGCCCATGCAGGCTAGTGATAGGCACACTTCCCCCTCCCCACCCAGTCCTTTGAGCATCCCTCTGTTGTATCCAGTACCTTCTCCACTGAACATTTACAGAATTACCAGACCTGCTCTTTCCAAAGGAAGAGTATACTGCAGCTTACTAGTTACACCTCAGATCACAGCTCCACTTAACACACAACGCTTAGATTTGTTTATAGAGAAAGGAAGTATGTTTATTTAACAAAGAGCAGAGCTTCAAATGATAGCAAGCTGAAATACTGGAAACACTGGTTTACCTATAGAACAAAATTATAACATGCATTCTAGAGCCTAAACTCAATTAACAAGATTAACTCTTGTTTGTTGTCTCACAACTAACAAATGAGAAGTTCGTCTCACAGCACTTTTCAGCCAGGATGACTGAGACTTTTTTATGAGGCCAAGTTTTGATCCTTCCCTTAGTGAAGGATGCCTGGCTGTCTTTCACAGTAAAATAATAATTTAAGAGATTTATTTTTTCTGGTTGAATGAGGGCTGTTATTCAGATGAGAGAATATTGTTTTTTATGTGCTTGGAGCTGATGTAGGAGAAAATAACCATTTTGGAGATGGGAAAAGAAACCATATCAAGGATCAATGAAGTATGATTTCATAGTAATTTTGCTGTCTGTTTAATCTCTTCTGATTAGGCACAATAAAACAGTGTCTGAAACAGTATATTAGCTTAGCGTTGTTTTAGAGAATGGAATACACTCAGTTTGTGCTGATTTCAAGTCAGCGACTATAATTATGGGGGAGAATCAAAAACAGTTAATGCTGTTATCTGTTTTATTATACCGGTTCTCTGCCATAATTATATGTCTGCAAATGTTCAGAAGAAATCAGAGGCCCTTGAGATTAATTTACTTGAATAATAATAAGAAACAATGTTTATAATTTGATTCTTTCTTGATTTACTAATATTTTGAAATTGTAAAGGTGCCACAACAATGAGTTCCAAAATACTCAAGATTTGAAGACTGTCTTCAACTAACTCTATTTATTTACAATGAATAAATTCATAGTCGCTGTTGAGAGCAGCTCCCTCAGTCCCATTTCTGTAAAACTTTTGTCTATTTTGTTTTTTTGTCCGATGTAGATGGTGTGCTAAGTGTCTGTTTCATAGGATTTAGGTGGCAAAAATAAATGTCCCTTAAGAATACATCTGCAAAGTGATATGCAAACTGGTGGCCCTATATAATTATACCAATATGAAAATACCAGGGCAAAAGTAGTGTTCAGATGAGGAGATTGGATAGGACCTGGTCTAGAGAGCATTTAATCTCCATGTGTAGCTTTTATTAAACCTCTTATGAGTTGACTGTGTCAAAAGGCCACAGCTCCTTCATTGGCCTATACAAGTGAATTGGTGATCTCATATCAGTTACCATGTGTCCACTCAGAAAAGCTCTTCAGAAAACAAACTAACCCTATCACGTTAATTGGCATCCTTCTTGACAGTCTAATCTATGTTCAGGAAACATAAGTACCTCAGCTTCAAGCAAGAATGGAGCTACCCATCAAGAAATCGGGGTGTGTGTGTGGGGGGGGGGAAGGGAGTCAGAGGCGATCAGATGTTTGTAACCACCAGAGGCAAGAGATCACTGTGACATTCTACATAGGGTTACCATATTTTGTGCCTCCAAATGGAGGACACTCCACGGGACCCCGGCCCCGCCCACACCCCCGCCCCAACTCCGCCCCCTCCCCAAAGTCTCCGCCCCCTCCCCTGCTTCCCGCGCGGGAAGCCTGAAGCAGGTAAAGGGGGGGGGTGGAGGAGGTGCGGCCCAGGCTGGGTCGGCTCGGGCCCTGGGGTGCCGGCCCCGGCCGACCACCCCCGGCCCGCCCAGCACTGCCGGCCGGTCCCCGGCGGCCCGGCGCACCCCCGGCCCCGCGACCCCAGACCGGCTCCCGGACCGGCCCCCCGGCTCAGCGCACCCCGCGGCTCCCGGCTCGGCGCACCCCGCGGCCCCGCGACCCCGGACCGGCTCCCGGACCGGCCCCCCGGCTCAGCGCACCCCGCAGCTCTGCGGCCCGGCGCACCCCCGTGGCCAGGCGCACCCCCCCGGCTCCCGGACTGGCCCCCCGGCTCGGCGCACCCCCGCGGCCCGGCGCACCCCCAGGCCTCGCGACCCCGGACCGGCCCCCCGGACCGGCGCACCCCCCAGCGGCTCCGCGGCCCGGCGCACCCCCGCGGCCCGGCCCGGCGCACCCCCCAGCGGCCCGGCCGGGCGCGACACCGGCTCCGCGGCCCAGCGCCCCCTGCTCCCCGCCTGGCCCCGCGCCCAGCCCGGCCGGCTCCCGGCCCGGCACCATGCCCCCGGCCCCGCACCGGCCCCGGCCAAAGAGGCCCCGGCCGAGCCCTCCCGATTTTCCCGGACATGCCCGGCTTTTGGGGATTTCCCCCCGGACGGGGATTTGAGCCCCCAAAAGCCGGACATGTCCGGGAAAATCCGGACGTATGGTAACCCTAATTCTACATGGCTGGAGACAGATGAGGATTCTTAGGCTATGTCCACCAGAGAGAAGAGAAGCAGGAGGAATTCCACACTGCTAGAAATTTCAAATTGATACCAAACTCCTTTGAGACCATTTGTGTCTCATGGGTGAAGAATAGGGTGACCAGACAGCAAATGTGAAAAATCAGGATGGGGGTGGGGAGTAATAGGAGTCTATATAAGAAAAAGACCCAAAAATCAGGATGTCCCTATAAAATTGGGACATCTGGTCACCCTAGTGAAGAAAGAAGGAAGTAGATTATGGAAGTGAACTGCTGGCTAAGTAAGTGCTATAGGGTGGCGAGTTTGTTTTCTGGTGCATTGGTCCATCTTCTATAGGGACGGACTGCTGTAGAGTTGCCAGGAAAGCATTAAACTCATAGCAAAAAAGGAGGGTAAAAAGAGCGAAAATATGAGCCCTCAGTTAACAGAAAATCAAGATGCTGAGAACAAAATTAATCAAGGAAATAAAGGACACAAAGAGATAAAATTCAATTGCTTATACACCAATGCTAGGAGCCTGGGTAGCAAATGAAGAATTAAAATTGCTCATTTATGAGCATAAGTTCAATCTAGTTGATATTACTGAACCTTGGTGGGATGTTAAAATTAATGGTTATAACCTATTTAGGAAAGGCCAAGTGGGCAGGAGGAAGGGGGAATGACACTGTCAAAAAATGACATGACCTGTTTCCGAGTTGCTGGTAACTCAGAAAAAAATGCTCTTGAATACTTATGGCTCAATGTTTCAATGGGTAAAGCACAAGGTAGGATAGTAGTTAGTGTCTGCTATGGAACACCAAATCATACTAGGAAAAACGATGACTGTCTCCTTACACACCATCTATAATACGTAGAGGGGAGAAAAAGCTGCATGATCATGGCTAAAGTTAAGATTTTGTCACGGTTATTTTTACTAAAATTCACAGATGGGTCGTGGACAGTAAACAAGCATTCACGGAAGCCCATGACCTGCTGTTTCTTTATTTTTAATTAATGGGGAGGGGAAGGGGGAAATGAGAGCCCAAGCCCTACTGTGTGGGCAGGGAGCTCCAGGTTTCCCCCCATCACCCCAGGGACTGAGGCGGCAAATTTTTAACCTTAATCATGAGGGACTTCAATTTGAGTGACATATGTTGGAGGTCCAAACATCCTTGGAATTTTTAAACATTATAAGATGACAATTTGCTCACTCAGAAAGTGCTGAAGAAAACATGGGGGAATTTTTAGACCTTGTCCTAACCAATAAAGAATATAACTTATCACAGGACTAAAAATTAATGGACAAGTTATCATTACTTGAGCATATTTATAAGGTACCAGCAAGATAAAGTCTAATAAATAATATATATATATATATATATATATATACTTGGTGATTTAATAGGGCCAGTTCACAAAGGTGAAAACAATTGAGCCAAATCAACTGGGAGGAAGAATTTAACCAGAAAAATGAATGATAATTGTGAATTATTTTAAGGACACCTTACTAGATGTCCAAAAAAGCCAGAATCACATAATTGAGAAAGAAATTACCTGAATTAGAGGGGAAGTGAAAGCAGCTATGAAAATATAGATAGCGATAGAGAGAGAGAGAGAGATAATATATATATGCACACGCGCGCGCACACACACAAACAAATGGAAGAAAGGGGAAGTTGATAGTAATGAATATAAATCAGAAGTTAGGAATTGTAGAAGATTAGTAAAGGAAGCAAAGGGACACAAGGAGAAATCTCTCACCAGCAGTTTTAAGGACAACAAGGAGGAGTTTTTTTAAAAGTTAGGAACAGAAAGAATCCTGACAATGGCATTGATCCAGTACTAGATGGAAATAGTACAATTATCAATAATAATCCGAAAAAGGCAAAAGTGTTCAACAAATAGGTTCTGCATTTGGGAAAAAACAGATGATATAGTTTCATCAGAGGATGAGGTTAACACTCTTTCCATTCCACTAGAATCTCTGGAGGATGCTAAACAGAAACTATTAAAGTTAGACAATTTTAAGTTGGCAGGTCCAGATAACTTGCATCCGAGAGTTATAAAAGACCTGGCTGAGGAGCTTGCTGGACCATTAATATTGATTTTTCAAGAAGTTTTGGAGCACTGTGGAATTTCCAGTAAACAGGATGACCCACATAATTATAGGCCTGTCAGCCTGACATCAATCCTGGCAAGATAATGGAGCAGCTGATAGGAAACTCGATTAATAAAGAATTAAAGGGTAATGTAAGTAATGCCAATAAACATGGGTTTATGGAAAATAGATCTTGTCAAACTCATTTTTGGATGAGATTATAAATTTGTCCGATGAAAGTAATAGTTGATATAACGTTTTTAGACTTCGGTAAGGCATTTGACTTGGTACATTTTGATTAAAAAATCTAGAATGATATAAAATGTGTGAAACATTAAATGGATTAAAAACTGGTTAATTGATTGGTCTTAAAATGTAATTGGGGAATTGTCATTGAGTGGATCAGTTTGCAGTGGGATTCCACAGTGAAAGTTAATCAATGACCTGGAAGAAAACGTAAAATAATCACTGATAAAGTTTGCAGGTGACACACAAACTGGGGGACTTGTAAATAAGCAACAGAACAGGTAATTAACAGCAATCTGGATCATTTGGTAAATTAGGTGCAAGCAAAAATATGCTTTATAATACTGCTAAATGTATACATCTAGAAACAAAGAATGTAAGACATACTTAGAGAATGGGGGACTCTATCCTGTGAAGCACTGGCCTTGGAAAAGATTTTCATGGGGGGTTGAGGGGAGGCAAGTGGCTGATCAGTTGAACATGAGCTGCAGTGTGGTGATGTGAGCACAAGGGCTAATGCAATCCTTGGACACATAGATGGCAATTTCAAGTAGAAGTATAGAGCTTATTTTACCTGTGTAATTGGCACTGGTGTGATTCAAGAATGCCGTCTGCAGTTCTTGTGTCTACAGTTCAAGAAGGATGTTGATAAATTGGAGAGAGTTTGGAGAAGAGCCATGACATCCATAAAGGATTAGAAAACATGCGTTATAGTGATAGTCATAAATATATACACCTATAGCCCGGTATAACGCGAATTCGGATATAACGCAGTAAAGCAGCATTCCAGGGGGACGGGGCTGCACACTCCGGTGGATCAAAGCAAGTTCGATATAACATGGTTTCACCTATAACGCGGTAAGATTTTTTTGGCTCCCGATGACAGCGTTCTATCAGGGTAGAGGTGTACATTTGTTTACCTTTTAAAATCATTTGATTTTTGTTTCAATTCTTAAAATTCATTTAACTCCTTTTGAAATTTTAGATTAAACTTGTTTGAAATCCTATAACCTTAATAGTGTCAATGGAAATAAATGATATAAAATTAAAAAATCCAATCTTCCCATCCAGCATTTCTGGAATTCTCAGTAACTTTGAAGTAGTTATATCAAAAACAAGTGTTTGAAATGTCAGTTTTATACTCCCCCAATTATACTCCACTGACACCATGATGGTTCTGCGACTCCTTTTGGACTTCTAAGCAACATCAGTGTAGATTTCAGAATTCACTCACAATTAGGGCTGTCAATTGATTGCAGTTAATGCATGGAATTAACGCAAAATGAATGAATTAGATTAAAAAATAGTTGTGATTAAAAGAAATAGTATTTTTGTTTACCTCATACAAGTCCACTCAGTCCTGCTTCTTGCTCAGCCAGTTGCTAAGACAAACAAGTTTGTTTACATTTAAGGAAAATAATGCTGCCAGCTTTTTATTTATAATATTATCTGAAAGTGAGAACAAACATGTTGTAGCTAGTGTTGCAAGGTTTTTATGAGCGAGATATGATAAACATTGGTATGCACCTACAGGCTTCGACTTGTAGGCTCTACAGTTTTACATTGTTTTTGAGTTTGGTTATGAAAAATACATTCTACATTTGTAAGTTGCATTTTCACATTAAAGAGATTGCACTACAGTACTTGTATGGCCTTGGCTACACTGGCAATTCACAGCGCTGCAACTTGCTGTGCTCAGGGGTGTGAAAACGCCCCCCCCCCCCCGAGAGCAGCGAGTGCAGCGCTGTGAATTGCCAGTGTAATCAGCGCCTGCAGCACTGCACGCTCGCTCGCAGCACTGCAAGCTACTCCCCTCGGAGAGGTGGAGTACATACAGCGCTGCGAGAGAGCTCTGGCGGTGCGACTACACTCGCACTTCACAGCGCTGCCGCGGCAGCGCTGTGAATCCGTGAGTGTAGCCAAGGCCTATGAGGTGAATTGAAAAATACTATTTTGTTTATCTTTTTTACAGTGCAAATATTTCTAATAAAAATAATAAAGTGAGCACTGTACACTTTGCATTCTGTGTTATAAATGAAATCATTATATTTGAAAATGTAGAAAAACATCCAAAAATACTCATAATAAATGTAAATTGGTATTCTATTATTGTTTAACAGAGTGATTAAACTGCTATTAATCATGACTATTGTTTTAATCTCACAATTTATTGTGATTATTTTTTTTTAATAGTTTGACATCCCTACTCCCACTAAAAGTTCATTTTTACACTCACTGGCATAACTCTCATTGATTTTTTTTTAGTAACCGTTCTACAGACATTCCTGTCGATGGATGGAGGAAGAGCTCACTATTATTTCTAGTACATTGGATCTACAGCTTTTTTGGAAACTGGTGACTAACTTTTGTTTACACTAAGGCTACTTTTCATCCCTCTGGCAGTGTAAAGGGGCTTTAAAGAAGGTGCAAATGTGACTGCATAGTGGCCTTAGTGTAAGTGAGAATTTGACTACCTGGAGAACGTGATGATTGGATATTTCTAGCTTGGAGGCCATCCAAACTGGACCATCCCCTTTCCTCACAGAAGGTGGACTAATATTCCACAAAACCAAAACCATTTGCCTTGTGCCACTTACCTAACCAGTTCCAGAATCGTCTATCTTTTGTCTTCCTTCACTTGCAGGGCAGGAAAGATCACTTGAATATTGTTCTCCTACAGCACCTTTTTAAATTCCTTGAAGTCCTCTGTAATCTAGGAGGTATTCCATGAAGCAATGCCATTAGTGCCAGTATGCACCATCACTAATGGATCTTGGCCCACTGACTTCAGAAGCCTATCCCAACCCCTCCCCCCCGCCCCAGTGTAGCCCAGGCCTTAGTCATATCATGTGTCTTTTCTCCAGGCAGAATGTTCTTTCCATCTTTTTTAGCGTGGAAACTTTGACAAGGATCATCTTTCTTCCTTGGATAACGGGAGATCTCCTTGTGGGCATGTTTTAGTGTTTTTCAGGTTTGTCTGAGCAGCTATCCACACATTGTCATGTACAGCTCTCCATTCTATTTGATGAGCTCAGTTATCAGATATTTCCTGCAGTTTCCAAGCTGAGAACATAATGACTGTGTACCTCTAGCTATGTGGCCTTCATCTCTCTGGTGGTCACAATCTGCCTATCCTTTTGTACCTCCACCAGCTGGGTGGAATGCTGCCTGGTCCTCTTGTCTGTAGTGGTTATGTACTGACAGGCTTCCTCTCTGGTCTCCATTGTCTGCTTCCTTCTTTCTTGAATCTGTGAGAGTAAGGTGTCCCGAATTTGCTTGTCTAAGAACTCCTCATGCTCTCTGATGCTCCCTTAGTGCCTGTACTTTTCACAATAGCTCAGTTGTTTGAGCATTGGTCTGCTAAACCCAGGGTTGTAAGTTCAATCCTTGAGGGGGCCACCTAGGGATCTGGGGCAAAATCAGTACTTGGTTCTGCTAGTGAAGGCAGGGGGCTGGACTTGATGACCTTTCAAGGTCCCTTCCAGTTCTACGAGATAGGATATCTCCATTAATTTATTTATAGTCACCAGCTTGTACTTCCTATAGAAATCCCTTCTGGCTTCCAGCAGGAAAGAGAACATGACACATCTATTGTTGGTCACAATTAGTGGAGATAGATCAGTGTAAAACTGGAGCAATCCACTGGTGAATCACAGCTGAAATGGGGGCTAACAGTTTTGGATATCTGTGTCTGATGCACAAAACGGGTGATGGAAATGGTATTTGGAACAGTAGGATAATGGTTCTTTTTGTCTTCCCTCCCCCCAAGTTTTAGATCCTCTCAGACCTCCAATTTTAGATCCTTTTATCTATTTCACTTTTTGATCTTTGGTTTTCATAGTCTTCAGTCCCATATAATGATAGAATCATTATAACTCCATTATATGATTTTAGAAATTGTTCCCATTATAGATAGGTTCTGAAAAGTATTTTTAATACTGGTTTCTATTTAAAATCCTTATCTCCTCCCCCCCATTTTTTGTTTAAAAAGCCATGTACTCAAATATCCATTAAAGACTTATACATTAAGATGAAATAAAATAATGAGATCAGCCCTGTTCATTAGTAAAGCAATGTGCCCAAAGAGATTCCTGGCACAGAATGAAAATAAATAGCACTTGTAACATTATTTTAAAGGTGAAACCATTATTTCATCATATAAAGGATTAAAAGCAGATTTTAGAACTTTCCTTCAAATAAAACAGAACCAAATCAAGGTAAAAAAATTAAACAAAACTTATTGAATCAGATTCTTTTGTGAGTTACACCACTGTCATAACAATGAAACCAAGTTAAATGAGATATAAATGAAAACAGATTAACAAAAAGTTAAGAGCTAGATTCTCTGGCCCATCCCATTCACCTTGCACTGCTGAGGTGGTTCAAAGGGAGCAAAGATTTTTCATTCCTAAGGAATCCTGCAAGTTCAGAAACCAATTAACAGTTAGTAGACCATGTTGAATCTTCCATTCTGCTGCTCTGATCATCTTAGTGGCTAGTTACAGTAGCTGGAGAAAAGCTTGAGTAACTTTGCTCAATTTGTTCACCAAAAGCTAGTCATGCAAGACTAGTGGAAAGACCCTTTCCCAAGTAGCAATAAGAGCATTGATTCCAGAAAAGCTTGATAATATGGCAAAACTGTCACATACTTTCTGGTTTAAATGGCCTGTGGCCCCATATCTTCTCCAAAATGCATCAGTCAGAATTACCCATATTAAAACAGTTTATTGGCAGCTAATGGAAGTTGTATAAAGTAAATTTTTTTAAATTGGTAATTAAATGACTTTTATAGCTGTAAACATCACTCATTTGCCCATGGATTTTAAACTACTATTCTTCAGTATGAAGCAAATTAAAATACCTCTGCCAGGCTATGGCATAGGAACTACCAATTGTAGAGAGAGTTTAGAAGGCAAAAAGAAACTAAATATAATGTAGGCAGCCTTTTGGACAGGAGTGAAAATGCATGATACGTTAGAGTTCATTTAAGGGCTTTAAAAATGCCTTTCTGTTTTTGCAAGCAAAATGTGTGATCTCAAAACATTGTATAAGGGGGACTTCACTAATTGGATACTTTCTGAAATCTGGTCTAGTGTAATGATTTGGCTGTTTCGCAACTGAATGACGAAACTGAAATATGCTTCACACATGACAATAATTAAGATCAGATGACAGACTGAGAACAGAGATGAGCTTGGATATGGGTTAGAGGGGAGAGAGAACAAGAAATTAAGTAATGTAGTTAATCTTTTCCATGTGTTCAGAGGGTGTACAGAGTTGTGATATGTTGGGATATATTCCTGTGACCCTAAAAGCACAGTTGACACACTGTTGTCATGTTATATACCTAAAAGGAGGCATGTAATATATCATTAGAAAACTAACTGTTCATGGTTCATTAATATTCTTGTATGATGTATGTCCAGTAAACCCATAAAGGACTCTATAGATATGTGCTGCAAATATGTTCTTAAAACATATTTGGCAAGTATTGCCTAAACAATTACTGTTTCAGACAAAGGAATGTGGTTCCACCTGTTTGAATGTGTCCCCAATGTAAACTAAACCTGGTGTGACCAAAGACAAAGAAAAGCACATTTACATGCCCGGGAAACACAGCCATCAGGAGAACAAGTGGGTAAAGATGACTACTGAACTGTCTTGACTGGGAACGGAGACTGCACTTCCAGGAAGCCTTGCTGCCTCTTAAAGCAGGGTCCGTGAACTCTGCGAAGATATAAGAACGAGAGAGCCATTTTGGCATCCATTCCTTGAGGGTCAGAGCTCTTGAAATCTCCAAGTGTTGGATCCTTCAAACAAGGGAACTAAATATAGGTGAGAAACCTGGTTAGGCAAAGATTGTAATTAAGTTTTAGTCTAGAAGCATAGTTTTACTTTGCTTGCTTGTAACCCTCTCTATCTTTATGCTGTATGCTGGTATCACTTAAACCAATAACCTTTTCTTTACTAATTGTTTTACTTTTACTATAATCCAGTTCAGTACCTTGATTAAAATAGTGTGTTAACCAGAGGAGCTCAACAGCCTGATTTACTGGCCCTGGGAACAAGAGGATCAGATTACTGTAACCTTAAGATAACGGGTGACAGAAAAATGGTTACATGGGAAAAGGCCATGGAACAGCAGCAGTGAACTGGGGGCAGCAGTACATGGCTGCTGTTTACAGGGTTCCTGGGTTGTGACCAGAGTAATGGGCAGGGTCCAAGTTCCCCCAACCACCCACTGAGAAAGTGGCCTAAGCCCTGTGAAGGGGACAAAGCTCGTCGAGAAGCCAGAGTGTTAAAAGGCTCAAAGATGGGGGCAAAAGACCATGGTGAGGGCCAACAGTGTGTTGAACCCTTTGCTAACCAGAAGGGGTTCATACATTTGACTGTGTGGCTTGGCCAGAGGGCTGAGCCACTAAATATTGGCTAGTGAGGTTGACAACCTGCTGGGGGTGCCAGGATTAAAAAAAAATTGCAGCACCACACTGAGTTGACAGGAGGCACTCACGAGAAGTGAGTGTCCTCCCATCACACCAAGTCATAAATTAAATAATATCTCATCATCATAATCATAAATCTGGTAAGCAAATACTAACATTTAATCATTTTACTAAAATACTGTGTCCTGATTCTCTTCTCACTTATATTAGTTTAACATTAATTTAATTGCAGTTACACCTATTGACAGCAGAGTAGGAGGAGGGAAAATAAGGCCATATGAATGAAAAAGATATTGAAGTCAGTGTTGAGACTTCATGATTTCTCAAACTGTTTATGTATTAGGGGAGGAAGACTTGGGGAGGAGGAGAGAAAGAAAAATGATAGATTCAAAATATTTTGAGATCTTTTCTACACCTACTGCAAAATAATTTGAGAATGTGTAATAATAATGTAAGACTATTTTTCTTCAAAATTAGTGTTTACTTTCAAAGAGTAAAATGAAGTGACTACTTCTTTGATATTTTTCAGAGAAATAAAATGGTTTATGGAAGAAGGTGCTTGGAGTTCAAGTAACACATCTCTTGAGAGAGCAGATACAAAACCTGGTGAGGGAAGTGAAATCTAGAAGATGGCAATTGGCATGATATTAGGATGCTTTGTTGAAAAAAGTTATATAAAAAAATCTTATTTGCCAGTGAATGAAAGAGAAGGCAGTGTCAGGAGGGAAAGCGTTATATTTGTTGAAGGGTTGCAAAGAGCCAAATCTTTCTAGTGCATGAAAAATATCTTTAAATTTAGGTCCTTGCCTTGTGCTTTGAAAGAAAGGAGTCTTAGAATTTCCTGAAAGACAGAATTCTTTAAATAGATGGTTTGAGTACATAAACAGTGGGCCAAACTCTGCCCTCAGTTACTTCCATGAAACCTCATTGGCTTCAGTAGGTTTACACAGATCTGAGGGCAGAATTTGGCCCAGGGAGACCAAGAAAAATTGAAAAGCTTCAGTGTTCAGTCACTGGTATTTTTATCTGAAAAAAAAAAACAAAACAAACAAATGGTAGGTAGGGTGAAGCCTGTGTGGTTTGCCAGCACACAAAATTTGGCCATATTAAATATTTTCACTGCTGTCAGGAAGAGCATAGCTCTTAGCAGCAGCTATAAATGGAGGATCCATTTAGGTGACTGGAATGTTCACAAGCAAAAAAATCTTAACCTAGAGCGAAGTTTGTAAATTATCTACTAGTGGTTTATTTTTTTATAATAACCCCAGTGTTTGAAACTCAGTAGCTGTAAGGATAGTTAAACAGCTAAGTATTAAAGTCAGGAAATAATGAAGGTTCTGATGCCAGCTCTGCTCTCCTTACCTTTACTTACCATACAGGTTCCACTGGTGGGAGAATGCAGCACATAGCTACCACAATAATGAGCTCTACAGGAAAAAAAACCCCACCTAATATTGAAAAGAATGCTACTAATGGTTATTGAAAGCAATTTGTCTGTCCTTTTGTGTATATGGTGTGTTTGACAATCTTGTGATCTTTTGCAATGTAGTGATTGTAAGTTACGACTTCCTTTCCAAGCAATGGTAAAAGTAGACTAAAACAGGAAGAGGAGCTCTCAGTAGAACCACCAGCCAAGGAGGAAGGGGAGTTCTCTTTCTGTTGTTAGCAGGGAAGCTGCAGTCACCATACCTTCATTATATTAACCCCTGCTTCCACCCAGGCACAGATGTTATCTTGGTCCCCTCTTGCTAGGATGTGTGGCAAATTAAAGGCAAATATAGAAAATGCTGATCTCTGACTTATATCTCAAGAGTGTGTTTTTGACAGATTATAGATTCATGGAGTTTAAAGCCAGAAGGGATTATCTGATCATCTAGTTTGACCTCCTGTGTATCACGTTAGGTCTCTGGGTGAAGATATAAAGGAGAACTGGGGTGGAAAATAAGGGTGATGTGCATGGTAGGGTTCTCCTATTGGCCACCAAATCAAGAAGAGGAAACTGATGAGGCATTGCTACAACAAATTAGAGGTACCCAAATCACAGGATGTGGTTATAATGGCGGACTTTAATTATCCTGATGTCTGTGGGAAAAACAATATGGCAGGATACAGACCAATGAACAAGTTCTTACTATGTATTGGAGATAAGGTTTTGTTTCAGAAGGTGAAGGATGTTACTGGGGGGTCGCTATTTTAGAATCTGTTCTGACAAGTCAGAGGGAATTGGCTGAAAATCTGAAAGTGGAAAGCAACTCGGATGAAAGTGACTATGAAATAAAAGTAAGTCATGATCCTAAAGAAAGGAAGGAGTCTGAGCAGCAAAGTAAAGACTTCAAAAAAGCAGATTTCAGCAAACTCATGGAATTGGTATGGTCTTAGGTGAAGGGTTATCTAATGAAAATGAAGAGCTGGCAGTTTCTCAGAGGTATTGAAGGCACAACAGCAAACTACCTTGATGCAGAGGAAAGATAGGAAGAATAGTAAGAGGCCAATATGGCTCCATCAAGAGCTCTTTAATTACAAGAAAATCAAAAAAGCCTACAAAAAGAGGAAATATTTCTAAGAATAAATATTAATAGAATAGCACAATGATGTAGGAACAAAATCAGAAATGCTAAAGCACAAAATAAGATACAACTATCAAGGGACATAAAATACAATAAGAAGAGGTTCTAAAAATACATTAGAAGTAAGAGAATGACAAAAGTAATGGACCTACACTTTCTTCACTGGAAAGGAAAGCAAATACCAGACAAAAAGACTGAAGTATTTAAAGGGTTTTTTATTTGTCATCAGTAAAAATGCTGATTGTGATCAGATGATTAACACAATTAATATTAACAAAGCAAAAGGATCTTAGGCCAGAATAGGGAAAACAGGTTAAAGAATACTTATCTAAGATAGACGTATTCAAGTCAGCAGGGCCTGATGAAATTCATCTTAGAGGACTGAAACTAGACAAAGTAATCGCTGTTCCTTCGGCAATTAACTTTGAAAACTCACTGAGGACAGGAGAGGTCCTAGAGAACTGGAGAAAGGTACTATGTGAAAAGACCCTGGGGATTATAGACCAATGGGTCTAACTTCAATACCCAGAAAGATACTGGAACAAATTATTAAACAATCAATTTGTTCAAATTTGGAGGATAGTAATGTGATAAGTAATAGCCAACAGGGATTTGTCAATAAAAATCATGCCAAACCAATTTTTTTGACAGGGTTTCTGGCCTAGTGGGGGGTTGAGAGGAGCAGTAGGTGTGATCTATTTTGATTTTAGTAAGACTTTTGACACAATACCACATGGCTTTCTCATGGGCAAACTAGGAAAATATGGTCCAGATGAAATTCCTGTGAGGTGGATGCAAAACTGGTTGAAAAACCAAACTCAGAGTAATTATTAATGATATGCTGTCAAACTGGGAGAAGGTATCAAGTGGTGTCCTGCAGGGTTTGTATTGGGTCTAGTGCAGGGGTCGGCAACCTTTCAGAAGTGGTGTGCAGAGTCTTCATTTATTCACTCTGATTTAAGGTTTCGCGTGCCAGTAATACATTTTTAGAAGGTCTCTTTTTATAAGTCTATAATATATAACTAAACTATTGTTGCATGTAAAGTAAATAAGGGTTTTAAAATGTTTAAGAAGCTTCATTTAAAATTAAATTAAAATGCAGAGCCCCCCAGATCGGTGGCCAGGACCCAGGGAGTGTGAGTGCCACTGCAAATCAGCTCGCGTGCCGCCTTCGGTACATGTGCCATAGGTTGCCTACTCCTGGTCTAGTGCTATTCAATATTTTGATTAACGACTTGGGTGGTGGAATGGAGAGTGTGCTTGTAAAATTTGCAGAGGACACCAAGCTGGGAGGGTTGCTAGCACTTTGGAGAACAGGATTAGAATTCTAAATGACCTGGACAGATTGGAGAATTGGCCTGAAATCAACCAGATGAATTAAGTAAAGACAAGTGTAAAGTACCACACTTAAGAAGAAAAAATCAAATGCACAACTACAAAATGGGGAATAAGTAACTAGAGCAAGGATCGGCAACCTTTGGCAGGCGGCTCGCCAGGGTAAGCACCTGGCGGGCCGGTTTGTTTACCTGCCGCGTCTGCAGGTTTGGCCGATCGCAGCTCCCACTGGCCGCAGTTTGCCACTCCAGGCCAATGGGGGCGTCGGGAAGCGGCAGCCAGCACATCCTTCGGCCCGTGCCGCTTCCTGCAGCTCTCATTGGCCTGGGACGGCGAACCGCGCCCAGTGGGTGCTGCTATCGGCCAAACCTGCAGACACTGCAGGTAAACAAACTGGCCTGGCCTGCCAGGGGCTTGGCCTGGCCTGCCAGGGGGCTTGGCCTGGCGGGCCGCATGCCAAAGGTTGCCGATCCCTGAACTAGAGAGGTGAGAAAGATCTGGTGGTAATAGTGAATCACAAACTGAGTATGAGTCAGTGTGGTGCTGTTGCAAAAAAGGCTAATGATGTTCTGGGATGTATTAACAAAAATGTCGTACATAAAACATGGGAGGTAATTGTTCTGCTCTACTTGGCACTAGTGAGGCCTCAGCTGGAATAGTATGTTCTGTTCTAGGCACCACACTTTATGAAAGGTGTGAACAAATTGCAGAGAGTCCAGAAGATAGAAACAAAAATAAGAAGCTTAGAAAATGTGACACGAGGAAAAGTTGAAAGAATTGGGGCATGTTTAGTCTAAAGAAGAGAAAGTTGAGGGGTGACATAAGTCTTCAAAACAGTCATTATAAAGAGAATGGTGATCAGTTCTCCATATTCACTGAGTGTAAGACAAGAAGTAATAGGCTTACTTTGGAACAAGGAAGATTTAGGTTAGCTATTTGGAAGAGCTTTTTAATGATAAGGATGGTTAAGATCTGAAACAAGTTACCTAGGGAAGTTGTGGAATCCCCATCACTAGAGGCTTTTAAGAACAGGTTAGACAAACAGCTGTTAAGGATGGTCTAGGTATACTTATTTGTGTGTACGAACTAGATGACCTCTTGTGGTCCCTTCCAGGCCTACATTGATATTATTCTGTGACATTTCACCCAGTGACCCCCTGTATTGCACCCAACAACTTGTGTTTGACTGAAGCATAACTTGTGGTTGGCTAAAGTATGTCTTCCAGAAAGGCATCCAGTCTTCATTTGAAAACACCAATACATGCTGCCACTTACTGTATTTTTCACTCCATGCATCTGATGAAGTGGGTTTTAGCCCACGAAAGCTTATGCTCAAATAAATTTGTTAGTCTCTAAGGTACCGCGGGTACTCCTTGTTCTTTTTACTGATACAGACTAACATGGCTACCACTCTGAAAAATGTTAAAAATGTGTGCGCTATTTTCAATCTGAATTTGTCTGATTTCAGCTTCCAGCTATTGGTTTGTGTTGATACGATTTTTTTTTTGCCAGATTAAAGAGCCCTTTTATTATCTAGTATTTTTTCCCAGGGAAGGTACTTATATGCTGCAGTCAAGTGCCTCTCAATCTTCTTTTTGATAAGCTAGACAGATGGAGTTCATCACATCTCTCACTGTAAGACATTTTCTCCAGCCCTTGAATAACTTGTGGGGCTTTTCTGTACCATCTCCACATTTTTAAAAGGATGTTGAAAAACTGAACACCAGAATAGTAGCCAGTATTCCAGTTTTGGTTTCACCAATGTTTGTGAAGAGATAAAATCACCTCCCTACTGCTACTTACTACTCCGGTTTATACCTCACATTAAAGCTCTTTGGCCCAGCATCCCTCTGGGAGTTCATGTTAAGTTGTTTGCCCACTAAGACTTCTAAATAGTTTTCAGAGTCACCGTTTTCCAGGATACAGTCCCTCATTCTGTAGGTATAGTCAGAATTCCTTGTTCCTAAATATATAACTTTGCATTTGATTGTACTGAAATGAATTATTAAAACACAGTTTGTTTGACAGGGACCAGGTTACAAAATGATCCAGATCATTTTCTATGACTGCCTTGTCCTCAGCAGTATTTACTACTCTGCTGATTTTTGGGTCACCTACAAATTTTATCAGTAGTGATTTTATATTTACTTCTGTATAATTGAAAATGTTGAATAGCCTCATGCATAGTACCTATCCCTATTGATGCCCACTAACACACTCCCATTAAGTGCTGATTTCCCCACTGACAATTACTTCATAAGAGGATGAATGGTGTAGACTGGTGTATCCAGTGATGGTGATATGGTAGAAGGAGGTAGAGTCCTGTGAGAACTATGTGTGCAGCTAATATATGGGATACTGTTGCTTGTGGGATGTATCATGCGGAAAGGGCGGTGTCTAACATTTGCTCTCTAATTAATGTGTGAGTTTGCAGTTTATGGGCTGCTATCTTGAGTTTTCTTTGCAGAGGAAGGGGAGGAGTTCTGTAGCCTATAGCTGAAGGTTACATGGGGATGACTGTCAGAAGTAAGAGGGCAGAGATTTGGATGGTATCAACCTTTAAGCTGTGTATTTTGAATCTTTGACTATTGTTGTCTGAGTGACAAGGGCAGGCTTACAAAGCGATGATTTGGAGCAACTGGAGGTAAATTTCATAAAATAAATGCATTAAAGATGTTTTGGTTCTTCATGCATCTTGGACTTCTTATATTAGCCAGACCAGTACCTAAATGGCAACGGAACTTTTACATCCTTTTTTCCCCAGCAAATCTTTTTATATGTAGACCTCGCTATGAGCAGGGTTTCCAGAGCCATGCTTCTGACAAATATGGTTGGTGTCTAACCCATATTTATGCTTATATATTGGTGTCTATTTACAGTACAGTATTATGTGCTTTCTTCTGACCATTCAATATTCCTAGCCATTTGGTTATTTAATATACTGTAGATAAACATAGCAAGTATGATTGTTTCTTCCTCTCGTAATCCTAATGGTTGTCTCACTGCAGAATCTACACTTAAAAGTATGTCCAGGAAATAATTATATGATCCTTATGTAAGCGGGGGAATGGTCCCGCTATTGTGGGGAACTTTCCTGGCTTCTGCACTACCCCGGTGAAGTGGGCTAGCGAAAGGATCCGAGTCCTTGCTCCCACTTCCTTTACCCAGAGGCCTCCCTGCCCTTGAGGACTCCCCTTCCGCTCTCCTGTCTGGCAGAGTCCTCGTAAACCCCGACAAGGCTGGGCCCAGGATTCCTGGGGGGCTCGACCCCCAACCCTGCTGTGGTCACCTAGGACGGGCTAGGGTGTCCCCACTCCGGGGTACTCTCTCTGCACTGGGCACCTCCCTGACCCACTGATCATTTCATACAATTTAAAGCAAATACAAGTTGTTTAACAATTAATTTAAAAAAAGAATAAGGAAAAATGGGAAAGGTTAAAGGAAAACACATCACCCTGCTCTGTGGCAGGGAACATTACAAACAGTGTCTCTGGAATGTCAGGGCAGGTCACAGGCTGTTCCTTGTAGGTCCCAGGCTCCTTCTCAGGCCGTGGCTGTGCTGCAGAGATGCTGCGGGTTGGACACTTGCTCTGGCGGTGGCCACACGCTCTCAGGCTCTAGGTGGCAGGACCCTTTTTCCCAGCGTCGCCCCTGCCCGGTCGGGGTTATGATCTCCCCTCCAAGTCTGGCCTGCAGAGCCTCTTGGCTGAGGCATCTCCTTGTGCTGGGCCCACTGCCCAGGGTCCCCCTCACTCTCCCCAGCTGCTCACCGCACCCGGCTCCGGACAGCTCCAGCTCCGGCTCCAGCTCCACTCGGCCTCAGCACAGCGGCGGCTGCTGCTGCTGCTCTGCCTTCAGCTCCCTGGGCTGCTTCTCTGGCCTCTCTGGCTCTGGTTGCTGCAGCTCTTCCCCCAGCACAGGTCTGCTCTGCAGGCTGCTTCTGTGACTCTGCTCCCAGCTCTGACCTGCTCCCTGGCTGCTTGTCTGGCCCCTCTGGCTCTGGTTGCTGCAGCTCTCCTCCCAGGGCAGCTCTGCTCTCTCTGGGCTGTGCTCTGGCTTTGGGGCTGCAGCTCTGCTTCCAGCAGCTTAGCTCGGGCCCCTGCTCTCTCCTTAGCTCAGCCCCACTCTGTCTGACTCAGGCCATTCCAGTTCACACGGAGGACGGGACCCCCTCTGGCCTCCTGACTCCCTGATTAGCCTGCCCGCCCTGTCAATCAGGCTGATCTGGAGCATTGTTCCTGGGGACTGTCAGTCTCAGGCTCCTGATTTGCCATCGACCCTTCCCCTTTTAGTGCTGGAGCTAGCCAACCAAAACACCCCCACTGAATGTTAGTAAGGGGGCAACAGTCCCCTTACACTTAGATGAAAGGAACTATATAGAAAGGTCCCTGTTTCTGATATTTATTCCCTACTAGCAATATAATTTATTGATCAGTATAAATATTACATAATTTCTTGGTATATGTAAAGAATTGGGACCTATCTTATGCCGCCCTCCTCTGACTGGGCCAGGTTTTGCTCTTGCTGAGCCATCTCACTCCAGGGGGAAATGATAGGGAATAAGTTACAGTCAAGTAAATATCCGTTCTACTCAGCTAGCAGCAGAGATTGCTCATAATCCCAAGAATGCTAGCTAAGGTACTCCATATTCCACAGTGCATGATTGCTAGGAACTCTGTTAGTTTCCTGTTTCATATGCTGGGGATTATGGGATGACTGGGCAGACAGCTCAATAAAGGCAGTAACTGCACTGAAGTGTGTCACCTGAGTGTATAATAGAAAGACTAGCCAAACCACTTGCTGTATAACAGAGAAATCTGTTCTTCCATTTCCTTTGAACTTATCTCCATAAATCAACCACTAGAGGGTAGAAAAAATAATGCGTTGATGGCATTTGATAGCTAAAAGCATTGCCTCCCACTTCCCTCCTTCAATCTCTATGGTAGTTTCAGTATATAAGGTAATACTGAGTGTGGAATTTGCCCCCCCGGGGCAGCACTTTGCTCCATCTGCCAAGTCTAATAATTGGAGTTGGCTCCTAATAACTTTTAAAAGAATCTAAAATATAAATAATTAATACTTGTTAAATAATTCAAGATGAAATACGATACATGGATTTAGCAAACTGAACTTGATAGGAGTGTGTTTTATGGGTTAACAAAGATAATGAATCAATTAGTGGGATCTTCAGTAAGCTCAATTTTATGATTTGCATTCATAGGAACTGAGATAAGCCACATACTGTAGAAAACAAAAACTAGATTTAAAAATATGGGTTGAACTTTAAGGTAAAATTATAAAAAAGCAAACTTTATTCCGATATGATTGTATCCAAAATGAAATACCTAACAGATTTTTTTTCCGTTTTGAAATTTATTTTCTTTGTAATGTTTTTTTAAAAGTCATAGTTGCTGGTAGCTTTAAAAACTTGACACTGTTTCAAAATAATTCTAGCATTGTGATGGAAGAAGAAAGGGAAAGCTATCTTTTGAATAACTGTGCTTTAGTGTCCCTTTTTCTTCCTACTACTTCAAATCCCTCCTAAAAACTCACTCCTTCCACAAAGTCCACAAACACTAACTAAAATAATTGAAAAGTGTTCTCCATGAGTCCACCCTAATGTAATGTATCCTAGTGGGACAGGAAATCTAAAATGAACTTAAAGATACTTACTTTTGTAAGTAGAGCCCCAGTTCCACAATAGAAATAAATAATATACAAAACAAAGCCTAGTTCCTCAAACACTTATGTAAGTGAGTAATTTTAAACTATGGAGTAGTCCCATTGAGTCCAGTAGAACTAGCTGTATAAATTTGCTCATGTAGGTAAGTGTTTGAAGAATGAGGCCCAAGTTATTTTTTCGGAGTTGTGAATTTAATTAAGCACTGTAGAAGCACTGTACAAGGCTTCTCCAGTAGAATGCATAACATAGCTTAATAAAAAGCAAAACCATCAAATTAATTTGTCATCTTAGAACTCAATGGATTAATATTAATTGAGGTTTTAGAATTTACTAATGGTCTGTGACCAAATCTTCAGTACTTTATCTACATCATACCCCACTGCAGACAAATAATCTGAGTTTTTCATGAAAGCAGAGAATTTTTTTCAAACAATATGAATTGGTGTGTATTAATGGGTGAATGATTGATTTTTATAGAATTGTATATAGTGTTTCCTGTGGAAAAATGCCCATGATGACTCTCCCTATTTAAATATATAAACAGATGCACATAGATTTTTTTTTTATTATTATTTCTCCTCTCCCACTTTGGCATTTTCTGTCTCCACGGACTAAGGACCTCATCCTGCAAATTTAAACATATGTAGACCCTCTTACATGAGTAGACACCATTGATTTTAATGGCACTACTCCTGTAAATAAAGTTGTGTACATACTACAGAGCCTTAGACTTAGATATCTCAAGAAGTTTGTATTGGATTTTGAAAATATATCACTTTAATTCTAAGTTTATTCTCTGCTCCTGCTCAGTTAAAATATTAATATATGTTGATTTTTCTTATAAAGGTAATTTTCATTTGTTCTTGAGTTTTAGCTGATATACCGCTACTTTTTTAGTTTTCTGTGGTGAAGTGGAAAATCAATGGCAGGGGTCGGCAACGTTTGGCACGCGGCTCGCCAGGGTAAGCACCCTAGTGGGCCGGGCCAGTTTATTTACCTGCTGACGCAGCAGGTTCGGCCAATCGTGGGCCGAGGGATGTGCTGGCCGCGGCTTCCCGCCACCCCCATTGGCCCGGGACAGCGAACCGTGGCCAGTGGGGGCCACGATTGGCCAAACCTGCTGCGTCAGCAGGTAAATAAACTGGCCCGGCCCGCTAGGGTGCTTTCCCTGGCGAGCCGCGTGCCGAACGTTGCCGACCCCTGATCTATGGGATAGTTTTCCCTTCCTCTATGTACCTCCACAAGTTTTATCTGACAGGTAGATGTGTTCATTGAAGAATCGGTAGGGCTGAGAGACTCAGTATTATATTGCTGGCTTTTGCAGGATGATTGTTTAAAGCACTGCTGAAAGGCTTTATTGCAAAGGGTTGTTTTACATTTTCGAGGTTTCTGGTGGTGTAAAGAGAAGGGAGTTCTTATCTTAGAATCTCAAGACTGAGGCTTGAGTATTTTTGGTGACAGATTCTCATGGAATCATAGGACTGGAACGGACCTCAAGAGGTCATCTAGTCCAGTCCCCTGCACTCATGACAGGACTAAGTATTATCTAGACCATTCCTGATAGGTGTTTGTCTAACCTGCTCTTAAAAATCTCCAAAAATGGAGATTCCACAGCCTCCCTAGGCAATTTATTCCAGTGCTAAACCACCCTGACAGGAAGTTTTTCCTAATATCCAACCTAAACCTCCCTTGCTGCAATTTAAGACCATTGCTTCTTGTCCTATCCTCCGATTAAGAAGAACAATTCTTCTCCCTTCTCCTTATAACAACCTTTCAGGTACTTGAAAACCATTAGCATGTCCCCTCTGTCTTCTCTTTTCCAGAGTAAACAAACCCATTTTTTTCAATCTTCCCTCATAGGTCATGTTTTCTAGACCTTTAATCATTTTTGTTGCTCTTCTGTGGCCTTTCTCCAATTTGTCCACATCTTTCCTGAAATGTGGCACCCAGAACTGGACACAATACTCCAGTTGAGGCCTAATCAGCGCGGAGTAGAGCAGAAGAATTACTTCTCATACAGTAACTCCTCACTTCACGTTGTAGTTATGTTCCTGAAAAATGCAACTTTAAATGAAACAATGTTAAACGAATCCAATTGTTCCATAAGATTTAATGTAAATGCAGGGGGTTAGGTTCCAAGGAAATGTTTTGGGGGCAGACAAAAGGCATTATACTGTATACAGCAGTGTTTCTCAAACAGGGGCTGCTGCTCGTGTAGGGAAAGCCCCTGGCGGGCTGAGACGGTTTGTTTACCTGCCCTGTCCGCAGGTTCGGCTGATCGTGGCTCCCAGTGGCCGCAGTTCACTGCTCCAGGCCAATGGGAGCTGCTGGAAGCGGCGCAGGCCCAGGGCCGCCACTTCCAGCAGGCATACTGGCCGCCACTTCCAGCAGCCCCATTGGCCTGCAGCAGCGAACCGCAGCGAACCGCAGCCAGTGGGAGCTGCAATCAGCCGGACCTGCAGACAGGGCAGGTAAACAAACCGGCCCAGCCCACCAGGGGCTTTCCCTACACAAGCAGCAGCCCCAGTTTGAGAAACACTGCTGTATACTGTACAGTACTGCACTGTAGTTGGGAAGTGCCCCTGGCTTACCCCACACAGGCACAGCCCGCTGCAGGCAAGGATGCTAGGAAGCACCTTTGTAGCAGCAGCAGCAGCTTCCCCAGAGAACAGGCTCGGATTTTGCCGGGAATGCTCCAGGCCCGCCTCTTCCTGTCCCCGCTCCACTCCAGGCCCGCCTCTTCCCATCCCCACTCCACCTCCTCTCTGGAGCATGCCACATCCCTCCCCCCCAAAGTCCTAAGCGCCACCAAAAAGCGCTCCCTCCCAGCACTTCATGCTTAGGACTTCCTGGGAGGGAGGGGCAGGAACGGGGAAGCACTGTCTCTGATCCTCCCCCTCCCTCCCAGAAAGTCCTAAGCACTGCCAAACAGCTGGGAGGGAGGGGCAGGAGACAGAGAAGCAGAACTTGTGCAATGCTCCCTTGTAAAGTCGCTGCTCTTCCACAGAATCTTACAAGCAGGCAGCCAAATGACGTTATAAGGGAGCATTGCACAACTTTAAATGAGCATATTCCCTAATTTAGCAGGGACATAACATTGAAACAACATTAAGTGGGACAATGTTAAATGAGGAGTTACCGTACTTACAACACTCCTGCTAATACATCCCAGAATGATGTTCGCTTTTTTTGCAACAACGTGACACTGTTGACTCATATTTAGCTTGTAATCCACTATGACCACCAGATCCCTTTCCTCAATACTCTTTCCTAGGCAGTCATTTCCCATTTTGTATGTGTGCAACTGATTGTTCCTTCCTAAGTGGAGTTCTTTGCATTTGTCCTTGTTGAATTTAATCCTATTTACTTCAGAACATTTCTCCAGTTTGTCCAGATCATTTTGAATTTTAATCCTATCTTCCACAGCACTTGCAATCCCTCCCAGCTTGGTATTGTCCACAAACTTTATTAATATACTCTCTATGTCATCTAAATGATTGGTGAAGATATTGAACAGAACAGAACTGGAACCAGAATTGATACCTGTGAGACCCCACTTGATGCCCTTCCAGCATGACTGTGAACCACTGATAACTACTCTCGGGGAATGGTTTTCCAACCAATTTTTCACCCACCTTATAGTAGCTCCATCTAGGTTGCATTTCCCTAGTTTGTTTGAGAAGGTCATGCAAGACAGTATCAAAAGCTTTACTAAAGTCAAGATATACCACATCTACTGCTTCCCCCCTATCCACAAGGATTATTACCCTGTCAAAGAAAGCTATCAGGATGGTTTGACAGGATTTGTTGTTGACAAATACATGCTGACAGTTATTTATCACCTTATGATCATCTAGATGTTTGCAAATTGATTGCTTAATTATTTGCTCCATTATCTTTCCAGGTACATAAATTAAGCTGACTGGTTTGCAATTCCTGGGCTGTCCTTATTTCCCCTTTTATAGATTGGCACGATATTTGCCACTTTCCAGTCTTCTGGAATCTTGATGACAAGTATCAATATACAGATGTAATTTGTTTTTTGGTTAATACCAAATAATAACATCATTTATCAATAAATGTGAGGGGCTAAGAAAAGTCAACAGTTCCAAATTAGCACAGTATAATTTAAAAAAAAAAATCACAAGACACTAATTCACTAGGGATGATTAGCACAGAGGACATTTTCATGTATGTGTGCAAGTTCATGAAACTGTTACAATACTTCCAGATATTTCACATCTAGTCTTGAAGTATAGGGCTATTTTAGAACAATATTGTTAGGACACAGATGTCCATGACCCGAATTTACTCCCCTTTCACAGGGACACAAATTGCAGAACTGCTCATTTGTATGCCACTTCTTTGACATCGTATGTGCTGATTTGGGCATGCACAGTGTCAAGACTTATGCTACTAGTTCAACATGTAGATTTTTGTTACTTAAAACAGATGGCCATCCTATGGTCTAGCAAATTTTGGAAGCTTATAAATGTTTTGGGCAACTTGAATATCCAATATAAAAGGTGGCCATGACCACCTTTAATGACATTATCTTTAGGCCTGGTCTACACTGAAAAGTTAGGTCAACTCAGCGTGTTGCTCAGGGTGTGAAAAATCCACACCCTGGAATGACATAGTTAAGCTGACCTAACCCCCAGTGTAGACAGTGCTAGTCAATGGAATAATTGTTACGTTGACCTAACTACTGCCTCTTGGGGAGGTGGATTATCTACATCAATGGAAGAACCCTTCCCATGAGCGTTGGTAGTGTTTACACTGAAGTACTACTGTGGCGCAGCCGCAGTAGCGTTTCAAGTGTAGACAAGCCCTTAGAAATGCAGAGACAGGTCCTCAGATGGTGTAAATTGCCACAGCTCTATTGACATCAGTGGAGCTATGACAGTTTTCATCAGCTGTGGTTCTGTCTCACTGTCTTCAAAAATGGCACGTCTGTGAATTACATTACATTCCTGTTTTTTTAGTTTGTACTTACTAGCTAATGCTGTTATTACCAGAAACACAGCCTTTCATAAAAAATAATTCTCAGTCATGTCAAAGTATGATTTGCCAGTGGATGAGAAGGATATTTAAAAGGTGTCCTATGTGTGGTCAGAGGGAACATTGTACTACTCAAACCTAAACCCTCACTAGTTTAATGTTTAGTTAAATATTAAAAATTTAACTTGCAGGTATCCAGCTTAAAAAAGAGCTGGTTAGAAAAAAGTGAACAAAACCTGTGTGAGGAAAGCTCAGTTACACCAAATTATAGTAGTAAAACATATTCAATACTCAGGTCTCTTTGCTTCATGAATAAACCAATATTTAATTATAGGTGGGGCTGGTAGCATCGCCTGTTAAGGTTGCCTGTCATTTTGCATGATAAGATACTGTTTTTAATTGCTTATAACTTTGCCAGACGTTAACTGTTTGGGCTGACATTTTCCATAACCGATATGCCTGAGGTTGCATATTTTTGGAAAATTGCAGACAAAATACTTTAGCCATTTCTGAGAAAAGGGCTAGGGGAAAATATGTTCTGCTCACGTTTAAAAAAAAATTCTGGTGACCTTCTCTTTGAAAAAATATAGTGCCTAGATACTTTGGAGCAGGAACTTGAAATTTGTCAAGGGGATGTTTTTTGCCATCCTTGTAAAATCTGCCTAAATTTGGCCAGCTTATAAGCCTTTGAAAAATTGCAGTTCATATATGCTCAGTAGAAACTTCTTCAATTTTAGCTGCTAAAATTGAAGAAGATTCCAAGATTCCATCCTCGCTAAGCATGATCGAGCTTCATAGCTCCTAGTAGTGACCAGGCTGTGCATGTGCCATCCCCATATAGTGACTGAGCATTCTCCTGCCCTGGGCAACAGGACAAAAGCCAAACTTTCCTTCTAAATGCTGCTCCAGGCCAGAATGGGGCCAGCCACTGGAGCTGACAGCAGGGAGACTATCTCTCCCTCACTCTTCAGTGATGTACCTCCCCGCTGATGCCCATGCAGCATGGAAGAGGAAACAGCCTGATTCAAATCTAGATGGGGGTAACAGCATGACAAAGAGGAAGACAAAGGAGTAGACTGGAACAAGGAGTCTGGTGGAACTGGATGGCGAGGGGCATAAACTGATTGGGATTTGGATGGAGAGACTGAGAGTGGGCTGGGCAAGGTGACTGGGACTGAGGTCCATGGGGGAGAGAGGACTTAGTTGGCTGAGGGGGAATACTGAAGTTGCACAAAGAGCTAGGAGGGAGAGCAAGACTGGGACTGGTAGGACAAGGAGATTGGGATGAATGGAACCCAAGATTCCTGAGGGTATGTCTACACTATGAAATTAGGTCAATTTAATAGAAGTCGATTTTTATAAATCAATTCGATACAGTCGATTGTGTGTGTCCCCCACTAAGCACATTAAGTCGGTGGTGTGCGCCCACAGTACCGAGGCTAGCATCGACTTTCGGAGCGTTGCACTGTGGTAGCTATCCCACAGTTTCCGCCGCCCATTGGAATTCTGGGTTGAGCTCCCAATGCCTGATGGGGCAAAAACATTGTTGCGGGTGGTTCTGGGTACATGCCGTCAGGCTCTCCCTCCCCCCCGCCCCGTGAAAGCAATGGCAAAAAATAGTTTCTCGCCTTTTTTCCTGGGTTACCCGTGCAGACGACATACCACGGCAAGCATGGAGCCTGCTCAGTTCACTGTCACCGTACGTCTCCTGGGTGCTGCTGGCAGACACGGTACTGCATTGCTACATAGCATCAGCTCCTTGCCTTTGCAAGTTAGCAAAGATGGTTAGCAGCCATATTGCACCGTCTGCTGCTGTTTCCTGGTTGCTCCTGGGCAACCACGGTGAGGTCAGTCGGGGGCGCCTGGACATAAATGGGTGCTCCTGGCCAGCCTAAGTGAGGTCGGTCGGGGATGCCTGGGCAGACATGGGTGTTTCTGGCTGGCCTCGGTGAGGTCGGTCGGGGCGCCTGGACATAAATGGGAGTGACTCCAGGTCATTCTCTTCTTTAAGTTTCATCTAATGGAGATTCAATCCTGCCTGGAATATCATGCGAGCTGGAGGCTTTTGTCTCAGGCTGCTCTCCCAACTGGCAGCATCGCGCGGTTGCACCTACCCCTTGCTCTCATGGCTCATGAAGCCTGGACAGTAGTAAGGAGCAGTTCAACTATAGGCTGAGCAAGTGCAGAATGGTGGTAGAATGAATGTTTAAAAGTGCGCTGGCGCAGTTTACTGACTCGGTTAGATCTCAGCGAAACCAATATTCCCATCATTATTACTGCTTGCTGTGTGCGCCACAATATTTGAGAGTGAGGGGGAAACGTTTATGGCGGGGTGGGAGGTTAAGGCAAATCGACTGGCTGCTGATTATGCGCAGCCAGACATCAGGGCAGTTAGAAGAGCACAGCAGGGCGCACTGTGCATCAGAGAAGCTTTGAAAACCAGTTTCATGACTGGCCAGGCTACAGTGTGAAAGTTCTGTTTGTTTCTCTTTGATGAAAACCCGCCCTCTTGGTTCACACTGCTTCCCTGTAAGCCAGCCGCCCTCCCCTCCCCTCTTTGATCACTGCTTGCAGAGACAATAAAGTCATTGTTTCAAATTCATGAATTCTTTATTAATTTTGTCACACAAATGGGGGGATAACTGCAAAGGTAGCCCGGGAGGGATGGGGGAGGAGGGAAGCGCCGAGTGGTGTGGTGGAGGAGGGAAGGACAAAGCCACACTGCACTTCAAAACTTATTTATTAAATGCCAGCTTTCTGTTCCTTGGGCAGTCCTCTGGGGTGGAGTGGTTGAGTGCCCGGAGGTCCCCCCCCACCGCGTTCTTGGACGTCTGGGTGAGGAGGCTATGGATCTTGGGGAGGAGGGCGGTTGGTTACACAGGGGCTGCAGCGGCAGTCTGTGCTCCTGCTGCCTTTCCTGCACCTGAACAGTACGCCGGAGAATATCAGTTTGATCTTCCAGTAGCCTCAGCATTGCATCCTTCCTCCTTTCATCACGCTGACGCCACCTATCATCTTTATCTCGCCACATGTTCTTGCATTCATTTTGTGCTTTCCTGCACTCTGACAGTGTATGCCTCCAGGCATTCTGCTGGGCTCTTTCAGTGAGGGAGGACTGCATGACCTCAGAACATTTCATCGTGAGGGTTTTTTTTTTTTCATCTTCTAATCTTCACTAGCCTCTGGGACGGAGATGATACGGGGAGCATTGAAACATTTGCAGCTGCAGGAGGAAATAAAAGGGAGAGTAGTCTTTAAAAAGACACATTTTAGAGAACAATGGGTAGACTTTCTTTCACGGTGAACCAAGCTATTAACATTACATAGCACGTGTGCTTTCTTTACAAGGTACCATTTTGCCTCTTATATTGAGGGCCTGCCAGTTTGGTGTGAGACATCACCCACCCGGCGGGCAACAGAATTTGGCTTGCAGGCAGCCATGGTAAGCCACAGTCTTTTGGCTTCTTTAACCTTCAGTGGTTTCAAACAGCAACGCCCTCATTTCACATACCAAGCACCCATTGAGTTGGCCATTTAAAAAGGAGGGGCTGCGGTTTTCAGGTTAACATGCAGCACAAACTCAACTAAACCCCTCCCACACACCCAATTCTCTGGGATGATTGCTTCACCCCTCCCCCCCACTGTGTGGCTAACAGGCTTTGGGAGTACATCAAGGAGAGCTTCACTGAGATGTCCCTGGAGGATTTCCGCTCCATCCCCATACACATTAACAGACTTTTCCAGTAGCTGTACTGGCCGCGAATGCATCCCAAGTCTTCAGGACAAATTAATCATTAAACACGCTTTTAAACCATGTATTATATTTACAAAGGTACACTCACCAGAGGTCCTTTCTCCACCTTCTAGGTCTGGGAACCCGCCTTCGGTGGGTTGGGAGGGTACTAGATCCAGGGTGAAAAACAGTTCCTGGCTGTCGGGGAAAACAGTTTCTCTGCTTGCTTGCTGTGCGCTATCTTCAACCTCTTCCTCGTCCCCAAAATCCGCATCCCTGTTGCATGCAAATCCATTGATGGAGTCCACGCACAGGGCTGGGGTAGTTGTAGGGGCACCCCCTAGAATGGCATGTAGCTCATCATAGACGCGGCATGTCTGGGGCTCTGACCCGGAGCGGCCATTTGTCTCTCTGGCTCTTTGGTAGGCTTCCCCCTCTCTCCCCCCCGGTGGCCCCGCCAGTTGGGTCCCTACCAGCAGGGCCGGTGGGGGGGAAAAGGGGCAGCGACGTTAAAGTGCTGCCATGGCAGCGCTTTCAGGAGGGTCCTGAAAGCGCTGCTGCAGCAGAGCTTTAACGTCAGCTGTGTAAGGGCCGGTTCCAGCGGCCACTTCTTACCAGTATGCCGTACCGGCCTACTTTCATCTCTAGTTATAAGCAAATAAAGCTGAAAAATGCTTTCAAGAGGCTGTCTTAACAGAACAAGCTATGGCCTTTTTTCAAGATAGTTTCCTTACAAATATACCTTCAAGCAAGGTAGCTTCACAGCCCACATGCTCCGTTTAGTTGTCATCTTAGGTGAAAGATAACGTGGGGTCTTTGTCCTCTTGTGTAGTTCAGTAAAATAGATTCTTCTGAAGGTTACTATCCAAAGTAAAGTTTATTCATGCTGTGAGAAAGGTGACGTGGACTCTTCTGGTAAAGGAAGTTTCATGAAAATTAATCTGTTTCCTGCAATCTCAACCACTCAGCATCAGAGCAGAGGGAGATCTCCCCTTGCTGGCTTGATGGTCCTGTTTACCTTCATTTGTAAATTGCACTCCCATTGTCTTAGTGTAACTTGGAAGTACCTTCAAGGTGGCTGAACCACATTCCTTTGTCTAGGATGGGGTAACTTTAGCCCTGCCTGGCAGATATACTTTGATTATCCCTAATACGTTTGTAATTTTGGATTTGTTCTCCATACATACACCACACAATAATATTAATGAATTATTTATTGCACACTTTTCAAATCCTGCCATGAAGACAGAATTATTTGTTTCCGTATGGGCATTTTAGTGATGCTCATCATTATAGTATTTGTATGCTTCACAAACATTAATGATTTTTTAATCTTCAAAGCTTCTGTGAGGTGAGTGGTATTCTCTCCATTTTGCAGATAGGGTGCTGAGACATAGAAATAAATGGAAATTATTAGGGCTATCAATCGCAGTTAACTCAAGCAATTAATGCAAAACAAATTAAGAAGGTTTAAAAAATAGCTGTGATTAATTGCAGTTTTAATTGCACTGTTAAACAATAATAGAATACCAATTTAATTTATTATATTTTTGGATGTTCTACATTTTCAAATATATTGATTTCAATTATAACACAATACAAAGTGTACAGTGCTCACTTTATTGTATTATATTTGACAAATATTTTCACTGTAAAAAAGATGAAACATAATAAATAGTATTTTTCAATTCACCTCATACAAATACTGTAGTGCAATCTCTTTATCGTGAAAATGCAACTTACAAAAATGTAGAATTTTTTTTTTTACATTGTTTTGTTTTTGATACAGTAATGTAAAACTTTAGAGCCTACAAGTCCACTCAATCCTACTTCTTGTTCAGCCAATTACTAAGGAAAACACGTTTATTTACATTTATGGTAGATAATGCTGCCTGCTTCTTATTTAAAGTCCACCTGAAAGTGAGAACAGGCGTTCACATAGCACTGTTGTAGCCGGCGTTGGGGTATTTACATGCCAGATATGCAAAATATTCATATGTCCCTTCATGCTTTGACCACGATTCCAGAGGACGTGCTTCCATATTGAATTTAAATTGGTATTCTATTACTGCTTAACAGTGTGATTAAAACTGTGATTAATGGCAACTCTCAATTAATCTCATGATTAATTGCAATTATTTTTTAAATATTGGACAGCCCTAATAAATATATCCACTAATTTAGGGTGTCCAATTTGAGATGACTAGAACCTTATTTTTCAGAGTACTTAGCAATATACAGAACTTTACACATTCAAGCCCAGCTTCCATTGACTTCAGGTGTGGCTGTGAATTCTCAGCACTTCTGCAAATCAGGCCCCATGGTCTCAAGCTGGTCATGTAGAAAATGAAAAACACACAATTAATCACCACCTGTGAAAAGTTTGGCTTAAGTGTCTTGATTAGGAACTTTGTGGCTCAGACAGGGATGGAAAACAATTTTCCTGCACAGCATTCAACTGCCTTAATCATGAGACCATCCTTTTTCCTTCTGCAGTTCCAAGCAATTTTTTTCACATTACTGTACTCAAAAACAATGTAAAACTTTAGAGCCTACAAGTTCACTCAGTCTGGAAAAGCAGTTTTAACTGCACACCTTCCAACTTCAGCAACAAACCAGGCAGGGTCCTACAGACAATAGCCTTCTTTCTACATCACCCCAGTTAATCCTTAGAGATGGTCCATGCTGTGCACTGAATGAGGCGGTGGTTCTGTGGAAAAATAATGTGATTGTGTAGTTAAAGACTGTATTCATAGATTCATAGATTATAGGACTGGAAGGGACCTCGAGAGGTCATCGAGTCCAGTCCCCTGCCCGCATGGCAGGACCAAATACTGTCTAGACCATCCCTGATAGACATTTATCTAACCTACTCTTAAATATCTCCAGAGACGGAGATTCCACAACCTCCCTAAGCAATTTGTTCCAGTGTTTAACCACCCTGACAGTTAGGAACTTTTTCCTAATGTCCAACCTAGACCTCCCTTGCTGCAGTTTAAACCCATTGTTTCTGGTTCTATCCTTAGAAGCTAAGGTGAACAAGTTCTCTCCCTCCTCCTTATGACACCCTTTTAGATACCTGAAAACTGCTATCATGTCCCCTCTCAGTCTTCTCTTTTCCAAACTAAACAAACCCAGTTCTTTCAGCCTTCCTTCATAGGTCATGTTCTCAAGACCTTTAATCATTCTTGTTGCTCTTCTTTGGACCCTTTCCAATTTCTCCACATCTTTTTTAAAATGCGGCGCCCAGAACTGGACACAATACTCCAGCTGAGGCCTAACCAGAGCAGAGTAGAGCGGAAGAATGACTTCTTGTGTCTTGCTCACAACACACCTGTTAATGCATCCCAGAATCATGTTTGCTTTTTTTGCAACAGCATCACACTGTTGACTCATATTTAGCTTGTGGTCCACTATAACCCCTAGATCCCTTTCTGCCGTACTCCTTCCTAGACAGTCTTTTCCCATTCTGTATGTGTGAAATTGATTTTTCCTTCCTAAGTGGAGCACTTTGCATTTGTCTTTGTTAAACTTCATCCTGTTTAACTCAGACCATTTCTCCAATTTGTCCAGATCATTTTGAATTATGACCCTGTCCTCCAAAGTAGTTGCAATCCCTCCCAGTTTGGTATCATCCGCAAACTTAATAAGCGTACTTTCTATGCCAATATCTAAGTCGTTGATGAAGATATTGAACAGAGCCGGTCCCAAAACAGACCCCTGCGGTACCCCACTCGTTACGCCTTTCCAGCAGGATTGGGAACCATTAATAACAACTCTCTGAGTACGGTTATCCAGCCAGTTATGCACCCACCTTATAGTAGCCCCATCTAATTTGTATTTGCCTAGTTTATCGATAAGAATATCATGCGAGACCGTATCAAATGCCTTACTAAAGTCTAGGTATACCACATCCACCGCTTCACCCTTATCCACAAGGCTCGTTATCCTATCAAAGAAAGCTATCAGATTGGTTTGACATGATTTGTTCTTCACAAATCCATGCTGGCTGTTCCCTATCACCTTACCACCTTCCAAGTGTTTGCAGATGATTTCCTTAATTACTTGCTCCATTATCTTCCCTGGCACAGAAGTTAAACTAACTGGTCTGTAGTTACCTGGGTTGTTTTTATTTCCCTTTTTATAGATGGGCACTATATTTGCCCTTTTCCAGTCTTCTGGAATCTCTCCCGTCTCCCATGACTTCCAAAGATAATAGCTAGAGGCTCAGATACCTCCTCTATTAGCTCCTTGAGTATTCTAGGATGCATTTCATCAGGCCCGGATGACTTGCAGGCATCTAACTTTTCTAAGTGATTTTTAACTTGTTCTTTTTTTATTTTATCCGCTAAACCTACCCCCTTCCCATTAGTATTCACTATGTTAGGCATTCCTTCAGACTTCTCGGTGAAGACCAAAACAAAGAAGTCATTAAGCATCTCTGCCATTTCCAAGTTTCCTGTTACTGTTTCTCCCTCTTCACTAAGCAGTGGGCCTACCCTGTCATTGGTCTTCCTCTTGCTTCTAATGTATTGATAAAAAGTCTTCTTGTTTCCTTTTATTCCCGTAACTAGTTTGAGCTCATTTTGTGCCTTTGCCTTTCTAATCTTGCCCCTGCATTCCTGTGTTGTTTGCCTATATTCATCCTTTGTAATCTGTCCTAGTTTCCATTTTTTATATGACTCCTTTTTATTTTTTAGATCGTGCAAGATCTCGTGGTTAAGCCAAGGTGGTCTTTTGCCCCATTTTCTATCTTTCCTAACCAGCGGAATAGCTTGCTTTTGGGCCCTTAATAGTGTCCCTTTGAAAAACTGCCAACTCTCCTCAGTTGTTTTTCCCCTCAGTCTTGATTCCCATGGGACCTTACCTATCAGCTCTCTGAGCTTCCCAAAATCTGCCTTCCTGAAATCCATTGTCTCTATTTTGCTGTTCTCCCTTCTACCCTTCCTTAGAATTGCAAACTCTATGATTTCATGATCACTTTCACCCAGGCTGCCTTCTACTTTCACATTCTCAACGAGTTCCTCCCTATTTGTTAAAATCAAGTCTAGAACAGCTTCCCCCCTAGTAGCTTTTTCAACCTTCTGAAATAAAAAGTTGTCTCCAATGCAGTCCAAGAATTTGTTGGATAGTCTGTGCCCCGCTGTGTTATTTTCCCAACATATATCCGGATAGTTGAAGTCCCCCATCACCACCAAATCTTGGGCTTTGGATGATTTTGTTAGTTGCTTGAAAAAAGCCTCATCCACCTGGTTAGGTGGCCTGTAGTAGACTCCTAGCATGACATCTCCCTTGTTTTTTGCCCCTTTAAGCCTAACCCAGAGACTCTCAACACTTCCATCTCTACCTCAGTCCAAGTGTGTACATTTTTAATATATAAGGCAACACCTCCTCCCTTTTTCCCCTGTCTATCCTTCCTGAGCAAGCTATACCCATCCACACCAACATTCCAATCATGTGTATTATCCCACCAAGTTTCAGTGATGCCAACAATGTCATAGTTGTATTTATTTATTAGCACTTCCAGTTCTTCCTGCTTATTCCCCATACTTCTCGCATTTGTATATAGGCATCTAAGATACTGGTTTGATCTTTCCTCCCAGTTTTGTCCTGACTCTCCTTTCTCTCTGCCAATATAGCCCACACTCCCTCTTGTTTCCGACCCATCTCCCCGGTCTCCATGTTCCCCACTTACCTGTGGGCTTTGCTCACCTGTCCCCGTCGAACCTAGTTTAAAGCCCTCCTCACTAGGTTAGCCAGTCTGTGTCCGAATAGGGTCTTTCCTCTCCTCGAAAGGTGAACGCCATCTCTGCCTAGCAGTCCTTCCTCGAATAGCATCCCGTGGTCTAGGAAGCCAAAGCCCTCCTGGCGACACCATCTTCGCAGCCAGGCATTCACCTCCATGTGATACATGTGATATAATACATGTGAACAAGAGTACTGAATTAAGGTTGTGCAGGCAACCTTAGTGCTTAACTATGCAACCCTAATAACCATCTTTTTACATAGTTTTTGTGTGTAATTATGGTCTCACAGCAGCATCAGAATTTTCTGGCTTGAGAGCTATGACTTTCTGAATATTTACCTTTTTAAAAAATAGGGGGAAATTATAGCTGAGTCCCTACTCAGTTTTCTGTCAATTAAAAAGTCACTTAAGTTGCAATAAAGCTGAAGTTGCATTTAAAAATGTTTTGTTTGTATAAAGTTCAAGTTAATTGCTTACAATATATTGGTTAGCATGATGCTGAGTGGTGAAATATGGACCTTCACAAAAATAACAATGGCAATAAACTATACATTGAGACAACAAATGTGTAAGTGCTTTTTTTTTTATTAAAAAAAGGAAAAAAGCAAAGGAAATTTGCTTCCTTTAAACTTCCTTTAAATAGGAATTAAGGTGATCAATCAAATAAACTACGAAAAATTAAGAAAAAAACAAATTAAGGATTAAAAAGGATTATGAAATTGCAAAGTCAAGCAGTGTCAAGTTAGGAAATGCCAGAATGAATATTATTCATGCACTCATATTTTCTTTCCCCTTGTGTGTAGGTATGTGTGATACAACCTTCAATTACATGCAGAAGTGACTTCATGTGAAAACTTTGGTGTGGCTTGCCTATCATCACATAAGAAATCAAAGGTAGAGGCAGGAATGGAATCCAAGTCTCCAGGGTGGCATTCAACTGCCCTAACCATTAGACCATCCCTCTTTTTCTTCCTGCAACCCCCTGTCTCATTCATTATAAACCTCCTGACTTCTGCAACAAATAAGGCAGAAATCCTACAGAAAATATGGGATCATGTAATTAATAATAGTCTCATAATGTATATGCACAAGAGGGCTTGTGACAGTGTGCAGGGAGTGAACAGGTGAGCCTGCATTTTGATCACTTATGCTAATTAGTTCCCCAGAGGAAGCTAGTTGTGGTAATTATCTAATCAGGTTGGTGGGGCTGGGTGGGGTAAAGATTCAATTAGTCTATCAGCCCAAGTCTGATAGAGACACAGGAAGGAAGTTCCCACAGGAGGAGGGGACACAGATTGAGAGGGGAGGGGACTAGGGTTAGCTGAGCCCAGTTATGCAGAGGTCTCCGAGAAAGGAGACCTCTGTTCCCCCTCAGATCCTGAAAAAGCACTATAAATATAGTGAATAGGCTGTTGCATGGGGTCTGTAGTGATATTGGTGGAGGTAACTTGAAATAAAAGGTCATTGGGTGCATACCTGGTGGTGGTGGAGTCAGTGCAGTTTCTGCAGGGAAGAAGATAGGAGTGGAACTATGCCCTGTTACAGTGCTGAATTAAGATTGGGCAGTGTTCATTCTGGCATTTCCTAACTTGAATGCTTGACTTTGAAATATTTTAATTAACTTTGTATTCCTATTTTTCTTCTGCTTTAGTTGATTGGTGAAAGCAATCCCAACTAACATTAAACAAAGGTTTTTGTTTGTGAATAAGAAATGGGTAGCTGAAGACTTGGTCTGGTTGACATCTATGGCAAAACTCCTGTTGACTTCAATAGGTGTAATGGCTTTGCATTCAATGACATTAAACTTGGGATGAATTTGTCCCTGTTAATGTCTTAATTTATTCTAAATTGTTCTTAGTATTTGGCTTTTTTTAGTCCTTCTGCCGCCTCATAAATTTCTCAAATTGAAATACCTAAGATTTTAAATAACAGCATACCTGCACATATAAAATACTTTTTTGCAATGATCATGATTGATTTCCCCCCCCCCCCCCCCACCTTTCCCCAGGATTATGGCCAACTACCACAGACCTCTGTTAGTCTCTCTCTTAATCAATATAAAATTTATTCTGAAAATTAAATTTTTAATGTACTTTGTAAAATTTAACATCTTTATATTTAAAGAGCTATGGAATTCTGAGATGATGCATAAAATTGCCATTTTAATTGTCTAAAAAAGATGAAATATGCTTTAAACTAATTGAGTTTGCTGACAAGCACTGGGAAAAAATGAATATAAAGTTATTTTAGTAAGATAATCAAAATATTTCTATTTTTTTATTTAAAAACTCCCCACAACAGTGAAGATTGAAGGATTGCTGTTCAGTAAAAATATATTCAATTTTTCAATATTTTTGTTCAGATTCGTCATGTTTAGGAATTAATTTGTCTATTAATGTTCTTAAATAGAAACAACAGTATTAGGTTTATGTGCCCCTGAATTTGTGTGAAAGCCTTCTGAATTGGCTGTCCATTAAAATAAAGGCAATAGGGGTCTAGTAAATTATTTTTAGGGCTGGGAGCCAGGAATTCCTTAGTTCTAAGAGGGCTTCTACCAGTGACTCACTAGTCTTGGTTCTGTTAGTGATTTAAACAAAACACTTCATCTCTTTGCCTACCCCCATGGGAATTTCTGTAGGATATTGCACAGAATTATATCCCTGCTATAAGATTCTATAGAAATCTTAAAAGAACCTAGAGAATTGTAACTTTTCTATATTAAATTACATAGATCCCTCCATAATGGGATCAATTCCCCTTCTGTAAAATGGAGATATTCTTCTGACAGAGAAAGTTGTTGGGAGAATTAATTAGTTAATATTTGTACAGCATTTTGAAACATTTAAGAATTATCCTAAAGTCCAACTAGAGCACAAAGATTATGTGTGGTGGATGGGTTTGTAGGGGAGAAATAAATGCATACAGTCTGCAAGTGCTTGTGCATGAATAGGCACATTCACACTGATTTCTTACCATCCTACATATCTTGGAGTCCAGACCACAGCAAAGGTAAAGCATCCGGCCCACACACCCCAAACAACAGATTCAGGGTATGGAAAGGA
This sequence comes from Malaclemys terrapin pileata, assembly GCF_027887155.1. Classification (NCBI taxonomy): domain Eukaryota; kingdom Metazoa; phylum Chordata; order Testudines; family Emydidae; genus Malaclemys; species Malaclemys terrapin. The sequence continues at coordinate 92,412,433 of NC_071511.1, read as the reverse complement.
TGGGGCACAACAAATATTTGTGTAGGAGCATTTTAAATTTGTGTTGGGGTCTTTTCTGAATATTGTTACAGCCCTGCCAGATATAGTCAAAAATGCTGTAGTTCAGGTCCAAATGTTTGCTAAGAAAAAGAGCTGTCATTGGAGGATATGTTACCCTGTTTGCTTAAATAAAGCATATTATTCTAAATGAAAATATGACTCTTTAAAAATGTTATGTTAACTTGTTCTGAATTCTAACAATAAGCCAAAGAACCAATAATAAAAATATCCTTTTAGTTACAAAAGTAATAATGTTGCTGAATATTAACATCATACGGATAGCTTTACTATAGCTTGAGTTTGGATTGTGTTTCTTAATGTAACTGCATGCATTTGGATTTTCACTTTCAAATTTTTGTTTTCATATTGATATTTGTTAAGGGTCTAGAGCAGGGGTCTGCAACCTTTCAAAGTGGTGAGCCGAGTCTTCATTTATTTACCCTAATTTAAGGTTTTGCGTGCCAGTAATACATTTTAACGTTTTTAGAAGGTCTTTTTCTATAAGTCTATAAATATAACTAAACTATTGTATGTAAAGTAAATAACATTTTAAAAATGTTTAAGAGGCTTCATTTAAAATTAAATTAAAATGCAGAGCCCCCCAGACCAGTGGCCAGGACCCGGGCAGTGTGAGTGCCACTGAAAATCAGCTCACATGCCGCCTTTGGCACATGTGCCATAGGTTGCCTACCCCTGGGCTAGAGAGTGGTTCTGGTTGTCATTGAATTAAAGAAGCTGGACACTAGAGGGTGCAATTGTACCTTAAGTTTTGTCTTATCTTTACAAAAATTAACATTAAATAACAGGGAAAAAATCTGAAGAATGTAATGCCTATAAAGCTATATAGACTGATTAAGGGAACATATTGAAGGCTGAATACCCATAGAAAGGTGAGAGGTAAAATGAAGGTTGAAATTACGTTATGCCAAATGAAAGAGTTGAAAACAATCCAATTACTAGATACCTATCCTTTATGTAAACAATAAAAGAACAGTGACAATTTACAAAATTGTCTTGAATTTAATAATCTTGGCTCTCAATAGAGGACACACAATAAATTTACTTTCTATTTTCCATTATTGAACACCTGCATATTGGCAATGATGGATAATATTAATCATTTCTATTATACCAGCAGTACATCCATTAACAAGGTGTCTAATGCTTTCAATTTGAGACTGAGGTTGGACTTCACATGGATGGATTCTGTATGAAAAGTTATCATGATTGTTTGGGGCAAAGTTTAAATAAGAACACGGAAGATAAAGCACTAGTCTTAGCCTAAATCAGTTCTTGCAGAGACAGATTAACCATGAAAGGTTGTAACCATCATATATTTGAGACTGAAAATATTTGTTAGAAAAGCACAGACCAGCAGAACCAAGGGTCTCATGTTTTCCCCTTTAGAATAACCATTTGCAAAGGTATTTTTATTGTGCATTGAGAAAGTTCATATGAGTTAATATCATTGTTCTCTTGGGATTACATTCATCTCATCCCACACCACAGAACACACATGAAGGCAAAGGGCCATAGATGAAGCTGTCATGCAGCAGGATGTGTACCCTGTCTGCACACTATAAAGAGGATTCTATGTTGGATCAGGAAATTTGGAGGTAGCAGGGATTGCGGAGGTTGGCTAGTAGGGGTGGCCACTGGACCAGTGATTGTGTAGATCTGCTTGCTACAAATTCCTGTATAAGCAGACTGGTCATAATTTCAGTTCCTAGGATAGAGTAGTGGCCATACAATAAGTAATGATATGATAGCCTGTTGATGGCGATGAAATTCAACCCCAGTCCCCAAACCCAGGATGGGTCATCCTTCATGTATGCATATAGAAGAACCTTTGTTTCACAAATTTGGTGTTGGTGTTTTGTGAAGGTGCGAGCAAGAGCACTGTTCATCTCCTGAATTACAGGAGGGATAGCTCAGTGGTTTGAGCATTGACCTGCTAAACCCAGGGTTGTGAGTTCTAATCCTTGAGGGGGCCACTTAGGGATCTGGGGCAAAATCAGTACTTGGTCCTGCTAGTGAAGGCAGGGGGCTGGACTTGATTACCTTTGACGGGGAGGATAGCTCAGTGGTTTGAGCATTGGCCTCCTAAACCCAGGGTTGTGAGTTCAATCCTTGAGGGGGCCACTTAGGGATCTGGGGTAAAAATCTGTCTGGGGTTGATCCTGCTTTGAGCAGGGGTTGGACTAGATGATCTCCTGAGGTCCCTTCCAACCCTGGTATTCTATGATTACAATTCCAGGACAGTCAAGATTAAAAAAAATATATATATCCAGGGATGCTTAGTGCAAAATCTGACAAAAGTTGATCTATGATGTTTTGATGAATGCAGCAGTCACTTACTAAAAATATTAACAAAGAGAAGGGTGCTTTTTATCTTAATACAAAAATTCTTTATAAACTTAAACATTTTTGCACACTCCAGCGGTTGATGCTGATCTGTATTACCCAGTGTAAATCAGAAATAACTATTTAAATCAGTGGAGTAACAGCAATGTAAAATCTGTGAGATCAGAATTTGGCCCTTGACCTTTAGAGTTTGCTTGGATAATCCCTGGAGACTACATCAGTATTTTTAGCATAAAAAACATTAAGGGATGAAACAGTTGTGACTTCAGTGTGAGAAAGCAGCATATGATGATGGAAACCAGCTTTTTAAAGTTACCCCCACTTTGGAGTTGTCTTCTGAAAGACACATTTCAATGGAAACCTGTTATAATTCCGGATATAAAATCTTCATGGAAAACTTTATGGATTTCTAGAGCCTATTTTGATCCCCTACCTAAGTGAAATTTTTATAGTTGCATTGGTCACACAGATATTATAAAAAAAGCTAAAATAAATTCTTTCATGTTATTAATCAGTCTCTAAAAAGGAAGAAAAATGTAAATTGCACCAAAACTGATCTGCAAGAAAAACATGTATCTTGTTACAGATAGTGCAAATACATACTTATAAAATATTTATTTCTATTGTCTGTATACTCAGTGTATATGGAATAAATTTAATAAGTATCAGAGTAAATTTGATCAGTTAGGCTATATATTTGCTTATGATGCACCCATTCATAAACACAACTTTAAAAAAAGTACAGAGTATTTTAATATTGGTAGAGTAATAGACCTGTATTACTCATCCAATTTCAAGTGTTATTGAGATATTTTGAAGATTGGCTAGATCAATACAACAGACCTAGGCATGATAGTTAAGTGGTACTTTACTAGCAAAAGGAGGTAAGACAAAGGGCCATCAGAGGAAAAGTCCAGAACTAGACACCAGGAACTGACAGTTAGTACTAGAAGTTGTAAAATACCACCAACAAGCTTTTTTTTAAAAAAAGCAGTAAAATACAAAAAAAAAGTTATGGAGAAAAATGACTTGGATAAAAACAATGAGCCTCTTACTCTTTTCTGATGTGCTTTTCTGAAAACATTCTGTTGCTATCAACTGTTTTGCTGTCTGAGAACTACAATAAAAAAGCCTATTGGGAAGGTTGATGGAGGCTTGGGTAAATGAAGGATGGCACCACTAGAACATTGAAATTTGAGTGGAATTGAGCATAGATGTTTTGCGAGTTTAGTTGAGATACCAAATAATGTTTTAAAAGTGGTATGCAACTTTTGTTTATTTTACAAGTTAATCTAAAATGTACTAAAGTTGATATTTTCACTCAAACCATAGTATATTCTATATACTGATTTTTGTCAATATAACATGGAATAGTGGTGCAACAAATCACCATTCAGAGTTGTATCAAAAATGTATTTAGTTGTATTACAGAAGTGTCTAGAGCTCCCACATTTGTTAGGCTATATACAGAGTAATGCTTTTTCTACACGAGCACTTTTGTCAGTAAAACTGTCAGTCAGGGATGTGAAAAAAACACCCCCTGATTGACAAAAGTTTCATTGACAAAAGCGCCAGTGTGAACAACACTATGTCAGTGGGAGATGCTCTCCTGCCAGCATAGCTATCACCACTCGTTCGGGGTGGTTTAATTATGCTGGCAGGAGAGCGCTTTCTTGCCGGCATAAAGCGGCTACACAGGAGACCTTACAGCACCGCAGCTTCAGCAGTACAGCGGTGCCACTGTCAGGTCTGTAGTGTAAACAAAGACTAAGAAACAATCCCTGTCCTGAAGACCTTACAATCTAAATAGACAAGCCAGACAAAGGGTGGGAGGGGAAACAGAGGCATAGATATAGGACAGTGGCCGAGAAGAGAACATCTATGTCCTAATTCCTAGTCTGGTGTCCCCTCATACGGTCCATGTACAACAATCTCAGAAGTGTATATTGCCAGAACCTTGTCACTGAACCCCCGAATAAAAATATTTTGAAACACGCCGTTTTAGCATGTGAAAAGATGACGGGCTGTATAAGCTTCATCGTTTAACTTAATTATCTCCTGTGCCAAAGCCATTACCTGTCTGTAAGGCTTCTTTCATCTCTGCAAAGGAAAATTTGCGATCTGCACGAAGCTTTCACTTAAACTTGCCCCATCTACTGTGTGCTGATTTTTATCTTTCACATTTCTCATTTAAAATGCAAACTGTAGAGTTACTAATCTTTCAGTTTTCATCTTGATGAAAAAAATACAAAGGATTAAGAATCGAGTTGCTCCAGTTTGGAAATGCAAAGAGGGGGAGAAGGTACAGGGAGCCTCCCTCATCCTGGGTTAGATAGGAGCTGCTAGAATGGCAGTGTTTGTCTTCACTAAGTGCGTGACCAGGAGTACTCCATGCTCTGAAGAGTATATGGGCAGAGGTCTACCCAGGGTGCTACCCTTTGAACACTGACCCGCAGTCAGAGATGTCATTCTATACACTGTAAGGGTGAACATGGAATGAGGCAGTGCTCCAAGGGAATCTGTGCTCTACTGAAGAGCCATGCCTCATTCTTATGGTCTATTAACATGCACATTAAATGACACAGAGCTCTGTAGGCCATTATGATCACAAAATATTTTTTCTCAAGAACTCTGTCCTATTGTGTACAGAATGGCAGTATTGTAAGGACTGAGTTATGGGGAACCCCTATCTAGTTCCTTTGGAGAGGTGGGCTGCATGATTACAGTGAATGAGGAAGAGGATCATACACTGAATACTCAAGATACAAAATTCTCTGAGCACCATCCATCCCGCACACTGATGGCTGAATTAAAGTAAAGGGAATGTGAGAATCTGATTGAGGCCTGAATGAGGCAGGACAAGCAATTTCAAGGAGCAGGTCTGGCTTCCCTACCCTTTCACAGATCCTGCACTTTCAAGTGCCCTTGGCATTTTGCAACCTCCCCTATACCCTCCTCACCCCTTGTAAAGGACAGTACATGAGGATCAGAGTGTGACACATACTTGGCTTACATTTCACTTCATCAGTCCCTAAGTTCATATGTCAGTAGCTTTAGCTGGAAGGAAAAGGAAGGGGCAGTTACAGGGTTTTCCTTATTTAAGTGGTGCTTTTGCTGTAAGCAGTTTGTGCCCTGGGACTACTGAGAAGAGCTTATCTGTGCAGGGATATAGTCAATGTCTGACTGCAGTAAGTGGAAAACAGCAGTAAGAACTTGTTTTGACAGTGTTCAGAATGTTTAACATGCCCGCCAAAGGATTATTTAAGATTTGTGATTCCCCACTCATTTGGAAGATGCCTGTGACCGGATCCATCTTACACCACCATGTACCTCTGCTGTACACTGGACTGACTTATTCACATAGTTAAATTTATGTGCTTGAGGAAGGGGGGGAAGCATGGACGTTGGGTGAACAGCTGGCTCAGGGAGGCTAGCCCCCAGCCCTGCCCCTTCTGCCCAAGGCCCTTCCACACTCCTCCCGCTAGAGCCCAGAGTCCCCCCACTGTGGCCACTGGTCTCTGCCCCAGGCTAACGCCCCAGCCCCAGAGCACTGGGAGGCTGAGCAGCATGGCCCCAGCTGGGGCCATGGTACAGGGGAAGAGCCACCCTCAGAGTGGGAAGCAGAAGGGGAACTGAGGGCGGAGTGTGGGCAAAGCTACACCCGGCTGTTTGGAGAGCTCAGCCTCCCCCAGCCTATGATACCCACCCACCACCCATGGGGGGAATTAAAGAAAACTTCAGTGCAGGGGTGCAGGAATACATTTGCTCAGTATCAAGGAACTCACTCAACTGTGCTCCTGTTCTACCAGGCCTACCTCCAGGTCCCAGGAAGGGACCCACACCCAGAGTCTTTCTTTGCAGCAAGTTTTTGTTCAGGTTTTCTTTTTTAATTTAATAGATCTTGAGGTTTGTTTGTTTTTTTCTCATGTATTGTCTGGCTTTATCTGTTCAAAATGATCCTTGCACCAGGGTGACTTTCCTGGACTGGCAGACTGGAACAGTTTCATGTTCTTTACAAGTGTTGCCTCTAATTTTTCCTTTTTGGTAACTGAAAGAATCCACATACTAAAAAAGGACCTTGAATCCCCCTATACCCATAAGATAATAACATTCAATCACGAGACACTGATTTCCTACACGTAAGAATCATTGGTGTTTAAGGTGCACTGTTCAGTGCAAAAGATTCTAGCTCTTCTGGACATCTGTGTTCTCTCTCTCTTGTTCCTCCCAGGGGAGGAGGAGTGGACTTTAGTTATGTTTTTGTATTGGCCATATATTCATTTAATAGTGCTTATTGGGAAAAGGAAGAAAGTCCAAAAACTTCCTCAATGTTGAATCATAAACATCATGAACTAGTGATGTTTATTTAGGAGAGAAAAAGGAAAAATACATTGCCCGCCATCATTAAAAAGAATGAGAGTTATTGTAACTTAGTCTTGGTAAAGTAGATTTCTGTGAACCAGTAACTACAGAAGCCCCAATATTAACTCCTAGAGTTGAATTGCTTCCTAGTTCATTAATCTGATTCATACTGTAGGGCTCTCTTATACTTTTGAGAGGCTGTGATGTGCTGTAGCAGGGGGAGGAGATGTAGAGCCTGAATGGGAATTGCTGGAGGCATTCTGTGAAGGACACAAGCAGGCAGAATGCTTCTGAGAGCACTGGGAAATATGCTCAGAAATGACAATGCTATACCGTTTTATAAGGTATAATGTGTGCTTCTCCCTCCCCCCCCCCCCCCAGTACTATTCTCCATTTACAAGAAAATGTGCACAGGAAACAGAGCCAGAGCTAAACCTACCTGACCATGCCTTCTCTAGGGCGTGGAGTGCCCATTACCTTGCTGACCCCTCCCCCCCCACACACCCCATTTGTGCTGGAGAAAAAATAGACATTCTGGATACCCTCTGTGTAGGTGCACAGCGGAAGAGACTGAGGGACAGGTTATATGTTTTCTCTCTCCTACTTGTTTATTAGTGCAGGGCATCCAGAATCTAACATTTGTAGACTTTATTAATTTAAGGATGTAATGATAATTTGCAGACACAACATCTTGGACTGTGATCTTTTCAGATCACCTAAACCAAACCAGGTCAGGTTTGGTTAGTCCCTACTTGGAAACTTCAGGAAAAACTCATATGCAGGGAAATGGTGTTGGTGTTTCAGTACACGACACTCTTTGCTCTGAGTCAGTACCCCCAAAATAATTATATAAGGGAGAACTGTGCAGCTAAAAGTATCATCTCTCAGATGGGACAGAATGCACCTTTCCTGATGAAATGTAAAACTAAGAACAATTTGTCACCAAAGACAATATAGCACTTTTTTGCTAGAATTCCAGTGTTAATCAAATTCAAGTTTACTTACAATTTCCACCTGTAGTTTTAATAGGGTTTGCTCTTCACTTCTTGACTTAAACTGTAATGTAGTCTTGCTGTACACTCTTAAATAGTAATGTATTCCATTTCATAAGTGGCTCTGTTTTATTGGTAGTTAGAGATACATGTGATATTTATTTACAGAACCTTGGCATTGTGTATCTGTATTTCTACGGCTTGTGGGAAAATGTCCTATAAATTCCCAGCAGTTCAGATCTCATAAACCCTGCTTCCTACTTAAAACTGTAGTCTGATCTCCTCCTACAGATAGTTTGGAGAGAAGCCAGTAACAGGACTGCAGTGGATTAAACCAGAAAAAATATCCCCAGCTGGAGGAGGATATTTAGGCATGCATACAACCAGGCAGCTCTGGATTCTGGGGGGAACCACTCAGCTACTCTGGCTTGTTCCAGCCTGATGATGTCAAATCTGATCATTGAGAGGTGCAAATTTTCATTTTGATTGAAGGCCTTTGAAATATCTGTCTGCAGTTAAGTGGAAGTGCGAGCTGCATCTGTTGACAGATGACCCTTGCAGAAAGGATTAGTAGCAATTTAAAACAGAGGCGCTAGGAATATATATTCTGAATCCTAGTGCAGGTTCAGGAAAATAAGGACCATCCAACTTTAAAGGGACAGCATATAATCCCTACTGTCCGGAACAGAGGTGTGTGTGTCCTCTGTGGTGGGCTCATTCTTTCGGGCCAAAGATTGGAGGTCTTGTTAGATGATGTGTATGTGTCAGGGTGTCAAATTACAGCTATGTGATCTGAAATACACTTGCGGGGGGGGGTCCACAAGAACACTTACTATTACAAAGATTTACCCTTCTCGTGTATAAATTGCCTTTTTGTTTTCATTCATGTGATCATTGCCTTACCAATGAGAGTATGGCAGCATTTAATGTGGGCAGCATCTAGAGCACATACTTAAGGAAAACTAAGTGGCCACTCTAAAATCAGAATTTTACCTTGGGGTACTTAGCTGCACATGAACTAATTAACTGTAGGCCCTTCTGTTTGTGTGCCTCATTCTTCCACTGTGGTTTGCTGTACACTATGGAGCTCTAAGGTAGGTGCCTCACAAGGATTCCTCAGCTGGAAGATAGAAGCATTAAATTATTCAATTAATACGTATGAAATGCACAGAGAATTGGGATGAAAGCACTGTGATAAAGTGGTTGGCCCCTGTAAATGAAGCAGGTCTGGCATCCCTGTACTGGAACAGGTGCTCTCTGTCTAGCCAATTAAGAAGGTGGGGCAGCACCTGGAGGCTATACAAAATTAGGGAGTGACCCAGTGAGTGAGAATTCTGGTGAGTCAGTCAAGAAAAATCAGGAGAATCAAGAAAGTCTGTGTGGAAAACTGCAGAGAGCAGAAAAGCTCTCTAGAAAAAAAAAAAAAGGGGGGGGGGGGGGACTTATCTGGATGCCAGTGGAGGGGCTAGCTTGCTGACTTTCAAGGGCCAAAGCCAGGGGTTGAAGGCTGAAAAGGGCTGGGGGCTAAGAAACCAGTGAAGGGGCAGCCTGCTGTCCCTCCTGAGTCAGAGAGAGCAAAGGCTGAAAATGCCTGGAGTCTAAAAACAAACAAAGTATGATGCCTGTTGGCTTTAAGCTGGAGCCAAGAGCCTTTGAGCGCTGAAGCTGGGGAACAGCGAAGGAACTTGTCCATGTACATTTCCAGGGCTGGAGAGCTGGACCCAGAGGAACCACCAGAAAGCCAGAGTGAATGAGGGATGCTCCCAGCTAAGAGACTGGGGGGGGTTCCTACTGGGAAGGAGCAGGCTTGTACTCCAATTGGAAGGGCTGGAGTGGCTGCCATGGTACAAGAATGAGAGAAGGCTACAATGAAGAGCTAGGGCATGGTGAGTGCTGCTAGGGTTGCATCGGAGAGCCAGGGTGTGATCAGGGACATTGGGGTTGTATTAGATGTGTTGCCTAGACTATGGTGCTGGGACTTCATATGCACAGGGCTTTCTCTTCTGATCAATTAACTCCACAAGGGCTCTTTGTACTCAGAAAAACACTTTAGACTATTTGTGGGGACTGTGATGCAGGGAAACTGATATAAGTGTATCAGTCATGGTGTAGCCTGCCATGGAGGGTGCTCTAAGTGGGCCTGCCTCATGACAAGCACCTTTATTTGTAGAATTTTTTTTAAAAATTATTTTTGAAAGGGACAGCCCTCCAGGTCCCCCAAGGACAGAACTGTCACTGAGAACACTAATGAGAACACTAACCCAGGAGCTGCTCAGAAGATTTTAAAAAAGGAGATCCACACTGATTTCACAATTGTCCTTCTGTGTCTTTAGGACATTACAAAACAAATGCTATTAAGCTAGTGTCAACAGTCTTCAGAGTTGATCACTTGGGAAGATTTGGCTGATAGTTGGTAAAGTGCATTGGGATTCTTTGGGATAAGAATATCCTTATGTTTATTTGTTACATTATTTGTTTGCTGCAATGTGTCACTCAGACTGTCTCTGGATCTCATGGTTTCCCTGGCTACCACAAGAGCATGTCCTTTATGCATAATCATGTATTTTATTTTAGAAATAATTTAAGGTAACCAATTTTATTGCTCATAAAAATGAGAAGCCAATAGCAATGGCTTAAGCAACCGTAAGCAGAAGATGTGTGCACTTTTAGAACCATTGCTGTCATCCTATTTCAGAGCATTGTGTGTATGATGCTTCATAAAACACATCAGTCCTGACCTTCTACACCTCCGCCAGCATTATTGATCTAGTGTAATTTCATGGATGTCTTTTCTCTTACAAGTAACATACAGATATCTAGATTGTAGGTTATGCACTGTTAATGAAATCTAAATAAAAGAATTACGTAGCTTTGTTATTTGTTACTCAAAAGTTATATGGAACAATTTCCATTTTGTGTAACAATTGTTTTGAAGTCTTAGCTTGAGTGAACAGCCTTAATCTCCTTATCTAGGTGTCTATATCCAATCTGATAGAGAAGAAAATGAAAAAATAAACATTGGTTTCTAGTTTGTAAACACCATGTTAAAATGGATGTAGTATATCTGCTTAACTTTAAAATTGAAATATTGTGATAGTATTGGGTGTTGTGAATCTTAGTAAATTGTGTAGGTTTTATTTAAGTGGGGGAAAATATGCAGTACAATGAGTTCTGAAGTTAAAGCATTTTAGAAAATGTCCCTATTTTGAAAAGACAAATGAAATTGCATCACTCTTGGGTTTAACAAATGCAGCCAAAAGATTTAAACTGCTGTATATTTATTTTAAATGGTATTTGAACATTACGTGTAAAACAAAGTTGTTCCTTGAAAAATATATTAGGGACCAAATATATTCAAGCAGCACAGAGGCTCGCAAAATATTTATGGTAAGTGTCCAGCCCCCTAAAACAATATTTTGCATAAGGAATTTCTGAAGTATATTTTTCAACTCTTCATTCTTCTTGATATTATACAGAGTATCAGCAGGTGCAAAACTGGGACTGTGGAGTCAGTCAAATGACAGTAATCAACAACAGAAAAAGATAAAAAATGGATCCATCTAGCTCAGTGGTTTGAGCATTGGCCTGCTAAATCCAGGGTTGTGAGCTCAATCCTTGAGGGGGCCCCTGAGGGATGTGGGGCAAAATCAGTACTTGGTCCTGCTAGTGAGGGCAGGGGCCTGGACTCAATGACCTTTCAAGGTCCCTTCCAGTTCTAGGAGATAGGATATCTCCATTTATAAATAAATAAAACACCCATTTGTGGCACCCTACACCTGATACATTCTGCCCATTTTGGGGCCTTGCCCCCAAATTCTAATGCCTAAAAGGAAAACTGGTGTAGCCCCTTCTACTGCACTGACAAAAAACTGAACCATCATGCATCCTGGTACATGAGGGCTGCAAAAACCCAGATCCAGCAGCTGGGTCTTGGCAACTTCTGTCCCTAAATTCTATAAGCGTGATAGAACACAAATACTGCCTGTGCATGGGGCCCTTCCATTTTTGGCACAAACCCCCCAAGTTGTACTGTCCAAACCTATATCACTGCTCCTACGAGACAAGAAACTCTATGCTCCAGCACATCATTTGCAAGACAAAGCTAAAACACACATTCTGTGCCTGGGTTTTGCTCCATCTGGAAAATGTTCTATTGGATGTGTAGAAGCCAAGTGTGTCTGCTCTTATTCCATTATAAAAATATCATTGGCTACATCCTGGCACATGAACATGTGAAAATTCCAACTAGGCACCTAGATCCAGCAGGGTATAGCCAAGTTTTTTTCACTTACAGTATGGGGATTTATGGCCAAAGCATTCTGTGACTACTGGACAGTGGAAATTGAGTGATTGCAGTCAAAAATTGGCAGGATCAAGATGCCAGGTTCTTTGCACTGTTCTGTGGGAATTTGGTTGGGTCTGGCCTTGTTTTAGTGCAGTAGAATAAAGCTTATTCTCTACTGCTGTTGTGGAATATGGGAGATGAGGGATAAAAATTGTCTGGCTCCAGCTACTGGAACCATAGTTATGCCCTTATTCTATTGGAATGCATCAGAATCTAGAAACTTTGATGTACCTAGGGGCTTGTTCTCTATTCATGTAATGGAATTTTGGGGATTGCTGCCCAACACTACAGGCTCCACTACAACTCAAGTGGTATCTACATTTTTGGGGGGTTTGTTTTTGTTCTTGAAGCATCCCTGCACCATGGTACACCCTTTTGGGGAAGGGGGATGCAGTAGGAGTATACCTGTTCTCTATTCACAGTGTGCAATTTGGGATGTGGGCCAAACCCTGGCAAGACCCAATAGGAACCCTCAGCACCATTGTGAACGGAGCTTGTGCTTAGCAGTCTGTTTCAGGCTAAATGAGAGTTTAAGTTTCTTCTAAATTTAAAACTGACTTACTGGCGTGTGAAACATTAACCGAAGTTGCTTATTTCTAATAGTTGTAATGACAGTGAATTAATGAACAAACTGACTGTAAAATCTGAATGCCTGGGATTCACTGGAACTGCACGGGGTGGAAACAGATTAAACTCACGAAGATTTTTCTGCAGTTGGAGTAGATGCGGTAGCAGTGTGATTGATTTTATTCATTTGGGGGTGTGTAATGGGTGTAACTGCAAGAGTGTAGCGAACTGCAACCCTGGCGGATGCTGGACATACCCCTAAAACGTGGCATTTAAAAGTAAGCGTCTGGAACGCAAAATCACCACTTTATACCCCCACTTCCAAAACAGAGTCGGGGCAGAGGCTCGGAAGACTCGTTAGCCTTTAAGTAACCCTACCAGTGAGACAGTCATAGAGGCAGTGCAGCGGCATCCTGCAGACGCCCCTTTCTTCCCCCCCCCCCCACTCTTGCTCTGTCTCTCTCCCTCTCTCCAGTCTAGCCTGACGCAGGCAGATCGAAATCACCCTTAACAACCCAGCCTCCGGTGGAGTGGTGCCGGTGGGGTTCCGTTTAAGATTATGTCTCTAATCCTCCTTCCGTAGCTCAGCGCGGCTCGCTGCCAAATCGCCCAGCCACACGGCGCAGGCTGGAGGCGTGTTTAAAGGGCGAGCGGAATCTGCCGGCGGCAGGTCGATCGGGAGCGATTGGCAAAGTTGGCTGAAGTGGGAAGCTGCGGCTACTTCGGGGAAAGTTGCTGGGAGCGGGGGAGAGACCGGCTGCGGAGGAAGGCGCCCCGGGCCCGAGGAGGAGTATGGGCACTTTGCGGGATTTACAATACGCGCTGCAGGAGAAAATCGAGGAGCTGAGGCAGCGGGATGCTCTCATAGACGAGCTGGAGCTGGAGTTGGATCAGAAGGACGAACTGATCCAGAAACTACAAAACGAGCTCGACAAGTACCGCTCGGTGATCCGGCCCGCCACCCAGCAGGCGCAGCAGCAAACCTCCAGCACCCTGCAGGGGGAACACAGGACCAAGAGGCAGGCAATTTCAGCCGAGCCCACCGCATTTGACATCCAGGATCTCAGCCATGTCACCCTTCCCTTCTACCCCAAGAGCCCACAGTAAGCAGGGTTTAAAGCGTTGTGTACATCCTGTCTTTGGTAGTTGAATGGTCTCTGTATTGTCTGTCCATCCACTTGTTTAGACGAGTCCTGCACCTTCTGCTTTCCATTTCTGTTCTCATTCTCAGAAATATTCCTCCTAACGCTTCTCTTGGGCTGCCCACATTTCTTCAGCCACGGGAACTGCACGCATTCCTATTCCGTGGTGTCTTTGTCAGCTGTCCAGGTATTCCCGAGCCCACTGGGAGCAGAGTTCCTAGACCGTGAAGGGGGAAAGCGCATTCTCCCTATTAATGGGGTAAAATTGCCCATCCAAAAAATAACCCCGCTAACGGCTGCTTCATCAGACTGTCTTTTCCAATGTGGTACGTTTTTATGTCTGTGTTTGTGCTCATGGTTTCTGCCCTGAATTTGTCCGCATTGCTGAATGGTTGACGTTTGAACTATAAGAAGCAAAATAGAATTTACTATCCTGATTAAGGTGTACGCTGATTCTTAGGGGGGGGGGGGGGGAATAATCAAAGGTTGCTAATTCCTGAGCTGCTGATAGCTAGCATCGAGAAAGGCAAATCCAGTCTCCTGATTTCTTGTTTTATTCGGTATTACATCTGACAAGTGTGGGTTTTTAAAAGGTCTTACCTGACGCAGATCCATCGTGTTACTGCTTTCATAGCGCTCTGCTCAACTGCTTTGCACGTTTCCAGGGGTCCAGGCTGCATCTGAGCTGTGGCTGCTAGCGCTGTTCTCAGGTAGCTAAGTTCGCACATTTTTAGGTTTTAAACATCATCCTTCGGGACGCATAACTTGGATATAAAAATTGGCTCTTGGCTATACCTTAGCAGCCAAGCCTACCGAACTCCGAGAGGAGATTTAAAATATAAATCCGACACACCATACCCGTTAAACTGCATTTCAATAATCACTGAGGTTGTGATACAACTGACAAAACCAAGGAAATTCCGAGGTTAAAAGTTGCATTGCATGTATATACTGAGCCAATTATGGCTAAGTATTAGAGCACATGTTGTCATGCGCTACTGAGAAACTCCTACACTGTCTATGCGCAACAGGAGTGAAGGGCTGAGGGGAAGAGTGTTTCCTTGCTTTTTTTGTTTTGTTTTCCATCCTCTATAGTCTTTGTCTACATCTCTTTGTAACTAGACTGCTCTAACTGTAACCTGACTGCTGAAAACTTGGCAGTCGTCCTTGGTTCAGGTGTGTAAGAAGTGTTTTCACTGGTGCTCGTCATGAAGCATCTCCCCTTCTGTCTGGAGTGAGAGAAGGTGTTCATAGTTCGATGGGGCAGGGAATGTAGGTAATTGCGGATGTGGTTTAGAATGGAGTGTCTGCTGCTTTTGGAGCGCAAAATCAGTTTTTGTGGCTCACCTAACAGAACGCTTATTTGGCGACACAAGTTCTCACCCCACTTCTTTCTAGTCTTGTAAATTAATTTAATGGCAGACATACCTGTGTATCTAATGAGGTATGTGGCCTTGTCTACCTAGACATATTTGGATAATGAGGAGGTGATAAACTGACAGTTTCCTGGATAGTTTATAGTGGCATTTTATTGGATTTTATGGAGGGCTCTGGAGTAATAAATATCAAGCAATTAAATTTATTAAGATAAAATGAGGGAGAACTAGTTTGGGGTGAACAGCGATCAACACCAACAAGAGACCTTGCATCTGAAGAAGTGAGGTTCTTACCCACGAAAGCTTATGCTCCCAATACTTCTGTTAGTCTTAAAGGTGCCACAGGACCCTCTGTTGCTTTTTACAGATTCAGACTAACAGGGCTACCCCTCTGATACAAGAGACCTCTTGTCAACGAAAAATAAAGCTGATCAAAGCTTTGCCGACTGTGTAATGTGGAGTGAAAGGTGAGGAGAAGATGGTGGGTGAGTGACACGTGTGGGGAGTTCCTTATCTGCCATTCTGTCCAACTACAGGAAAAACCGGGAAGATCCTAAGGTTAAAAACAATACGCAGGTTTCCATCAGACTCAGGTTCTAAGTAATGCCCTGCCTTTCTTGATATTACTCCTCCCTGCGCTTGTGAGCTTTTTCAGGGGTGGGTGGGGGGGAAGCTACTCCAGTGACTTTCGCCACTGTGCTGTTTTGGTTGTCAACACAGTATTTGAAGGGAAAGTTGCAATAAATCTCTTTCAAGCTTTAAATAAAATTGGGAGATCATCTATCCTTGTTTCACACTTGCCGTCACAGACTATGCAAATTGGTTTAAGTGAGAAAACTGAGCACGTATGGAAGAGAGACTACATCCTCCATGCAGTGCTTAATATCTTCTTCACTCCCCAATAAAATGTTGATGTGTTTGGTCCCATAATCACGAAAAAGCTTGTGTACTTTTAAATTCATGGCTTATATCAAAACACCACACACAGTTTCATGTGTTAGCCGCACGATTAAGAGTCATTTTGGAAATAAATGTTTTTCATTTTTGATATAAAAAGGTTTGCAGTTCAATATACTAACTTAGAATATTCTCCTAGACCATAAGGTGAGTAGGAATTTATGTGGGTGGAGCAAATCTGCTAGAGGAAATATCTCCTAAATCTGCTAAGTAAAATATATACCCAATACTAAAGCTAGCATTGATTCTCTTGTACACGTTACAATAGTCTAGCCTCTTTCTATTAGATTCAGTTCACTGCTTGCCTAATGTTTTGTTTAAATATTTGACGTGTCCAAATGTATTTGTCTCGTTTGTAACCATCAAATTTGTCTCATTAAGAGTTAAAACTCAGAATCCCAGCTTTTGGGAAGTCTTTTTCCCCCTGCCTGCTTTCACTAAAGCTAGTCAAAGGCTGGAAGGCGAGAGGGACCTCATTAAGTCAAATCTGTCTAATGTTTATAGCTGACATTTTCCTTACGGTATGAGCGGCTAGTGAAAGGAAGCGAGGCGGGATTTCTCACAACATGGCTTATGGGTTGTTAAGACCATTCTTGTACTACTCTTTTTCCCATGTGGGAAGTATGAAGCAGAAACTCCAGCAGTTTGACACGTGGTCATTGTATTCATTCCAGTTTGTATGGGTTTTCCCATAGAAAAGCCTTTGAAGACTCTCTGTATTTGTGTCAGTGAAGCAGAATAAGCAAGGAATAATATAGGTCTGTTTTTCACTTCAGCCAGATTGAGGGACCGCGCAAAGTGGCTAACAGATCTGGAAGTTTGAAAGTGAGCTATAAATTCACTGAAGTGGTTCTTCTTAGAAAGTGACATAATGCAATACATCTCTGATAGATAATACAAGAAGCTTAAATATTTGGGTTATTGATTGTTAATATCCCAATTGTTTTATATTCATGGGTTTAAATGACCACCTTCTAAGCAAATGAATGTGAGCACATCTTATTTGGAGATATTTTAAAATATCTGCGTAGTAAAGCTTTTGTCTAAATCTAATAAACCAACACACCAGTCATACCACTTTTAAAACGTTAATGCCAAGTCTGCAGGCCCTGTGTACAATCAGGTCAAGTTTAGTAATTGTGGCTATGATTTTTTTCTTAAGAAAAAGGTATGGAGATATAGAAAGCGCTATTCAGAGTTTACAGAATTAATATCTTGCATAAGAACCACTTTCTGTGCAAGGTTACAGGCAATTCAGATCCAGTTGTGAGAGTCGGAAATAAGAAATTTAATTCACTGTCTTCTCCAAATATTGACGGGGGGGGGGGAGAGTGTGTGTGTGTGTGTCACGAAATCACATCAAAATAAAGTACTTTGCTGGCATCCTCTTATTTAGGGAACAAATTCGCAAGAGTGCACTTCTAATTCTCTCGGGCCTTTTTAGATAAGGGAGTGATTTCCCTACTGTAGCCGTTTGGTTGCATTGTTTCAATAGTTTAGGAATGTAACTCTAATGTGTAGTTTTGAGTGACTGTAACATTTGACTGAGAAGATTGTTACATCTCTTCAGGTGGAAAAGGAATTGTATTTTAAAATACATCATTCCACAGAGTACTAATTCCATTGTGAAACCTTGCACATCTCATCCTATTAATTGTTTCAGTGCTGTATAACCCTTGTAGCAGGCGCATAGCCCTCTTACAATTAGTAGAGATCACACTGCTTTAATAAAAGGCAGGAATCGTTAACATGAGGTGAAGGGCAGCATGCCCTCTCTAATTCATACGGTTTGGCTCAAGGTTTGCAGGAGTTATTGCATTTCCCTGCAGTTCTAGGTAGAAGTGTAGTTATGTGTTTAATTTACTTATTAATTAATAGCCATTTAGGAGAAAATCATCGAAATCCTTTCAGTTCTTCCATGGACACTAGAACAATGAAGACCTCAATAGGCTGTTTTGAAAGGAGGTAGCGGGATAGTTTGAGGGGCAGCCAAATTTTGTACCCCAGAAAAGGGGGGGGGTTATAATGGAAACACTAACAGATCCTTTAATACAAGGGCACTAGCTGCTGCCACTCGAATACAAATGGCAGTTTTCTCTGGCTGTTGGGCCCCATTTCCAGGCTTGTGTTCCTTGTGTCGCTGAAGATTAGGATTTGGTTTCCTGATGGGGGTGGGCAGAGGGAAGCAGACTCTGTTTCTATTGTTGCTGTTGGCTGCTAAGGCCTGGGCACATTTTTTCCTTGTCTGCTTAGCAATGGAGGATCTCCACAGTATCCTAGCAACCAGTGTCTAACGCTAGACTGCTGGTCTTTTCGCCATCTCTCCTCTAGGTGCCTGCCCATGCCAATGAAGTGGCTATGTTCGCCCGTCAGCCCAGCCGCGCTCATTGGCACCTGAACGCCGCTTTACAGCTTACTAGGCAACAAGCCCGTAGCTAAAGCGGCATCAGAGGTTTCGAGGGAGAGCCAATTATGCAATCCTAGCCTTGACGTTTAAAATTCCTGTCTGAATTGTTTAGCTGCTGCTGCTGCTTCCCTCCCTGCCTCCCCCTGCTCTCTCCTGTTAGTATCCGTTATGCTGGGGGCTCGGCTGCTTGCAAGATATTTCAACTATTCAGTCTTATGGAAAGTGCATGGGAATTTTCTCTGTAGATTTAACACCTCCCCTAGCTAACGTGTGACGGGGTAGCAGGTGAGACAGTCCCAGGAAGGCCCCTTTGTCTCCCTGCATTAGAACAGCAGCTCTCTCTTTAAGACAGAACTAGCATTTGTGGAAGTGTTGGGAGGGGTGGCAGATCCCCGACTCTCCTGCTGAGTCGACCTGAACTCTGTGTGTAGAATGGGAAGAGGGAGAAGCTGACGATGGGGAGCAGAACTAGAGCGGATACTAGTAATTCCACTCCCACCTCAGCTTGGACACCTGGGTTACCTAAAGGTATGACCGTGGGTGGGGAAGTACAGGAGACCTGGCCTGTTTTGTGGAGAAGGTTGCACTTGCACACATTCAAAGCTCCCTTCAGACCTGACCCCGCTTGTGCTGTATTTACAAGTAATCAGTATCCTGCAGCGGCTAATTCCCCTCTTTGCTGGGGGGCAGCGTTTCCCCTACGAAGCAGCTCCTGGCTATTTGCGATGGTGACTACTAGGTTGCATCATAGAAAGACGTCCATCCCTCGCAGACTATAGCAGCCTTCTCTCTCTTCCCTCCCTCCCCCCCCTTTTCCTAGCCAGCTGAAGTTTTTCCATAGCTATTTTTCCTTTTAAGGCAAATAGCCGGAGCTCAACACTGGATCTCGAATTGAAACAGACTGCACGAGTAGTGAGAGAAGCAGCGAGAGAGAGAGACACCCCCCCTCAAGCCCTGTCCCCCCCTTGTCTGGTTAATTAGAAACATCCGGGTTCATGCTTGTCTATCTCACTGCTCTGCGAGGCGCTACTGCAAGGGACGAGCAGCAGTGACTAGGGGAGGTGGCGATCCCTGAGAAGAGACAGAACTAACTGGGTCTAGTCCGATATTGTAGTGTCAATTTTCTTTCTCCTCCCTCCCCCCGCAAATATTGTACAATAAAAATACAGGGAACAAATCTTGTTGCTCCAGCCCCACTGCACAGAAAAGAAAAAAAAAAACCTCTGGACCTTGCCACAGCCCTGCTCAATACAGCCCCCTTCCCACCTCTCCCTCCCCCCCCCCAAAATGGGTCCAGAACCTAATCCAAGCTGGAGCCACACAAACGTTTGCTCCAAATTCCAGTTTGTCTAGAAAACCTGTGTAACCATTCCTACTGCATGTAAAACATGTCTTTGACCGCGGCACACCGGCTAAAAGCTGGCTGCGGCTCCCAATTCCACAGTGAAGTAAGAGCAGCACACTTGTTTACTATGTAGCTTGATTAGTTTGGAGGTTAGGGTAAAAAGAAGTTGCTCATATCCAGGTTCTGGATAGGAGTTTTCGTTGCAGTCTTGTGCCCCTCTCCCCCCCCCCCCCCCAACGCACCAAGGTCTGTATTTTTCTGGGAGAGTGGGAGTGACTCTTGTTTGTGGAAAAATTGGAAAGAGTCCAACGGAGGGCAACAAAAATGATTAGGGGTCTGGAGCACATGACTTATGAGGGGAGGCTGAGGGAACTGGGATTGTTTAGTCTCCAGAAGAGAAGAATGAGGGGGGATTTGATAGCAGCCTTCAACTACCTGAACGGAGGTTCCAAAGAGGATGGAGCTCGGCTGTTCTCAGTGGTACCAGATGACAGAACAAGGAGCAATGGTCTCAAGTTGCAGTGGGGGAGGTCCAGGTTGGATATTAGGAAACACTATTTCACTAGGAGGGTGGTGAAGCACTGGAATGCGTTACCTAGGGAGGTGGTGGAGTCTCCTTCCTTGGAGGTTTTTAAGGCCTGGCTTGACAAAGCCCTGGCTGGGATGATTTAGTTGGGAATTGGTCCTGCTTTGTGCAGGGGGTTGGGCTAGATGACCTCTTGAGGTCCCTTCCAACCCTGATATTCTATGATTCTATCCCGTAGAATTTGGGAAAGTGAGGCCAAAAACTGGCATAATCCATGTGTATACTCCTGGATTTTACTCCCTCCTCTCAACACCCAGACTGCATATCTCTGAACTTTCATTGAAGCTCTGGCCCAGTAGCCACCACCTCACCGGCTCATCTCCTGTCTGGATTCAGGCTGATGGAGGGTACTAGTAGCTTATCTCTTCCCCCTTACTGTAAACTCTTTGATAAATGGCTAGACACTTCTAATTGTTTCTTATAGGGCCCATTTAAATGTGTAATTTAATCATTTCCTAGGGCTAAGAATGGCAAACGGAAAGGCTTTATATGGGAGATGAATATTTAATATAATTGCAAATACCTCTGATGAAAATAAGCTTCATCTAATCAATGTCAATAGCAAAGTATTATTTTCCTCTGTCTTAACATATGAAAATGTATTCAGCAGATATCTAGCACAGAAAGCACAGTAGATGTAATAAGGATGTCTGGAGGACCAGAGGTGTTAATTACAGAGGGAAGCTAATCCTAAGGAAAAAAACTTTTATTAGGAATAAATGTTCATGTCACACATTTGTTGTACTTAAGTGTCATGGATAAAATCACATAATATGTTAACATTTTATTCTCCAGCAATTTGGAGTGAAGGAATCTGAATGATTGTCCAAAGCACTTGAAAATCCACAGGACCCTGCCTCATGATTTTCAGTGGTAATATTACCAGATTTAGGACTTCTCACATTAAACTGTCTGGTCAATAAATTGACTGTAAAGCTTGCGGAAGTGATGTGATTTGAAGCAAAACAAATTCTGAATTTATGCAGGGTATTGTAAAATATAGAGAGCCTGGCAAAGTTTTAATATATCTAGTGTTGCTAATAATTCAAGCTTACTTTCTCATCCCATGGATCACTTTTTTTTTCTGTACACATTACTGATAATTGCATAACATAGTGCATTGGGCTGCACTTAATAAAGTTCTATACAGTTATCTTAAATAATGCTTTTATTCTAAATTAATATTATTTTACAATGTAACTATTACAGTGAGAGAGGGTGATTTCCATTTTAATTGTCCACAGTTTTGCAGGTGATAAATATGCCTTGCTCAAGAAAAATACTTGATATTTTCTTGAACAGTCATGCCACAGAGGCATGAAGCCTTGTGCCTAAGGATAATACCTTTTGAAATAATGTGAAGTCTTCTGGAGATATACTGTTCATCATTCTAACTGTCCAGTCAAATCTGTAAATTATGGCTTTGATAGCATTTCTAACTTGAGCCTCAGAACTATGAGAGAGAGAGTACTGTCATGCCAAAGAAGAAAAATGAGAACAGTGAGTTTTGCCCCTCTGGAGTTATTGTTTATGATAGAATATAACATGGATTAGTCACACTCTGCCAGTTGTGCATGTGCCTAGATAAGGCACTCTATGAGGAAGCACAACTGATACTCTTGTCATTTTTAGACTTAGTTTATTGAAATCATTGACTGAATTACAAGTTTCATATACATATTTACATGCAAAGAAAATATCTTATATTGGGCTTACGTGGGTTTGGCAGGAAAATATGTCTTTTTGCTTATATAATTAAAGTCAAACTAGCAGACAGAAAAACCTTGGAATAGCCTGTGATGTTCTGTGAAACAATTATGGTGGGGGAAACGGGGAGAGGGGGGAGGAAGCTAGATACAGAACAGAAAATAACTCGAAATATGTATCACAAGCAGTAACATTCACATGGGTAAGGCAAGATCAGGGTCTTACTGCAAGTAATTCCATTGACACAATGGGATCAAACCTGCAATTTAGAGGAGCTTTGAAGATATTGGAATGCAGCAGTACTTGGCTATGTCCACTTTCCCCAGCTATACATCTGGTGTACTGTGACTTCAAAGTGCAGACATCTCCAGATGACAGGTTAATACACCTTTACAGGATCTGGCCCTGCTAACATGAGTAAGGACTAATGAAATCAATAGCCGTTAATAAATTTGGGTCCTGAAAGTGCATCATAGAGACTAGGAAATGTGATCCTAGACATTTTAGAAGGCACTATGCTGTTAGTTGCATGGATGACTAGTACTGGAATGAAGCCATATAGTAGACTTCTTGTGTATGAGTTGACCCTCGGTCTAATATTGTTCACTTTACTCACATGAATGATACCACTCATCTGAGTAAGATTGGCAGGATTTGGTCCTATTATAATTCTAAACTCATGAAGTCCAGATTTTGGGGGCTAGTAGTAATACTGAGCACATACAAAGTGTTGCATATGAAAAGCTGTGTACAATAACGCACTGCAGCAACCCTCTGAGGATTTTCTGCAGATGAAGTTGAGTCTCAGAGAAGTTAAATAGCTGGCCCAAGGTCACACAACAAGTCTGTCAGAGCTGGGATTAAAACCCAGTTGTTCTTGGCTATTTGTCCCATAGCTGGATCACAAGGGCTAGGTAACGGATCTAGAGCCAAATTTTGATTACTTTAGTCAGACAAATAGTGACTTTAATTTCAATGGGACTACTTGCATGAGAACAGTGAGCAGAATATGGCCATAGATTTGCTATAACAAAAGATTTATAATTTAAAAGTAATGCCAGCCTAAAATGTTCTTATAACTGAATATCTCAAAAGAAGTTTGAATAGCTGGCAAAGATTTTGGGATAGCTGACTAGCTTTCTGCTGTGGAAAACTGGTCAGGCAATCCTATAACAAGTCTTATTTTCCTATCTGTGAAAGTTGTCTCTGATTTTCATTGCCTCCTATTTGATCTCCTACAGGCTGTATACTGATATATAAAATAGCTTCAGGTATTAAAAGGATTGTGTTAGACTGAATTTGGACCAAAATTGAGGTGTGTGGTGTTTTTTTTTTTTTTTTTTTTTTTTAATATTGAAACCTAAGACCAATAGCGTTTCCGACAACTAGGGAGTCTGGGAGTCTTAATTTTTCCTATGAATCAGGCTTTCATGCTGTTCCAATTTGCACCAAAATCAACAGGCTTATGCTCCTTGATGCATAGAACATGCCCTGAAATGTTTCAATTGATCAGATATGGCACTCCAAAGTTATTGGGTTACAGAGAAGTGCCATTGAGTTGAGCGCTGGACCTTACTTCACTCCGCTTTGGCCAAACAATTCACTCAGATTTTATTCTTAAAGGTGTTATTAACATCTCTGATATGATTTGATTCCAATCAAATCAGGGAATATGATTGAGTGCTCTTTTAACAACTGTTAAACTTTAAACTGGCTATTTTCCCATAGTAAAAACAAACATTATTTAAAAAAAATATTGTCAGAAACAAAGCAGATTTATGCTTTCTGAAGACTGTACAAACTTTCTGTAAACCAAAGTAAACAGCTAATGGATGTACAGTGTATATTGAGTGTATATTGCGCCCAATCCTATTCCCATCAAAGATAACACTGCTCTACAGCCAAAATGCTTCTGAAATAAATGTAGTCAAACTTTACTAATTCTGGGTCACTGAGAATGAAAATGATGCTTAAAATTGTTGATTGGCTCTAGTTTTCAAGATATGCTATTGGGTCAGTATATACGACCCTTGACTTGGGAATGGTGGAGGATAAGTGAGTTATAAAGGGAAGGGATCTCAATTTAAACCAGAAATGACTAAAATACATCTTTGACTGGATCTATGAATAAATCTGACTGGGTTTGGACAGTACTTGCTTTTTAGGTAAAACAATGAATGATGCAATCTGAAGCTGGTATTGCATCATACACGATATGAATTGCATCATGTTATTCCTAGAAGTCATGGATGATGCAATCATAATGGAGCTTACATCACTCTGCTGAACAAATTGCCCTATATCAGCTCTAGAAATCATACAGTGTCGTGCTCTCTTATTTGTCAGTGTTTGATTTTGCAAAGGGACACATTTCTGTTTAGCCAAAATGAGCAGAGATGCCTCGTACTTGTGTGAACAGTGCAGATAACTTCTGCTATGTTTGTGGTGAAGTGACTTTTGCATCACAAAAGCGCAGTATAACCACTATGGTTAAGAAAGCCCATCATCTTTATTTTGGCTGCAAAATTGGAGATCAGGACAAGAGGTGGGCCCCACACATCTGCTGCAACACTTGTGCAACAAATCTTCGCCAGTGGTTGAACAGGAAAAGGAAATCTATGCCTTTTGCAGTGCCAATGATTTGGAGAGAGCCAACAGATCATACCAGCAATTGTTGCTTCTGCATGGTGCCTCCAGTAGGGAAAGATGTGTCAAAGAAGAAAAAGTGGACTGTGCATTATCCAAACATTTCATCAGCTATACGCCCAGTACCCCACAGAGAAGGACTGCCGGTTCCTGATGCACCAGAATCATTCTCACTTGAGTCAGACGAGGAAGAAGATGAAACTTCTGGTCCTGAACCATCAATGTCACAGGACCCACATTTTCTCCCATCCTCCTCCTCTGATCCACACCTCATAACACAAGGTGAACTGAATGACCTTGTCCGGGATTTGGAACTACCCAAGAGTAAGGCAGAGCTGTTGGGCTCCAGACTACAGCAGAGGAATCTCCTGGCAGGTGATGTTAGGGTTGCCATGTTCCGTGACCGTCAAAAGGATCTTGTCCCATTCTTCTTAATGAAAGGTGATCTTGTAGCCTGCAACAACATCGATGGTGTGATGGCAACCCTCAACATCGTTCACAATCCAGATGAGTGGAGACTGTTCATTGATTCATCGAAGACGAATCTTAAAGCTGTTTTACTGCATAATGGCAATGTTTTGCCATCAATTCCAGTTGGTCATGCAGACCATATGAAGGAAACCTATGACAACATGAAACAACTTTTGAGGTGCATAAACTATGACCAACATCAGTGGCAGCTTTGTGGCGATTTGAAGGTTGTTGCTCTCTTGCTTGGTCTGCAGACTGGATACACAAAGTACTGCTGTTTTCTCTGCGAATGGGATAGTCGTGCATGAGATTCCCACTACATCAAGAAAGATTGGCCACTCCGACAGTCATTGGAGCCTGGGAGGAAAAGTGTTCAGCATCCACCACTTGTTGAATCAAGGAAGATTTTGTTACCACCCTTACACATCAAGCTGGGTCTGATGAAGAACTTTGTCAAGGCCATTGACAAAACACAAGCAGCTTTCAAGTACCTCTGTGGAAAATTTCCAAGGTTAAGTGAAGCTAAGATAAAGGAAGGTGTCTTTGTTGGTCCTCAGATTCGTGAACTTCTACGAGATGATGCATTTGACCATGCACTGCGTGGCAAGGAAAAGACGGCATGGAAAGCCTTCCAGTGGCAATAAATTTTCTCAGAAACAACAAGGCAGACAACTACAGGTTGTTGGTTGAAAACCTCCTCAAGGCATACAAAAGCTTTGGTTGCAACATGTCACTAAAGATATACATTTTTTGCACTCTCATCTAGATTTTTTTCCCACCAAACTGCGGAGCAGTGAGAGACAAGCACAGTGAGAGATTTCACCAGGACATAGCGTTTCTCTATTGTTGCAATCAGGGCAAATGGAGCCCATCAATGCTTGCAGACTATTGCTGGATAGTTTCAAGAGATGCTCCATTTAATGAATACAAGAGCCAAGCCAAGAAGCGCTGAGTAGACACTGAATAGGACTAAACTATGTACATAATAGTTTTTTGCCTTTTGTTTCATAATAAATTTTATTGATATAACCCTTTTGCTGATTTTTAAAGTGTTACGTAAACAGGACAGGTGAAATATTATCATGTAAAGCAACCATAAACACATGAAAAGACCTAGATTTACAATTTATGATTAAAACTCTACTATCTACACAATATACATAGACATGAAATGTAAAAACTTAAATATCTTAGAAACAGTAGCCAATCATTTGTTTTAATTGTCATATTTGAATTCAGCACATCAAAATACATAATAAATAAAATGTGCTATCTCTGAAGCAGACGACTTCTCAAAAATTGTAGACCAGTGTAATGGGAAGTTTGCCATTGTCTTTGGTGAGAATAGGGTTGGGACCATAAAAACTAGGGTGGTTGATTAATCACTGTTCACTCACGCAATTAACTCATAAAAATTAATTGTAATTAAAAATATTAATCACGATTAATTGCACTGTAAAACAATAGAATACCAATTTAAATTAGATATTTTTGGATGGTTTTTCTACATTTTTAAAATATACTGGATTTCAACACAGAATACAGAGTGTACAGGGCTCACTTTATATTATTTTTGATTACCAATATTTTCCCTGTAAAAATGATAAACAAAAGAAATGGTATTTTTTCAAGTCACTTCATACAAGTACTGTAGTGCAATCCCTTTATCATGAAAGGGCAACTTACAAATGTAGATTTTGTTGTTGTTGTTGCATAACTGCACTCAAAAATAAAACAATGTAAAACTTAAGAGCATAAATCCACTCAGTCTGACTTCTTGTTCAGCCAATCACTCAGACAAACAAGTTTGTTTACATTTACATGAGATAATGCTGTGATGGGTTGGGTCACAGAAACCCCTTGGGAACTGCCAACTGATGTGCTGGGACTGCTTCTAAGCCCACTTTCCCTAGCAGCTTGGGACTTCAGAATCCTGCCTGGTTTGTGACAGACACGCTAGCCTGCTACAAACACAGACCCAGGTCTGAACAACATCCCCCCAAAAGCTGCAGGCTTAACTGAAAACAGCTTTAGAAGTGTTCCTGTCTCCAACACTCAGATACCCAGCTCCCAATGGGGTCCAAACCCCAAATAAATCCGTTTTAACCTGTATAAAGCTTCTACGGGGTAAACTCATAAATTGTTCTCCCTCTATAACACTGATAGAGAGAAATGCGCAGCTGTTTGCCCCCTCCCCCCCACAGGTATTAATACTTACTCTGGGTTAATTAATAAGTAAAAAGTGATTGTTTTAAATACAAAAAGTAGGATTTAAGTGGTTCCAAGTAATAACACAGAACAAAGAACAGGAGTATTTGTGGCACCTTAGAGACTAACAAATTTATTAGAGCATAAGCTTTCGTGGACTATAGCCCACTTCTTCAGAATATGCTCTAATAAATTTGTTAGTCTCTAAGGTGCCACAAGTACTCCTGTTCTTTTTACGGATACAGACTAACACGGCTGCTACTCTGAAACCAGACAGAACAAAGTGAATTACCAAGCAAAATAAAATAAAGCATTCAAGTCTAAACCTAATACAGTAAGAAAGTGATTCCTGATAAAATCTAACCCTCAGAGATGTTCCAGTAAGCTTCTTTCACAGACTAGCCTCCTTCTAGTTTGGGTCCAGCAATTACTCTCACCCCAGTGGTTACTGTCCTTTGTTCCAGTTTCTTTCAGGTAGCCTCTCCACCCCCAATGGATACTTAAAAATGTAGATTTTGTTGTTGTTGTTGCATAACTGCACTCAAAAATAGCTGAAGACAAAATGGAGGGGTCTTCCAGGGGCTTAAATAGACTTTCTCTTGTGGGTGGATACCCCTGCCTCCCTTCTATGCAGAATCCAGCTCCAAGATGGAGTTTTGAAGTCACATGGGCAAGTCACATGTCCATGCATGACTCAGTTCCTTACAAGTGGCAGCCATTGCTTACATGCTACCTTGAACGTCTCCAGGTAGACTTCTTATGTGGATTGGAGTCTTCCAAGGTTCCCTTGTCTGTTAAGTGTTTCTTGATTGGGCATTTAACTTGCAAAATCCTTTCTTAAGAAGTTGACCAAATGCCTTACTAAGGCTACTTAAAATCAAACAAGTACACACCGATAGTCATAACTTCAAATACAAAAATGATACATGCACACAAATAGGATGAATATATTCAGTAGATCATAAACTTTGCCGAGATATGTTACATGGCATATGTAGCATAAAATCTATTCCAGTTATGTCATATTTACATTCATAAGCATATTTCCATAAAGCATTATGGGGTGCAATGTCACAAGTGCTGCCTGCTTATTATTTACAATGTCACCTGAAAGTGAGAACAGGCTTTCACATTGTACTTTTTGTAGCCGGCATTGTAAGGCATTTACATGCCAGATATGCTAAACATTTGTGCTCCCTTTGTTCTTCAGCCACCATTCCAGAAGACATACTTCCATGCTGATGATGCTTGTTTTAGTAATAAATATATTAAAAAAGCATTAATTAAATTTGAACTCCTTGAGGGGAGAATTGAGTGTCTCCTGCTCTGTTTTACCCACATTTTGCCTTATATTTCATGTTATAGCACTCAGATGACGACTCAGCGCATGTTGTTCATTTTAAGACCACTTTTCCTGCAGATTTGACAAAACACAAAGAAGGTACCAATGTGATATTTCTAAAGATAGCTACAGCACTCGACCCAAGGTTTAAGAATCCGAAGTGCCTTCCAAAATCTCAGAGGGAGGAGGTGTGGAGCATGCTTTCAGAAGAGTTAAAAGAGCAACACTCCGATGCGGAAACTTCAGAACCTGAACCACCAACAAAGAAAATCAACCTTCTACTAGTGGCATCTGACCCAGATAATGAAAATGAATATGCATCGGTCCTCACCGCTTTGGATTATTATCAAGCCGAACCCATCATCGGCATGGATGCATGTCCTCTGGAATGGTGGCTGAAGCCTGAATGGATATATGAATCTTTAGTGCATCTGTCACATAAATATCTTTCAATGCTGGCTACAACAGTGCTATGGGAACACCTGTTCTTACTTTAGGTGGCCTGACATAAATAATAAGCAGGCAGCATTATCTCCTGCAAATGTAAACAAACTTGTTTGTCTGCATGATTGGCTAAATAACAAGTTGGACTGAGTGGACTTATAGGCTCTAAAGTTTTTCATTGTTTAACCGTGCAATTATTCGCGATTAATTTTTTTTAATCACTTGACAGGCCTAATAAAAACATTTTTCTTATGTAAGTATTTTCTGTAAATTACACAGCATTCTTCCATACAGTCTGGTAAGAAGAAAAGTGACTTTTCAGTTACCGAACTTTGAAAAATGCTATGAATATAAAATTGGGAAATCTGCCAAAATCCCACAAATTCATTTTCTATGAAGAGGAAATTCTACAAGTCATTTATATCTACAAGAGTTATGCTTTAAAAAAAAAATTGGTTGTATAGCCCTGGGGAAAGTACAATATATATATACACACACACAAGAGATTTAGTTGAATCCCTTAGAAAGCTAAATTGGTTCTTTGAAGACAAATGCATACATCTTTTGTAGATCAGAGGCATATTTTTAAGTGATTATAATAGCAATAAAGTAAACCAGAAATATTTAGACTGAGGTGCTCTTTCTTGTTCAGAGTGTTTGCATAAAGTAATATACTAATCTATAAATGGTACATTTGTATTAGTTTAGATGGAACATAAGGGCCCAAAGAGTCAAAGGTGTCAATATGACCCTGTAACTGTCTAACTTGAAACAAGGTTTGGTATACAGAGATCTTAGTCTGCTTAGTATCATGGCAACCACTATTAAAAATCCTTTTAAAATATTTTATTAAAGGTACTGAAAAAGAAGGAAAAACAGTTAAAGCATTTGAAATATGAAGTATTACATAAGACTCTCATTTTAACAACATATTTTCTTCCCTTTCCTTTTAGCTGTAGAGTTTTTAGAAGGAAACTTCCCATACTTGACAATTTCTAAAATGGTATTTAAAGATGGAAATAACTGGAGAAAAGAGAAGAAGTTAGATGAGATGGTCTGGAATGGTTGTTCTTTTCTAAAGACACGTGCACAAAAGGAAAGAGAAAATGCAGCTTCTGTCTCTGCCATTGACTCTCACTTGAAGCTGACTGTTTGGAAACACAGTAGATTCCTGGGGTCCGTAGCAGTCATGATGGTAAAGCTCACTCCTTCCTTTTCTTTCAGTGACTAATCATTGCATTCACTCACCTCCCCTGAAGCCTTTCCTTTCAAGGACACCAAAAGGGAGTGAGGGGTGGAATAGCCTATCTCCTCATTACTTTAGTAAACAATTAGGTCTGATTTCCAACAAACCAATTTTGGTTCATTGGTCCCAAACTTTGTCACACGCTATGGTGTAGGTGGTGCAACCAAGTGGTCAAAGCAGGAGTTAGGCCTAGTGGCCTAATGGGGGAGCCACGGCCGTCGATCCCGCGCCGTGAGGATGGGAGGTAGGTCGATCTAAGCTATGTCGACTTCAGCTACGCTATTCTCGTAGCTGAAGTTGCGTCTCTTAGATCGATTTCCCTGCACCCCCCCAGTGTAGACCATGCCTTAGTGAGAGCTCATTGGGCCTAGTCAAGCTTGTTGGGTTGCCAGGCGACCTCACCCAGAGCCCGCTCAGTTCCTGACATACTTTTCTTGTTTACCAGGCATGATCTTAACAAAGTCCATGAGTTGTTAAAGTAGGACTTTTTGTTTAGACTAATTCAGCCTGTCTACTTTTTATACCTTTTTTCCATCAACACTTATTATTGTGATTATTTTATGAACTTTCATCAACTTTCCCATAGCTAGGCTCACAAGTGAGTTAAGTTTATAGGCCCAATTATCACAACAGTCCATGCTGCAGTAACTGGGAGCTTTACATTAATTAAATTCACAAAATTATAGGTGCTTGAAACACATATATTCTATTTTTAAAATGAGGTCAGTAAAAGCCATGATTAAACCATTAGAAATAAAATTTCATTAGGGAGTTCTAATTTGAGAACAACTCCCCAAAATACAGCTTAAATTATTATCTAAAATGGAGGGAGAAAAAAGCTGTCAAAGATTACAAGTAATACTAGCATCTATACCAGAGGTGGGCAAACTACGGCCCACAGGCCACATCTGGCCCACAGGACCCTTTTGCCCAGCCCCTGAGCTCCCGCCCCAGGAGGCTCACCCCTAGCCCCTCCCCCACTGTTCCCTCTACCCCGCAGCCTCAGTGCACCGCGCCGCTGGTGCAATGCTCTGGGTGGCCGAGCAGCACAGCTGCAAAGCCCAGTCTGACCCGGTGCTCTGTGCTGTCAGGTGGCGAGAAGCGGGTGGGAGGGGGATAGGGGGCAGGAGCCGGGGCAAGCCTCCCCTAAATGGAAATTGTATGGAGGGCCAAAACCCAATGCGGCCCTCAGGCCAAAAATTTTGCCCGCCCCAATCTATTCTTTAGTTACGTTACATTATGGCTTCAGTGTTTCACTGCAGAAAATGACACATCAAGAGCAATGTTGTAATTGAAAATGGTGGTCAGTCATTTTAGCACATAGTAGGGGAAAGGCATCATAGTAGGCTAAAGGCATCATATCACCTGATGGGGTAATAATGAGAACTGAAGTTATAAACTAATTTAATTTGGCATATATCCAAGTAATAAAAGATAAATAGGATCACATGAAAAATGCATTTATCATTCTTTTGACAATCATTAGCATCTAAAAGTAACCACAGTGAGAAAGTGATACAATGTTAAACTGACTGAATGCTGCTTATCTTGGTTAAAAAAAAATACAATTTATGTACACAGGGAAATCTGTTAATTCTCAGTGAAATTCACTAATGTCAGTAAGCTTCTGCTGGTAGTAAAAGGTTGTGGGTTCCAATCGCTTGGATTTTAATGAAATGCTGACGCTGTGATGTAATACCAGTGCAATGATGCACTATTAGAAATGTCAGCTTTCAGATGTGATGCTGAACAGAAGTCCTTTCTGCCTGTCTTTGTGGCTGTCCAGTGGGAAGTTAAAGATCCCAGGCCAGATTCTCCCTGATGTTGTGGTCACTCTGTACCACTCATGCTGTCTAAAATGGTGGGTATCTGGTGCTAGCTGAGAATGTCCCTCCACTGTCCTGATGCGAAGGAATGATAGGAAGAATAAGATCCCAATGTGGCTTCACCAGGAGCTGATTAATGATCTGAAAATCAAAAAGGAAGCCTACAAGAAGTGGAAATGTGGACAAATTGCCAACAAGTATAAAAGAATAGCACAAGCGTATAGGAACAAAATCGGAAAGGCGAAGGCACAGAATGACTTAAAATTAGCAAGGGACATGAAAGGCAATAAGAGGTTCTTTAAATACATTAGGAATAAAGAAAAAAAAGCTAGTGTAGTAGTGCAGAAGAAGAGCTAATAGCTGATGGCATTAAGAAAACTGAAATGTTCAATGCTTATTTTGGTTCAGACTTCATTTAAAAAGGTTTAAAGATGGCCAGATACTCAAAACAATTTATATGAACAACAAGGGGGAAGGAATGCAAGCCAACAATGGGAAAGATCAGGCTAAAGAATATTTAGGTAAGTTATATCTATTCAAGTTAACAGACCTGATGAAATTCATCATAGGGTACTTAAGGAACTAGCCAAAATAATACTGCAACCATTAGCAATTATCTTTGAGAACTCCTGGAGGATGGTGAGGTTCCAGAAGACTGGAGAAGAGCAAACATAGTACTTATCTTTAAGAAGTGGGAGCAAAGAGGACCAGGGGAATTACAGACCAGTCGGCTTAACTTAAATACTTTTAAAGATCCTGGAGCAAATAATAAAACAATCTGTAAGTACCTGGAGGATAATAGGGTTATAAGAAATAGCCAGCATGGATTTGTCAATAACCAAATAATTTCAAACCAATCTAACTTCCTTCTTGACACGTTTACTGGCTTTGTGGATGGGGGAGAAGTAGTAGATGTGATATCTTAACTTCAGTAAGGCTTTTGAGAGCGTTTCATATGACTTTCTTATAAGCAAACTAGGGAAATGGGATTTCGCTGAAATTATTATAAGGTGGGTGCACAACTGGTTGAAAAACTGTACTCAGAGTAGTTATCAGTGGTTTGCTGTCAAACTGGAAGGGTATATCTAGTGAGGTTCCCTAAGGGGTCTGTCCTGGGTCTGGTACTAGTTAATATTGTGATTAATAATTTATATAATTTGCAGATGACCCCAAGCTCAGAGGAGTTGCTAGCACTTTGTAGGACAGAATGAGAAATCTATAATGACCATGGCAAATTGTTGAATTCAGACCAAAGACAAGTGTAAAGTATTTCACTTAGGAAGGAAAAAAATCAAAGGCACAACTACAAAATGGGGAGTAACTGGAGAGGTGGTAGCACTGCTGAAAAGGATCTGGGAGTTATTGAGTCAACATTGTGATGCTGCTGAGAAAAAGGCTAGTATTCTGGGTGTATTAATGGGAATGTGAATGTAAGACAAGGGAGGTAATTGTCCTTCTCCATTCAGCACTGGTAGGGCCTCAGCTGGGGTACTATGTCCATTTCTGGGTGCCATCTTTTAAGAAAGATGTGGAAAAATTGGAGAGAGTCCAGAGGAGAGCAACAAAACATGATAAAAGGTTTTGAAAATCTGACCCATACAGAAGTGTGTTTTTTTTTTTTTTAAAAAATGGTCATGTTTAGTTTTGAGAAAAACAAGACAGAGTGGGGGCCTGATATCAGTCTTCAAATATGTTAAGGACTGTTAGAGGATGGTGATCGATTATTCTCCATGTCCACTAAAGATAAAACTAAAAGTAATGGAGTTAATCTTCAGCAAGGGAGATTTAGGTTAGATACCAGGAAAAGCTTTCTAACTATAGGGGGTAGTTAAGCTCTGGAGTAGGCTTCCAGGGAGGTTGTGGAATACCAATCATTGGAGGCTGTTTAAAAACAGGTTGGGCAAACACCAGTCGGGGATGGTTTAGGTTTACAGCTCAGGGGGCTGGACCTGATGGCTTCTCAAGGTCCTTTCTAGCCCTACATCATGGATGGCCTGGGACCCGGCCATTGGGGGAGGCTAGCCCCCAGCCCTCCCCTTGTGTCCAAGGCCCTGTCCCTTTCTATCTGCCCCCCCCCCCCCCCCCCCGCGCAGGAGCCCAGAGCACCCCCACCATGGCCCCAGTTCTGGGTGACCATGGGTGAGGCCCTAGCCCTGGTGCTCTGGGTGGTGCAGCCCCCTGCAGTGTGCCAGACAGCAGCACTCCTGGCTGTGGTGTTCCAGGCGCTCAGGCGGCATGGTCCCAGTACCAGCTGCCTTGACTCCCTGTGGGAGGCAGGCCAGCCAGCCTTGGCCAGCCAAGGCAGAGCAATCTGGGAACTGCAGGAGGGGGCCTGACCTGGGGGCAGAGTGTGGGCAGGGCCATGCTAGGCTGTTTGGGAAAGCACAGCCTACCCGTGCTTACAATACTTGCTGCCCATGCCCTACGTTTCTGTGATGCTTAGGAATAAAGGCACCACATTCTCTGGTGTTGTGTAGCCACAAAATAACTCTAAAGTTGGTGTAATTGGACAAGAGAGGATCACCGCTTTGTAGGCGTGATCCCTCAGTGGCATAGTGGTGACAAACAGGCTTTTGTGCCCCTCAGTCTGTCTGCTGATGGGATGGCCTAGGATAGTACAGGCATGGCCAGGTTGAGCCTATGCCACAATGATCCCCAACTGCTTTTAACTCCTTGAGGCTGTTTGTATTAGGCATAAATTAGAGCAATCCTTAGGATGCTTGTACTTTGAGCTCTCTGCAGGACCCTGTGCATGGAGTGCAATGGTGAGATTTAAAGCCACCTTTTCACATATACTCTGACCTGCCAAACCTCAAGATCGTGCCTGGGCTGTTTTAAGATTTTATGGGAAGAAGCTTTTTCTATGATTTTTAAGTAAGTTAAATTGAACAGTCTTCAGTTTGTTCCCCAAAGTGAGTATTTTGTTGTGACCAGCTCTACAGACTCATTGTGAAAGTACAATTAAGTTCTAGCAGCTTGTATTCCTGAAAGCGTTGTGCACCTTACAGGTTGGGTAATTACTCAGAAAAATGAGCTAATGTGCTAATATTACAGAGGAATTACTATACCAGAACAGAGCAATGGCACATCTAACTCCTAGCAGTTATCTAGATGCTTACGAGGAAGGCAAAACACATACATGCCCACTGCACAAAACATAATGTTCTCTGCCTTTGAGGTGATTTCATGAGTCAAAGGAAAAATTTGGTCTGAATCATATATTAACGAAGAATTTTATGTAATTTTTAGAGAATATCGCAAAGGACACACTGACTTGATATGTCGCTGCTTCTTTGACTGCTTGTCCTCTTTGGTACAGATATTGTATGATTCTAGTAGTCCAGAAGCACAGTCACATACCATGCCCTATCCAACTATGTTAAGGGTAATGGAAATACTGAAATCTTCTTTCTTTAAATTGTGGCTGTTGGTAGTTCAGATGCTAGACCCATTGTTACCACTCTATTTAATGTCATTGGACACCCTCAATGCCCTGTGTCATTGCTACTTTCAGTCCACTGGCTTTCGTTATGCATAAGACCTATTAAAATTACTAAAACTTTTGCTGTTTAAAAGAGAAACGTTGGCTGCAAATGTCTGAATAGACTTCTCGTTTGGAAGAAATCAACCTAGGATATATATGTATGCAGAGAAATCCATACCACTACCTTGTTTTTTATATTTTGTGAAAAATTGGTGGAATAAAGAAGAGGAAGACCTTTGGTACAATGAAGCTTATTACTATTTTTTCTTTCTTTCTTCCTTTAACAGCAGTGATGGTTCACTGTCCTTTATAGCGGCAAATCAGATGGATTGGTTATAAAATGAGTGTAAAAGATAGGTGCATGTATACTCTGTAGGGTGTTTACCAAAGTCTCTGCAATTGCATTAAAGTCTATTAGCTACAATGGTAGACTGCATATCTAACTTCTCCACAGTAGGGTTTGTATCATGGAAATAACAGCATACTTGTGGTACAACAGCAAGCACAAGAAACAACATTTTATAGTATTCACACAGTCACTGGTTTCCTAGGAAACTAGTACCTGAACACACATGGTAAAACTTTATCTTGGTGGTTGGTTTTAAAGTATATCAGTAGAAAATAATCTCATAGATTTTAAAACAGAGAAATTAGGATTCAAATTATTAGAATCTGTGTAAGCCTTGTTTGTTAGGAAAAATTTCAAAATAAAATATTGCTCACTAGAGGAGTGGCGGAGCCAGATTGTAGTAATTGTTTTTTTTTCCTATCTGTGGCTGCATTTTGCCCCCCCTGCCCCCAAAATCTGTCTTTGATTAGGTTTATAAGCATATCTCTTAAAGATGCCTCTCTTTAGAATCCACAAAACTGTTGTGACATATGAGTCTCAGACCAGATCAGGGTGCATTACAAGAAATAGATTTGAAGATTACACTGTCAGGGCAGTTCATTTTGTACGAATATTTAATTTTCTGTGAGCTGAATGAAAATCTGAACAAATAGCAGAGAGAACTAACATCTGTCTGTTACTCAAACCTGAAACCTTGATCTTGGACAACAAATATAAATATTTTTATAGCTAAAATATGCTATTTTTAGGTACAAGAAAAATATGCAAATAATTTTACACAGGCACACTAATATTTATACTGATTTTAAAATGGCACAGATGTTGATTTTTAACATACATAATCAGTAGATTCCAATATTAAATAGAGTGTGTGTATATATAGGATTCTGTCCAAAAGAAATTAAGCTTTGCGAGTACAGAATCTCCATTGGTTTCTGCAGCTTGGCAGCCACAGTCTAATTCTGATTCAATAACTTAAAAATAATTTCAGACATGGAACACTGGCTTTAGACTTTCATCCCATCCTATTCCTTCCCCTTGCCCCACCCCCATAACACAGTCCCTAGGACCGGCCAAGGCTTATTCCTATTTTAAACCGTCTGTCTGATGTGGATTTTTGCACCAAATTCACAAGGGGGGAAGGATTAGTTAGTGTCCTTGTGGCCCAAATATAAACGGGAAAATGAGTTTCATGAGATGGACACCCTTTCTGATGAATTCTGTGGCTCAGACAGCAGAGGTTCAAGATCAGCCAGTAATAGTATGATTTAAACCTATATTCTCAATTGAATTGGTGATTGCTTTGTTTAATTATGATGTGTCACACATGAAAGAATGCAGTTAAGCTGTTAAGTGGGTTCACAACACTGACAATCCGAATAGCTGTGGAGATGTTTTGAAAATGCTGAACTTTTAACATAATGAAAAATCCCTTCACTAAATAGAAATATTCTTAAGTTTCTATCAAATATTTTCACCTCCCTCTTTTTTTATTATATTTCTTTGTACTGTAAAGTGCATTTACATTTGTGGTGGTTTCTCTTAATTTTCAGTATTGTTTAGATCCGTGATAGCACGTGCACAATTTTGTAAGGGAATCTGTATTAATCTGAATTTTCTGGTGCGTAGTTGATACTCAACTAGAAATTCAAGAGTTGAATAGCATTTTTATTTAAAAAAAAATTGCTCTGAGAGGGTCCTTTTTCATGTTTTGCAGTGGTGTAAAAAATTATTTAAACCAGTAATACCCAAATTGTGGCATTGAAGCTCAGTACACTTAAGTCCACAGAGGAGTGCTGAGCAGGTGAGCTGTCCTTCACAGCAACAAGGAGTTGGTGGTAAGGGGATGGGGGAGAAAAGAAAAATAACATTTTCTTCTCTATGCCAACAGCAAGTAAGGAGGAAGAGTGGAATCTAACAAACCCTTCCAGTAGCTGGGAACAAGGAGATGAAGGGGTGGGGAGGATGTAATGAGATTCATTCTATGCAGAGATCCACAAAATAGTCACCGCACCACAGGCTGACAATTTTTGTCCCTTCTGACAATGCAAAGCCTAAGTGATCACACACTTCACAGCTGCTGAAGGTTGAGTGCATTGCACCCACCAAGGGCTCCTTGCATTCCTCCCTTCCTCCTCACAAGCTCCTTGTGTGCTATCCTCTCACCCTCCTCTATTTCAGGGACTTCTTGCAAGTTCCCCATTTCCCCCTCTGCCACATTCCATGGGTGTGTTCCCCATGTTCCTCCCTCATACCATTGTCCCCCCATGGCTCCCGACTTCCCTGGCAGAGGCTTTGTGTCTCCATTTCACTCCCCCTCTGCCCTGCAATACCAAGGTCCTGCATTTTCTCCCCTCATGCTAGGGTCTCTGTGCACCCTCCCTCTGCCTGCAGCACCAGGCAGTCTTGGGAAATGGTTTTCTTGATATTTGTTTTGCACCAAATCAATAGGCTTGGAATTGATTGGCTATGCATTCCAAAGTTTTCACAGTACAGAAAGAGAAATGCCATCAAACCGTTAGATCTTACTTTGCTTGGCCAAAAAAGCAGATCATACACATACTCAGCCCTAACAAACTTACAATGTAATGGACACAGAACGAGACAGGACAGTTTGCCTTGCAACATTGCATTAATTCATGATGACATTGATTTATATTGACAAAGCATCATGATTCAAACAATCCGATGACAATGTCATGCTATGATTATTTGATGTTTCTCTGTGACTCCATTTGATAATAAAAGCTCTTAAGGATGCAAACCACAGCTTCAGTATTATGAATCTTGTTTATTACAGTGGTATCTAAGAACCACCAAGACAGGGGGCCCCATTTTGCTAGACACTATACAAACATAGAGAAGTAGGCACTGTCTAACTTCACACATACCTCAAGGTACGTAAGCCTGTGTCCAACTTTTAGCAGATGAATGGTCCAATGGTGCTTTAAGTTATGCACTTATTAAAAACTTGCTGAATTAAAGCCTGTTGCCTCTTTCCCCCCCATGGTCCTGTGCACTCTGAAATCCCATTAATACGAGTGGAGTGGCATGCATTGAGGGAAGAACAGACCCCATATTAATCAGATATTTGATTCACTTTCCATAATGGAAATCTAGACAAATGATAGGAACAAATGCAGAGCAGATATGCAATCACTTTTTCTACAAATAGAATATCTAAAACAGGTGTGTCAAGTTGCTCTTATTTATGGAGATGCCTCTGGATAAGGCACTCGTAAATCATAATGACATGGGTGATGTAAGAATTTAAATAGAGAAGATTCTATTTTATTTGATCTTGCCTGGGATCAGCCATTGCTTGCCTTTCAAGAATGAAAAGCACAGACTGTGCTTGGCGCATGGAGATAGGCTTGTTACCATGGGAATATAATTACTCTTTTATGGACTTCCATATTTTGGGGAGTGCAGGTGGTGCAACCTTTTGTTACTTGTTAACTGCTCTGACATGGCATTCATACTAGCAGATTGTATTGGCAGGGTCAGATCATGTGTCTTCTTTGGAGACCGCATAATACTCCCTCGCATGGTTTCTATTTTCCTACAGCAAAGCAATCTTTCTTTAGAGTAGTCACTGGGGAATGCTACATCTGTCACTTTTCTCCATATGTTTTGTAGATTTATTAATCTTCTTGCAGGAAGGGTTGGGATATGGAGTATGGAAGCATCTTTGGAAATATGGCAGGTCTGAATACCATCATATTATAGCCAATAATCACAAACCAGGTTTATGCACCATTGTTTTTGATACCAGGCACGGGGAGGGGGGGGAACTAGCTTTGATTCTTCATAGTGCCAGACCTTTGCTCCTATTCTGCAAGAACATCTGTTACACCTTCTGCTTTTACAAGTATCATTATCTTCCCATCAACCATCCTGGCAGGTACTTCACAAACATCTGTTGTCTAAGACCAGGAACAAATTAGCATGCAGTCATCAAATCCAAAACCATTCTGCAATCTTTTCTCAAAGATTCAGTCACTCTAGTGTGTGATTGTGATTCCTCAGATCAACAACCACAGAAGTGGCAAAGGTAAAGCAAGTCTAAAATGCCTATCATGAATTTAAATTATACTTGTGTAATTATCTCTAATCCATCAGCCATTATCTCAGGGTAATAATGGCATATCCAGGGTACAATCTGGGCTGGTGAAAAGTTGTCCCCTCAGCTCTCTAACCTGAGTTCCCTTTTAAACTGCTTCACTGTGAGAGCTACCACCCCTCCTGGTCTGCTCACACACATCCTCCAGCTTGTAAATTACTCTATTATATTGTCTGAATGCTATAGCCAGCCACTCTTGATTTCATTGCAGAGTGACACCAGCAAATTCCCAGTCACAGACTTTCCCCAAAAGTATATGTTTTGAACTTATACTGTCCAGCTCTCTCCTGGACAGTATAAGTTCATATGAAGTGCATCATTTTATTAATAGAAAATTATATGCACAAACTCTGTTTTCCCAAATGGAATTTCCCAAACACTTCAATTCAAACACACTGGTTTAGATTAAACAATAAAACAAGTTTATCAACTCCAAAAGGCTAGATTTTTAGTGAATAAAAGTAATGAGGCATGAAAGTCAGAATTGGTTACAAGAAAAATAAAGTAAAATGCAACTAATGCCTAACTTAAACTAGAGTGAATTCAAAAAGCAAAGATTTTTCACCACATTTCAGCAGTCTTGCTGGCTGAATTTCTTTAAGTCCAAATCCCTTCCCCACTCCAATACTGCTCCTTTGTTCGTCAAGTGCTGTGGGGAGAGAGAAAGGGAGGAAGGATTTGGGGTCTGCCCTACTTTCTTACAGTTCTTTCCCTTCTTTGAGAAGCATCCCCAGTTTAGGTTCAGGAGACAAAATCCCATGCTGTTTCTTTTTAAGATGTAAATTTTTCATCTGTGTCCCTTTTCCTGCCAATTAATAGCCACTTAAGCAGGTGATGACCCATTTGACTTGTTTACACCTGGCTGAGGTCTCAGCTTGTCT
Organism: Malaclemys terrapin pileata; assembly: GCF_027887155.1. Lineage (NCBI taxonomy): Eukaryota > Metazoa > Chordata > Testudines > Emydidae > Malaclemys > Malaclemys terrapin. The sequence goes on along the minus strand of NC_071511.1, from coordinate 92,371,224 downwards.
TTTGTCTCTGAGTAACTGATTTGGCTGCTCCCCAGACTTGGAGTGTGTTTTAGTAACACCATACAGTGGAATCTTATAACTTCACATACAATGTTGCCACACATATTTTATTAGGACAGTATCAACCAGCAAGTTGAGTTTCAAATGATACCTCACAAGCTGTACTTGTACAAAGATTATGATAAATAGTGTGCAAAGGGTGAATACAGGAATACAGAGCATCACAGTAATGGACAATAGTAATTAAGAACTAGATTAATTGATTGTAACACCTTTTGAAAAAAATTCTGTGCTATGGCAAAGAATCTGAAAGTAGTGAGAATTTGTTTTACCACAAGACAAAATGGTCTGAAGAAGATGATTGTATAATTGCATTTAGTAGTAATTAATAGTACTTGCTGCACATGACATTTCAAGAAAAGTTTGTAGTGGTAACATTGTCACAAAATGGTGCAAATGGATAAACCATTTTTGTTTGAGGAAAAGCTTTACAAATTGAATATTTTCATAAATCTACTAGCCTATGGCATTTGGAGTGTGTGGAAACTGGTAGCACATGTACAGTAGATGGAGAACTGGCTGATTTGTGAATTGCAGCAGTACACAGGTCTCCAGAAATGACTGAGAGAACCAGGTAGGACTTGCAGGGGCAGTAATACCCAAGGAAGGAAAGAATCTTCAAAGATTTTGGTTTAAATTGGTCTAGAACCAGTCTTGTAGATCTAAGTTTTAATGCTTTGATTATGCATATGGTCAAATTTACTAAATATGGCAGTTTTGTAATCTTGTTCCCTGTATGTATTCTGAATCTGAGTTAACTGAGCTTACTTTAGTGACATTATTTTTCATCTCCTTGTTAGCACAGTGGAGTTCATACAGCTACTGTAGTGTGTGCTGCATTCTTTTCAGAACTGCATTTTTTCAGTAGAGTCAGTTAATAAGTTCTAGTTGAAGTATCATAGAAACTGGTGGTACTATGCAAGCCAGAAACTAACTTGGTTTCAAGTTCCCAGGTTGGTCACTGTGCAGCAAGTTAGAAACGTGTTGTCCTAATTCTCCAGTTAGACATAGTTGACAATACTGATCACAGGGATCTGGATGTGGCTCCCTAATTCAGGGACACCTTGTTCCAGAAGGGGGTCTTCCACTTCTGAGAAAGCTGGTGTAATGTCCCGTATGCTAGGAAAGGATCCAACGTAGCATTGCTCAACTTTGCCAAATCCTTACTGTGACTCCCCTCATCCCCTTTAACCTCCCAACCTCTGGCTTATCTCCATTGCTTCGGTGCCATTGGGGGTTCCCCTTACACAGGTAGAATTATCTGCTGGGAATCTCTGGGTGTTTTAAGGCCACTCTGCACCGCTTAAGTCTTTAGGAGACCAGAGAATCTGCCCATATAGCTCTTTATTGGTAAAGGTAATACAGAAGTCACTGAGAGACAATAAATATTGAGCTCCTTGACACTTTTTTATTTTTTGAGGATCACTTTCTAGAAACATTGGCACTTTTAAGCAGTGCTCATGTAGAGAATAAGAGTTGCTACCTCAACAAATCAATATAAAAATATTGGCAACATTTCATATTTTTAAAGGGGTGGGGTGATTAGCAAAAAGGCACTTTGTTTTGGTCTCTTGTATGCCCTTTTTTTGTTTTATATAATTGAATCTACTGTGCCTTAAGTATCTTGTCTCTCGCTTTGTAGGCTTGATAAGATTGCAAGATCCTAAAAGGGTGTTTGTGTTTTGTCAGTAGGTATCATTGGAGAAGCCAATGTGGAGCTTCTCCAAAGCAATTCCTGGAAGTTAAATCAGTTGTCTGGTTGCATAACTACTTCCTGAACTTTTTCTCAAAAGATAAAGCATACCCTGAGGGAGATGAAGCTTCACATCTGGATTGTGAAACTTCTACAGTTTGAGGATTAATCTTTAATTTAGGAGATTAGTGAAAAAAATCATGAGATTCATTGTTTCCGTTTACCAAGCTGCATATATAACATTCCCTTTCTCATGTGTAAAAAATATTAGAAATATTTCTGAATGGAGAAAACAGGGGTCTATGTGGGGCAGGGGAAGAGGGTCCCTGTCTGTGATGCTGCCCAGGGGTCGCTTGGATTGTGAAGTGCCTCACAACCACCTCCCCTTACCATGAGGAAGCATGTCTGTGCTTGCTGTGAGTCCGTTCAGCAACACCACCACCGTCTGGTAGCACAAGCATTGCCTTCCAGGCCTCTGCAGGCTCTGCTCTCTCTTTATATGTTAAAGATAGGCACAGTTTAAACCCAAGTCCTCTAAGTGGAGGAGTGGAGTGCCCAGTCCCTAATTCACTGGACACTCACAGAATTTCCAGATCCTCTATTCTCAAAGGAACAGTACACCACAGTTTACCAGTTACATAGTAGAATACAGCTCTGTGAATGCACAGCATTTAGATTTGTTTACAACAAAATAAAGTATTCATTTAACAAAACAGAGATTCAAACGATAACAAGCTGAAATATTGGAAACAAAGGGTTACGTACAAAGTAAAATCATAATGTGCATACTAGAGTCTAAACTTAATTGACAACATATTCACATCGTGTAGAGAAAAAACTCATCCAAAATCCTTCCACCATATTGCAGTTAGGCTTGGCTGTAATCTTCCATTCATGAGACAAGCATGCTGTCGTCTTGACTCCTCGATGGAAGGATCCAGAATGTGTCTATCTCTATAGTTTATATACAGTGTTGTTGTAGCTGTGTTGGTCCCAGGATATGAAAGAGAGAAGGAGGGTGACGCAATATCTTTTATTGGCCCAGCTCCGTCAACGAAAGGTACAAGTTCTCAAGCTACACAGAACTTTTCTTCAGCTCTGTCTCTGCTTCCTTCTCTGGACATGAAGGAGAATGCTGTGTTAGCTCCATAAACAGAAGTTTTGATCCAATAAAAGATATTACCTCATCTACCCTGTTTCTCTATGGGTATAGTCCACAAACCCATTGTCTTTACTTGCAAATAGGATAACCCTTGCTGCTTGTGTTTTCCTTGCTAGGATCTCCCCAGAGCCTTTGCAATTACTTGATTAGGATTTTGCTCAGACTGGAAATAGGTGTACATTGTGAAGTATGCTATACAATTTACATGTAGACAGAGCGATTTAAACAAATATCTTCTGCATACAAGAAACCTTTTTTCTCACCATTGGGTGACCAGTTCCAAGTCCAGATCTTAAGAACATAATGTTCAGTGTATATGTATGTAACTCCTCACATATTATCCGTGCATACATTTCACAATAATTATGAAGACCACTGTGGCACAAGCTATCAGCAGAGATCTCGCATGACTCTCTTTGGTGAATTACTATGTAGATACACTGGGTCTTGTAGCCTTTATGCACCCCTCCGCTAGTTGGCACCAAAAGGTCTCTGGGACACACTCCCTGCCCCCACAAATGTCCATTGATTTGTCACATATAATGAAGCAAAAAATACGTTGCAGCTACATAGTGCTTTTTTTTCAAGGATTTCAAGATGCTGACCCAGTTCGTCTTGCTTGCTAACTGAAGAGACTTCTATAGAAGACAACATATGTGTTCTGAATGCTATCATTCTAAAACTATCTTTTACTGTCATCTGTCTAGAATAATTCCCCTTGGGTCAAAATATGAAATGAATATCTAGATTTGACTGTAGTGTTAGAGAATTTAGTGCATTTAGTTTTATTCTTAGAGGCTCAATTCACATCCAAGCATGACAAAGCAGCAGTCTGTTCAGAGCGTCCTCATATAAGGTTAAGACTAAGAGCATATGTTATTACTAGCACTCTAGCTGAAATCTGGATGAGTACAGTAAAGCTCAAAATAGCTTTCATAGCCATTTAAGGTAAGTATTGGCTCTGAAAAAATCATATTTAGTAAGGACACAAGAAAATTGTTATAATGCATCCACGGAACCTAAAATCTTAGTCAAAATGGTGTATGGCATAGAAAAACTTTTAACTGAGTTTCTAGGCTGTATTGAGAAGCCAAGTCTACAAGTTTTCTTTCTGTGATGCCACAGAAAGTCCTAAAATGATGGCAATAATTAGCCTTTTGCTGTGTGTGGCTTTTTTCTCCCAAAAAAATCTTTGTTCATGAACAAAAACTCATGAATTTGTTCTTTCACCAATTTATTTTTGTTACAGTAGTGCTGGCACTAGGTGTTATCTGTTTTAGCTCCTTCCAATTACAAGTGCAAAATACTGTTGCATTTTCTCCTTTTAGGAAGGAAGGATGTTTAAACTTCTGCCAAAACAGGTGTAGGAGTAGGGGGTCATTTAAAAAAAAAAAGACTTGTTTTAATCTGCACATTGGAAGAAAAGTGTTCTATAATGACTGAATAAAATATTTCTTATAATTTACAGGTGACCAAAGTTCAGTATTAAATTATTGTATCTGCCTCATTATTCCTTTCCTATGACAGGCTAATGTTGTTGTTACATTTTAACATCTAATTTGTCAAATTAGAAAAAAGACAGTAAGCATGGGGCATCCAGTGTGCCATCTCTGATTAATGGGATGCTGGCCAGAAGAGTTGGTTCAATCTGTACTTACAGTAGGTTATACAGACCTTAATTTAATGCATCTGGTTTTCAAGGTGGATTACTAGGTTTTTGAAAAGTCCTAATTTTTTTTATAATAGAAATTATATTATTCCTACTGAGTAATTGCTATTAAGAACTTGGTGATTGGAAGTTAGATTTTATAGCTTATTAAATGGCAAACTGCAAGTCTTTAAAAAGCCTAACACAAACACACACGGAACAGTTAAATTAATATTGAATTTTTAACTGTCAAGCTGTGAGCTAATGAGCATTGATTATTTTACAAAGTCTTCAGCCAATATAACAAACCTAAATTCCTGTTTAATAAGAGTGCTTTCTTTTACTAAAAAAAGCAGCAGGAACTATGAGTAATTTATACAACAGAAGCTCCACGATAGTTAGATCATATTTGGAAAGAGTCCTTCCAGAACCTCTCTATCCAGAATATCTTCTGGTTTTGGTCAGAGAGGCTATTCAGACTATCAGTGGTGGATCTAAACATCCCCACCTCTGAGTTTTGGTCAGAGCTGAATCTGGAAATGGTTCTATTTTCTAGCTCCCTTTCAGATAGTCAGTCTTCAGAAAACACACTCAGAGGAGTAGGAAATTGGAAGATCTATCTGATACCCTAGGATTTCTGCCTTTGTCTTTATATGAACACAAAACAAAACATATATAAATACATGCACAAGAGGGAAATAACATAAAATAATATTTAATGTTCATTATTTGTAAATCCTGGAGGTAGGGGGAACCTTTCTGCCTTTTTTTTTTTTTTCTTTAGTCTCCAAGTGGGTGTCCTGGGCATAACCTGACTGAGGAGGTAAATTGTTTACAGAATTCACCATCATATCTGGCATCTTTCACAATAGGTATTTACTCAGCTGTTTTGGCTGATTATCATACTGGACAACCTCCCCAAAATGGTGGTCCCCAAATCCATTCAGGACTGTATTAATTCCTAGACTACCTAGTCCATTTTATCCTGAAATAGCCTTTTTGAAGGCAGATGTGCATACACAATAAGTGTCTTTTTAAAAATGAATTTCCCCCTCACTCAGGAAGATCTTTAGGGATGCTAATCTATTTTTCAAATATTTAATTGTGTGTAAACACAGGTGTTAACTGTCTCTCACAGGTGTCACTCACTGTTTCTTAATGGGATGAAGGGGTGCGTGTGTGCATTTTACTGTAAATCTCTATTAGCAATGTTTGTCCTCCTCCTCCAAAAGAAATATAAGTTATGGATAGCTACCCATTCCTCTGTCAGAATCACTTTGCAAGTTTCCTACTTAAGCATCTGAACCAAGTTATTGTCATAACTGATTTTTTTAATAGTCTTTTCCTATGATAAATATTCTTTGGGCATCTGTTACTTTGTGGAGCTATTTGCTTCAGCTAAACAAGGCTTTACTGGAATGCCACGTTCGTGGGGTTACAGAGGCACTGGAAGTTGCTCCTCAAAATGAAACTCAGTGCCTCAGAGATCCCCAAATCTTTGAGAACTAGGCATGTTCTAGCCTGTCTTGTGTAAGTGAGTGTGATGTCCCTATAGTTACAGTGAAATAATTACAAAGAATATGGCTTTCCATTGCCTATCCAGATAGGCTTTGAAAGACATTATTAAATTTTTAGGCTAAAGGTACACTTTAGCTTGGGTGATTGGGGCCTTGTTTTGACATTCTTCCTTGTAATTTCTGTTTGCGCTTTAATGAGGAAAGTGAAAACAATATATTGAGCAAAACTGCAGGGGAATTACATATTTTAATAAACATTGAATAAAGAAGATAATTTTAGCCAATAGCAGTAAAATACATTAATAGCCTATTTAGATATTCACATGGGGGGTGCATGGTCAATACAGCTTATAATTTGGAAATTCTTTCCCATAAGGAAGTAAACAATAAAACTTTAGAAACAAGTGTGAAAATACTTTTTTTTTTTTTTAAGACCATATGTTTCATTTTTCAAAAATGTAGGTCTAAAACACATTTAATTTCTCTAGGGTTTAGGTTTATTCCATTCCAAACACTCCATTTCAAAAGTTGTGTACTAGTCTAAAAATGGTGGTCCCATCATGTTATCAGATTCTATTCTTGCCAGTGAACTGTTGTACTTTGCGTAAATGAACACTTTTTAAAATATACACTCTAATCTCACAATTGAGGCTTACAAGTTCTACTGTTGAGCAATGCTTCTATTTTCTTCTTTTTTAGTTGAGATGCTGGGGAGAACACAAAACAGGTTTTGTACTGCACTTGATGGAAAACTAGCTTTCACAGGTGTTATGCATGCATGTTAAAGGAAAAGGGGCTCTATTTTTCCTTCAACTTTGGACTTGACTTTTATTCTGTTTCCAATCCCTGAGGTTAGAAAATCTGTCAGAAACCTAGGAATGATTATATTTAAAATTCTTTTTGAAAAAACAAACAAGAAAAATATTGCCAAAATACACAACTAAAATACAACCATGTAGTGTAAGGAGGTACAGCACAAACAAAACTTAAAGATTATTGCTAGACCTAAATGTCTGCCTGCTCCCATATTACCGCTAAGATTTCTTTATAGAAGGACGTTTCCTAGAATTCCCTAGCCAAAAGATTTAAAATCTTTAACCACTTCGCTCCTGTACAAGGGGAAAAAAACATAATACTCATATGCTACACACGTACCTTAATCCACTCTCACCACTCCTTAATGCAAAATTCCCATAGTAAAAACACATTTTTATTTAACCTTCCACAAACAATATTTCCTGTAACAAAATTTCCTCATTTACAATACTACATCTGAAAAAGGGAATAGGCCTAAAATCAGAGATCAAACTATCTTCTCAAGCATATGGAATCCAAGCTTCTGCCTGCATCTTCTATACAGGAAGAGCCAAACCACACATGAGATATCTAGGTACAACCACTAGAAGAGTTGGAGGGGTGTGGGGGGGAAAGAGGGCAGAAACTTTTTGCTGTTCTGTGGTGGTCACTTTGATATGGTTACCGGATTGAGGCATTTTCACAGTAGATCACTCCATAACTTCTGCATCTTTGATTGCTCAGGGTGAGTAGCAGTTTACAGCTCTCACCATTTAGTTGCATAATCAAACATATAATTTACAAACCAAAAAAGAAGATACCAAATGTGAATCAATATGCATTCTATCTGGTATACAACAACCCTCTCTGGATTGAATAATATCAATTTGATAATCTGATTCTTAGGTACTCTTCCCCTGAAAGAACAAGTCTCTTTTATGTTCTAAAGGTCTACTTCTGCATCCAGAACCTTCTAAACATTTCTCATTCTTGATATACTGTACATGTAAAACCTTAACATTTTCTGATTTTTTTTTCTTTTGGTAGATTAACTTTGCATTCTTTTAACATAAGGGATATTTCTTAGGTTCTTTTTGTTTTGTTTTTTGAAGAGAAAAATAATCCATAATCTGTAACTATTAGGCCAATCATCACCAGAAATCCTCATCTTCTGTAGGTATGCCCTGTTTCAGGACAGCATGCAGGGCCGGCTCTAGGCACCAGCAAAACAAGCTGGTGCTTGGGGCGGCACATTTTTAGGGGCAGCATGGCCGGCGCCAGAATGCCGCCCCTAAAAATGTGCCCCGGCCGCCCTAGCTCACCTCTGCTGCTGCTGCCACGGCGTGCGAAACAGCTGATTCGCGTACCACTACTCGCCCTCCCTCCCAGGCTCTCAAGCCTGGAAGGGAGGGGGAGCAGTGGCGTGCGAATCAGCTGTTTCGCTTGCCACGGCGGCTTGGGGTCTCCCCCTCCCTCCCAGGCTCTCAAACCTGGGAGGGAGGGGGAGATCCCGAGCGGCCGTTTCGCGCGCCGCTGCTCCCCCTCCGTCCCAGGCTTGAGAGCCTGGAGGGAGGAGGCAGGGCTGGGGATTTGGGGAAGGGGCAGAGTTGAGGTGGGGCAGGGGGTGGGGTAATTAAAGAAGGGGGGGGGCAGCCAAAATTGTTTTTGCTTTGGGCGGCAAAAATCCTAGAGCCGGCCCTGACAGCATGTATAAACTTAACTTAATTTATTGTACTGAACAGAGAAGGACTTAAGTATGTGTGTTAAGTGCTTTCCTGAATCAGGGCTTTAATGAGGGAAGGGCTGATAGATGAAAGCTTTGGAGATGTCATGAGTGACTTAAATCAAAGGGTCACAGGTAGGCAAGCTGTTATAACAGTAACTTGAAAATACTCTGTAAATGTTGGTAATAATCACATCCTGAATTATTACACTTTCCAGCCTTTTCTCTTGGCGTTTTGTTAACCTGTGGTATGGATAATACCTTATAAAAAAGGAAGTAACTCAAGGTACCATTTGAATAAAATTTCTCTACTTATAAATTGCATTTGAGACTTTTACAGACAGTTTGGGTCCCATTGAATAGCTAATGGAAAGCTAGATTAGACAACATTTGCTGGTACTTGCTCCCTGACTGTAAATTGAAAATGTGTATCTTTGTTGCCATATTTTATTTTGTAGCAAAATGTGTCCTCATTTTTAAACATCATGTTTGATGGATTTAACTAGAAGAATGCTGTGGCGGTAGCCTGGAGTCCTGCAGTACATACACTCTAAAAGAGTCTGATCCTACAGCACGACCCTTTTACGGTAGTCTGTTGGACTCCAAGTGGAAAAGGACGGCAGTCCTAGCTCCTGATCTGGAGGTATTCAGAGACCATTCCAAAAAGGCAAAACTTGACCACAAATTTAAACAAACTGAATGGAATTATTTTGCATGTAATGAAATGTATTTGGCTCATGTGAGGCTTTTTCCCCCTCCCCATCACAGTGATGTAATAACACAAGAAAGACCGATACTATTGATGGTTCTAAGGGGGGTGTTTGCAAGAGATGAAGAGACCTCACCAACCTTAAGATTTTATTTTTACCTTCTTGAACTCCATTCTCCTCAGTAAGCATTTATTGTGTATCTCGTAACCCAAAGCCCTGCAAGCCCTTCCCTTTTATATGTGGTACTTAGTCTGTGAGCCACTAACTGAGAATTTTTTGTAGGCTCCAGGCAAGCTTGTTTCCTCTCTGTGATGAACTGCATGGAATTTCCATATTGAAGAGTCAAGCAGTTAGTTAAAAATAAGATTTATTAAGTATATAGAGAGGTTCAGTTTAAAACAATGCTTTTACAACATAACTATTCTGGTTCTCTGGAAAAGCTCTGTCAGATACTTCAATTACACCTACGGGGAACTGAATACAAATTACACCTCTACCCCAATAGAACGCTGTTCTCAGGAGCCAAAAAATCTTACCGCGTTATAGGTTGAAACCATGTTATATCGAACTTGCTTTGATCCGCTGGAGCGCGCAGCCCTGACCCCCTGGAGCGCTGCTTTACCGTGTTATATCCGAATTCGTCTTACATCGGGTCGCATTATATCGGGGTAGAGGTGTACGTTACCGTCTGAAAGGCACTTTCTTTTCTCTAGTCTTCTTAACCAGCCAGTCTGCCTGATATATTTTCTTCTAGTTTTGCCCCTAGCTGCCTCCCTTCAGGTGTCTCTGGTGTAGGTGGTGTGTTTATACTGGATGCCCCAAGTTATGTTCCTGATCTCTGTTCCTAAATTTGTTCTGGGTTGCATTCAGTGCTGTTTCACTTCCCATATGCTTGGTCCACCTTTGTTTCTCTAAATGTCCCTTTTCAAGGTACAAACCACACAAATGACAGCCTTTCTAAATTAGGGAAATTGGCACCAGTGTAAACTACACTGATGCAATCCTTACAAGAAAGTACAGAGTAAATTCCATTAAGCATGTTCCAGTTTTTGCCAATGCAGCACATCTGCATTAGGGCTCTGGATGGGTGCAGCTATACCAGTACAAATTTTCCTGGTGTTATGCAGGAGCTGAGTCTTTCCATCCACATTTGCATTTGCTCTTTCCTCCCTCTTTGAGTGATGGTCTGACATTGAAAGAAGTCCTTTTGGGATGTTAATTAAACTTTGTTCTCTTATTTATTGTATGGGACTGAAATTGTTGTTCTAGCAGATGGCTAATTGCCTGCTTTTGGCCCAGTGTTTCAAGAGACGGGGATCATATTCTTAACATTAATTCTGGTTTCTCTAAAATGTGAATTATTGACAGATTAACCCCCAGTCTGTCACATGAGGTTTTGGTGCATTACTCTGTACATTACTAATTACTGTAGCATTAACTTCTCTTGTAATCTAAGGTTGTATAGTGCTTCATGCTATTTTGAATTGCCCACTGTAGTAAATCTTTCTCTTTTAGTGAAGCGTCTCACATTTATGCAGGTGTAATCAACAGCTTGTTAGCTCATTGGGCCAAATTCTGCACTGAAGGGTGGCCACTTCCAAAAAGCAGCTCTACACCTGGCATAGGTGGATCACCCCAGTGTAGAGAGCCTCTGTTGGCATATACCTAGTATAGTGGCTTCTGAGCCAAGTCTCCCACTTGCTGATGTAATGGGTATAGCTGCATTTTCTGTGTGTTCTGGCAGTCTTCAACTGCCATATTGGCTCCTTTGAGCTTTTGGCAGCAACACAGGTTAGAGATACTCTAACATACCCTGGAGTACAGGCCTGTCACACAGCAGCTCAGGATTGATAACTCCAGAGGTGGTTTAAAGTCACTGTTGAATATTCTCTCGAGAGGAGGCCACAGCTAAAGATCTGGGCCTTTATATAGTACAATTATTTAAATGTTTCTTAAGATACTCTTTCTCAAACTCTATGAATCCCAATATAATTAGCTGTCCTACTGCCTTATTGATTATCTTGATGGTTATTCAAATTGACTTGGAAAAGATGAAACCCATGGAGTTGTTGAGTGCCATTATTTTCCCTCTTTATTCCTGATAGTTTCTCCATTATATCATGAACTTCCCTGGAACACAATAACTGCTTATTGCCAGGGTTCCTATCTATTCATGTATCTTTCTTTAGAGAGTAATAAGAAAATTAATAAGTGCCTCTTTCTACTCTGAGTGTCCGTCAGTATTCGGAACCATTAAACTCCGTACTAAATAAATATTCATGAAAGGGCACTCTTCTTCAAATGGGGTCATCTGGAGATAGTCTGCTCCATTAAAAATATTGTAGGTTTATTTTACTTACAGATGGCCTCCATTGGGATAGCGAATCAGAAAATACAAATGAAATAGTGAGTCTCCTTCAAACATAAAAAAGAGAATGCAGTAACTGTCCATTATTAAACCACTTACTCTTGATTGAAAAGAACATACTTTTGGGGCTGTTTATCCTTCTCTATCAAAAAGTTTAGACTCATTCTTTTGTTAGTTCAAGGACTGATGCAATTTTATAAAACTAAAAATTAAGGAATAATGGGTGATGGAAATATGAGTTTATTATGCTGTGTATGAATTAATTTCATGCTTAGATAAATGTCCTATATAAAATACCTTTTTATTTGAAATGCTTCCAAAAATAATTTTAATGTATAAAAACTGTATTTATTAGACAAGCTAGGAAAGTTAAGTATGTAGGAATGTACTGTACTTGCATGAGTAATTCTTTATATTACCAGTCTGACAAATATCCACCCCTTGGAACAACAGAATAAATCTTACTGTAGTCATGACCATATATTTGCACTTAATTTTGGATTAGCTCAAGCTGAGCATTATTTTATATGGTGGATGTAAAAAATCATTGATTAAAGGAATTCACATTGCTCAAGCTATTTTTTTAAGTTGGTGATAGGATGTGAACACTGGCATAAGCTTACCAGTATAAGCACTGGGGGATTAATTAATTCATATGTGGATTGCCTTTATGAAGAGGAAGACGGTTTACAGACATTGAAATGGTGCTCATCACTGTGGTTGCTGGCTTCTACTAAAAATATCTGTCTCAGGCTAACTACTTCTAAAAGTGACCATTTTAATGATATGTTGATGGGTAAATCTGATTAAAATCAATATTATCCACGATAATCTGTGGAGGCATTGATTTTTATGATTTTTCACTTTTGGCTAAGATGAAGTATTATCAATATAATATCTGGCATATCTTTTGTCTCGTGAGAGTGTTCTGTACTGGCAGGGAAATGTCTCAGTGATTTAGTGGGTCATCTTCATCCTTAATTTCTGTGATCTTCTTCATGTGCTGTCTTAGTAGGACCTTGTATATGCTGTAAAAAGGTCTAGGAGGTTTTCTCACATGGTGATAGGAAGTCTGTGTGAAAATGTCACCAATTCCTGTAGTTTGCTTATGTCATACTTGCTCTGCGGCTTCTGTTCCCCAAAAGATAATTCCTAATGGTTTTTCTGCTCCTTTTGCCACTCCTGCTTTATCATTCAGACTTTCTGAGCCCCTTCTGGAGCCCCTGAGTTTTTTTTCCCCTACTTTTCATAGTCTCTGCAATAATTTATATAATTTTTCTGTTGTCTCCCTAACTGATCAGATTTGGCTCCAACTCTGTGTCTGAATTCCCTACAGGCACTTGATGGATATTCTTATTCTTATTTATTATGATCACTCTATTTGAAATAATTGGACCTTATTTTATCATTACGGAGAGTCTTGTTTTGACAATTAAAACTGAAATAAATGTCTATAAATGTAATGTTAGTTGATATGATTAACATGGAAGCTTCTGTTCTACTTGTTAGCACTCTGAATGCTAATAACAAATGCTCTTTTTTACGGGGTAGGAAACACCAAGAAAGCACTACTTAGACAAATCACAGTACTAAAACTGCACTTCTGAGAGCATGATAAAAGCTCAGTCTTGCAGTAGCCTAGAGGAGCCAATGAGGGAGGAAGCTGAATATCCATCATTTCTTCATCCTTGTTAATTTCCATAGTCTTTCATTACCATTAACAAGAGCAATAAAAGAATAGGTGTGGTTTGGGTTGTTTTTATTTGCTTGCCCTAGTAATCATAATGATGAATTTTTAACTTTAATTAGATATCATGAAAGTAAAAAGTTTTCAACAAAGTTAGTCTAGCTGTTTTTCTAACTGAAAATGCTAGTGTGCTTTACACATATCAATTAGGTCAGTGCTGTTTGTGTTTGATGTAAAGCATTTTGTTTTGCGTATTTCAATGAAATAGATGACTGAAAGCCATATTTGATATTAAAGAATAAATTCTGTGCGTAACAAAAGGTTGAGCTGTGTTTTCCCAATACACTTGCAACACACATGCTATATGGAGTAATATCCACAAGACTTATTTTGAAAGAATTTCTATAATGCAACAAAACCAGTGTACTTCTAACTACATATTTTCTATATTTCATTTTTGTTTTAAGCTTCTAGAGCCACAACCTGGGCTCTTGTTCAAGAAAATGTGGTTGTCTTGAAATATATTATTTGTTTTATATTGCTAGATTATATTTTCATATAGTAAACTTCACCCCAGTGCACAGACTCTACACATGGTCCTACCTACCACTTAAACTCCTTCTCCTAGATCCAGCCCACAACACCTACTCTTAATAGTTGGACTCAGCACTGAGGAAATGTGCAGGAGATAAAGGTGGAAGCAACACTGCTGCGTTAGGACCAAGCATCCACCTCATGAATAGGGAGGATGGGAGGAGCTGGGTGGCAGTGAATCATCCACCTGTAGCTACCACCAGCACATTGGTGTGCAAACAGCTGCTGAGAAGCTAAGATTGGCATCATGCCAAGGGTGTGAGATTCTTGCATGTTCCCCACATATCTTGCTTCCACTTTATGTGGAGCTTAAGTGATGCATACAGTTTTGTGAGGATCCTCAGCACTAGAATGAATTTAACTGAGAAGGGCAGATCATTTGGCTGGCTTCAATTGTCATTGACGTATATTGACGTATACAATATACATATTGTATATTGACTTCAGTAGAACAATGACAATTTACACTGACAGAAAATCTGCCTAGTAATGAGTGGGATTAAAATATGCTCTTCTGTCTGAATGTCGAATATAGTAGTGACAGACTATCTGGTGGTGTATCATGTAAGTAAACCGACTACCCAGAGCATGAACCATCTGAGCCTTTTAGATGAGGGGCCTGATTTTGATGTCCGTTACACTGGAGGAAATCATGAGACTTCATTTAAATCAAGTAATCATCTGGTGTAAATGAAATCAGAAGTAGACCCAGGGAGTCACTAATCAAGTCAAAGTTCTTCAATACAATAAGATACCTTTTACATCTTCTTTACTGTAGATAGGCTTTGAAGTGAATTTTTAAAATTCAAATGCCTACAGGCTTTGTCATTCTGGAACAGGCCAATAGACCATTTGGTCCACTATTCTGCCACATATGGGTCCATGGAAGAACACTCCTCACCTCATGGACCTGGCATATTTTGTAATATAGTATAAGGAACTGGTTTTGGGGAAAATAACCAGACGGTGATTGACTTATTGAACATTAATACTCCCTCTTTTAAAATCCCAACTGCTTGTAAATGTAGTAGCAGTTTTGTTTTGTTAGTGTCTACTCTCTAAAAAGAAAATCATTTGCACTCTCTCATCAAATGTTTATATAAAGCCAACATGTGGAGTAAAAGTGTATATGTCTGTGATCCCACAAATGCTAAAGACAAAGGTATCAAACAGAGATGGGTTAATGACTTAGATATTGCTTCCAAATGATCCTTATTTAAATTTTCCTTTTAAATAAGCCCTAGTTTGTACACACATACCATCCTCAGCTATTCATTTGTACAAAATCCTTTAAGAAGCTTTTTTTAAAAAAAAACGTAGTGATCTTATTACACTCTGTACTAACAGATGGCTTAAGATGTACTTGATAGACAATCTGGGGGGAAATATGTTGAGCATGAATAATAGTGTACTATTTAACAGTTACACCTGAGGACACAATATAGGAGATGATCCTTCATGTAGTGGGAGTTGATGATACCTCAGTAAAAACTTTGTAAAATATTTAGAAACAATTCTGTTGGTCATAGAAAATATATCTTCTGCGGTGGCAGATATACTGAAGTACTTCTGAAAAAAACAGATTAAACTGTACATTCTGCTATACATTCCAGAATATTATAAGAATAAGGATGTTAAAATATCTGGTTAACAATTTATATCTTTTTATATTATCTATGTTGACAATAAACTGCTTTCCTGCTAACACTATCAAAAGTTGCTACTTAACCTGAGGACCTCTGACTTTACTTCTAAAGAAATTGCATGCAAAAAACCCAAACAATTGTATATTTTTTTGCACATGCTAATAAAATAATTCCTTGAAGACACCGCTAATGTATAATCAAAGAAATTAATTCTTATTTCTGTAATAATGTTTTCTATGTTGTATTTAATGAACTTTTGGAATATCCTTAATACTACAGAAGGAATGCCCAACATGTAAATTATTGCAACTTTTTGTATTCTCCATTTTTTTTGTCATTATACAAACATAATAAACTACAAGTCACAAAATCTTAAATTTCTCTTTTGTTTTGTATACATTGAGAATAAATACTAGAGTAGTTACATTATTCTCATGACATCAATATAAACTTGAAACCTGTAGTTTAGAGATGACAATTATAAGCATTTAACTCCACTTCTCTTCAAAACTTGGCATATCTAATGTTCGATTTATAAGCATTCACAAGTTAACAAACACATGCACACATACCCCTTTGTATTTTTCATTTCTTCACAGATGGACTTTGCTTTCAGATATTTTGGGAAAGTATTGGAATCTTTACAAGCAAATACATCCATCAGCGCACAGGGCACTGTGTGAATGTGCTAAACTTCACATACTGTTAATGAACTAAATTGTCAGACAAGTGGATAAATCTTGCCTTTCTTGCCATAGGTCCAAGGATCTAATAAAGGAGGCAATCCTTGACAATGACTTCATGAAGAATCTAGAACTATCTCAGATCCAGGAGATTGTGGATTGTATGTATCCAGTGGAATATGGCAAAGACAGTTGCATCATCAAAGAAGGAGATGTGGGTTCACTGGTGTATGTCATGGAAGGTATGGTTTGTAACCCTGACGCTTTGACCATTTAAATAATTCCTTTTCATCTTATCAACCTGCACTCAGGCTGAAAATGTATTTCCTGGCACAGATCTATTTTTATCTGTAGGGGAAGTGTTTGAAAAAGAGGTGAAATACTACTTAAATATGATTACTGCCTCATTGTATGGACTATTCATTTTGGGAATGTTAGTACTAGAATTCATTGTGAGCGAAGTCCCTGACCCTACATTGAGATCCACTAGCAGTGACCTGAACCTGCGTAAAGTTCTTTGAGTTTGAGTTTATGCCGGTAGATCTTGATGTAAGTTCAGAGAATAATGAAAGAAGGGTGGTCTTGTGGTTAAGGCCCAAGACTGGAGATCAGAAGAACTGACAGTAAAATGGGGATAATCTATTACTTCTCCACCTCCTAGAGTGCTGTGAAGCTAAGTTAACTAATGTTTGTAATGCACACTATGAGCCTCATATGTGAAAAGCACCATGCAAGTGAAAAGTATTCTTATTTAGGAGTAATGATGGAGAATAACTATAGATTCATCACAATGTCTGATAATACAAATAAAGTAACAAGAAGACTGTATTTTCTCTTTGGAACAAATTAGTGTGTATGGGGGGTAGTCTATATTCTTCTCTTGGGAAGCCACAATATTTCTGAGAATCTCGTGGTCTGATTTTTATAGGTGCTCAGCCCTGCGAGCTCCCTTTGCTGTCAGTGCTCAGCCCCTCTGAAAAGCAGGCTAAGGATGCATATCCTGGGACTCCTGAGTTGCTCTAAGACTTTCCATACACAGTGTGTGACAGTTTCAAGATATTACTTTTTGAAAAAAAAAAAAAAAAAAAAAAAAGTGTGTCTATATGGGAACACAGGAATTGCCATATTGGATCATACCAGGAGTTCATCTAATGCAGCAGTTCTCAACCAGATGTCTGGGGCACCCTAGAAGGCTGCGAGCAGGTTTCAGGGGGTCTGCCAAAATAAACCAGACAGCAGTGCCAGCGTTAGACTCACAGGGGCCCCAGGGCTGAAAGCCGAAGCCTGAGCAACTTAACTTTGGAGGGCCCCCTGTGGGGTGGGGCCCCAGGCAATTGCCCTGCTTGGTACCTCCTAATGCCAGCTCTGGCTTTTAATCTACTGAATATGCAGAAAAACAGGTGTGGCACAGGTGGACTGGAATTTTTATAGCACGTTGGGTGGGGGGAGGAGGGGCTCAGAAAGAAAAAGGTTGAGAACCCCTGATCAGGGGCGGCTCCAGGCACCAGCGCAGCAAGTGCCCGCCTGGGGCGGCAAGCCACGGGGAACGGCCTGCCGGTCACTCTGAGGGCGGCAGTCAGGAGGCCTTCGGCGGCGTGCCTGTGGGAGGTCCGCCAGTCCCACAGTTTTGGCGGCAATTTGGCGGCGGGTCCGCTGAAGCTGCGGGACTGGCAGATCACCCGCAGAAACACCGCCGAATTCACGTGACCGTGGACCACCCGCAGGCGTGCCGCCGAAGACTGCCTGACTGCTGTGCTTGGGGCAGCAAAAAACATAGAACTGCCCCTGCCCCTGATCTAATAGAGTATCCTGTTTCTGAGAGTGGCTAGTACCAGAGGCTTCAAAGACAGGTGCCCCTGGCATTGGCCACTGTCAGAAACAAGCTGCTATACTAGCTGGACTATAGTATATCAAAATAAATATACGTGCATACAATAATTTTTCTATTCCTTGTCAGAAACATCTCTTATGTTAGTTTGTGAGACCAGGTAAACATGGAAGAAGAATGTAGTTTGAACTGTACATACCATACTGGTTCAAGTCTCTGAACCATGTACTGGAAAACATGTATCTATGAATTCATTTCCTATACTTAGATTGTTCATTTAAACAAAAGGATGCTCAAGGCTGTAAGCCATGCTGTTTAAACAGAATTACTTGCCAAACTCTTAATAATGCTCTCCAGTTGCAAAATTCTTCAGCAGTTTCCTAAAACAGCTTTCATTTTTCCATCCTTTTAAGGCTAACTCCTTTCTCAAGGCACAGATTTGATTTCTTCAGCTTTTGATATTTATATATTTTATGCATTAGAACAATATTCTGCACTGTGAATTAGTAAACGGGAGAGTAAAAAACCAGCTCGCTGGACATGTTTTTCCCATTTTATATAAAAAGGCAAGTAATTTAAAAATAAATAGTTTGATTGTATGAGATGTCAAAAATAATCATTTTTACTTAACTTTAAAACATACCACGTTGAAACAGAACACGTGTTTCAAATGTGTGGGGTGTGGGTTTTTTTTGTTTTGTTTTTTGTTTTAAATTTAGCAGTGTGGTAAGTTAAGGTTCGTAGGCTTTTGCATGCATTGTTCAATGCCATCTCTCAATACAAAAGATTTCCAGAATGCTCAAAATCCAAACCTGTGCTAACACAACACTGCTAATATGTGCAAGGGGTACGGCTGGTGACAACCATTCTATCAGGCATTGTCCCTTGGCAAATCTGAGAGGAAATAACTGCAGAACCAATGTTGACTCTGTTGGTCCCAGTTGTGTGCCTTGGAGAGAAATTTTGGGGCCAAGGTACAGGCACGAATGCGAAGAAAAGGTTCCTCAGGCTGCCATTTTGCCACCAGAATCTGGTTGTGGAATACTAAAGAGGAGTTGACTCTTCATTGGAAGACCTGGGCTTACGTTACTCCACGAGAGTTATAAAATTTCTCTAATTACGGCTGCCCACGATAAATGCTGCATTTACCTACCAGAAGTGCTAAGGACACTGAAGCCTCCATGTTGTGGGGTTTTCAGGTCAACTTTGTCTCTGCTGCAGCTTTTATGTATGAGGACATGACCTTTTTGGCTCTCAACAAGTCTGTTTGTCTTTGGCAGATCTTGTAACTTAATTTAATATTTATTTATATAGCTCCATAGCATTTTCTAAACAAAAAATGACAAAACGTGTACAGTCTATGCTTAGACATACTGCAGTGAGTGACAACAAAAACAGTGGAGAGGGAAGATGATTTATCCTGTGGGTCAAAACAGGGTTATGAGCACAAGCTCATTTGCTTGCTTTGGCCAGGTATATATGCATCTTAATCAGGGCTTTGGAGCGGAGCACGGAGCAGTGGAGCTGCAGGTTTTTGCCTGGAGCTGGAGCAGAGCCGGAGCACAGTTCCAAAGCCCTGATCTTAATAGTTAATCTTTTTAAAGTTTTTGTTTGCTGTTTATAGACGTTAGTTTTAATGTGCAAGTTTCACTGGAGAAATCTTTCATTAGTTTACTATCAACACGATTTTCTCAAATCATGTTGAAAACGTTCTTTTTATGGATTCTATTCTTTACTCCTGAGGGAATTCTGCATCAAAATATAAAAACTCTGCACAAAATATTTTAAAACTGCAAATTTTATTTGTCAAATAACTGTGGAGGCTTCCGCATGGTAGTGGGGAGTCCAGAACACTGGCTGCACGGAGGAGGGAGATCCTGTGCCCGGGACAAGGACTTGGTGGTGAGACTGCACCCTTCCCTGACACAGTGCAAGACCAGGCCTGTCCCAGACACACCCTAGGGTCTGCCCCTCTGTGCCAGGCACACCAGGTGTGGGCAGGCAGGCTCAGCCCAGCAGGATCCAAGTGTGGAGGGGCTTAGTGTGGGGGATCCAGGTGTGGGGCAATCTGGGTGCAGGCAACTCAGTGGGGGATTTGGATGTACAGGAGCTTGTGGGGGGTGGGTCCAGGTGCAGGGGCAATGGGACTCTGCAGGGGGGTTCTAGGTGAAGATGGTTGGAGTTCAGGGGGGTCATCTGGCTGTACGGGGATGGGGCTCAGCAGGGGGGATCTGGGTGCTGCAGGAGTGGGGCTCAGTGCGGGGGGGCTTGTGGGTGATCCAGGTGCACAGGGGTGGGGCTTGTCGGGGTGCGGGTTTGATGGGCCTGCTTAATGGGGGAGCCCCAGCTGCTGCCGCCGCCACAACTGAAGGGACACCACATGCTGGTTTCTGATTTACCCCCACTCCTCTATTCCCTTCTTTCCCCCACCCCATCCCTCTTCCTTTCCCCACTATCCCTGCCCCACTGCTGGCACTCACTGTTGTACGGAAAACAGGATGGTGACCATGTAGGGTACCCAGCACACACAGAAGGGGAGGGCAACTGGCACAAGGACACAGGAGGTGACCTCCAGCTGCAGAGTCAGCAAACTGGAAGGGCACTCCCTCTCACCTGGACAGCTCTGCACTAGCAGAAAGGGGGGGCAGTGGCATGTGACCCTGCATGCCCCCCACATTTTACCTCTGGGGGGAATACCCTCCAAACTCTGCCCATAGGCATCCCCAACCCCGTGGTGATTTACCTCTCCACGGCTACTCTGGGCTCTGGAAAGGATGTGTCCACGCTGCTGGGGAGGGGTACATGACTGCTGTTGCTGCTTTCCCATTTTTTTCTGCAGGGAGGCAAAGAAATCTGCAGGGAACATGAATTCCATGCACGCAGTGCAGCAGAATTCCCCTAGAATTCTCTTGTGCCTGTAACTCCCATGCATGTTAATGGAAGTTATTCATGTACAGTACTCGGTAACAGCTAACGCAGTGTTTATTTCTAGCTTTTAGTTCAACATTCAGATGCAGACTTTTTTAAATGCCTGTATTAGACATCTGTGCTGTTTCCTTAGATATCTTAATTTTCTATCAGTCTAAACACTGTGTAGTGAAAAACACATAACTTTTGTCACTTTCTTCTGCACACATTATACTATCCATTTCTTGGACGTTGTGATAACCTTACGTTGCCCACATGTTGCATTGATATCTGATTATCATGAAAAAACAATAGTGATTCCATGATTAAGACTGAAA
Source organism: Malaclemys terrapin pileata (assembly GCF_027887155.1). Taxonomy (NCBI): domain Eukaryota; kingdom Metazoa; phylum Chordata; order Testudines; family Emydidae; genus Malaclemys; species Malaclemys terrapin. The sequence continues at coordinate 92,349,865 of NC_071511.1, read as the reverse complement.
ACAATTTGTATTTATCCATGTGAGGTTTATAAAACATGCTAGCTCCACTGAATCTAATGGAGTTTTGACAGTTAAGTCCCTGTGATCCATAGTTTGAGTTCCTAATTTTTCTTCAGTTCCCTTTCCATTAACATTTTTAAAAAATCTATGTTTGCAGAATTCCAGAGTGAACACTGTATCTTGATAGAGTATAAAGAGAATCTTGATAGAGTATAAAGCTCCTAAACTCTGGCTTGACCACTATGGGTTTTCTACACTTTGTGAAGGTAATTCCAGATCTGATAAATTCCTTAGCCTAGATTGTGTGGTTTTACCTGCCAAGAACAGCCCAGAAAAGGGATTATGACTGAGTCACAATTCCCTCCTTGGTTCTCCACTAGCTCCAGCAGGGAAGTAATCTGCTATTGCCGTATATCAATATCAGATTACTTTTCCATCTGTGCTAGCTGGTGCACTGGGAGTCAGTCTGTCCATTCCCCACCCTGGCATGCCACCCTCCACCTAACTATATGGATGGCAGGACTAATGATTCTGCAGAAACGGTTCTCCCTGTTTGATTAGCAAACAACCTGCATTCAGCTTCACTAACTGAATCTTTATTAAACCCTGGGCACGGCTTTGTTCATGTGTCTGCATTGTTTCCAGAACAACTGCTCATATTCCCTGTTTTCCTGGTGTTTTGTCAATAACAGTCCCTCCAGGAAACATGGACCTTTTGACTCTAGTCCCACTGATCATGGTACATCTTCCCTATTTTACAAACATTTTAATATGATGCCCAGACCCCCACCCCAGGTCCCTTTGTCCAGAGGTTGCTAGCACATAGCCAAATTAGAGTCTTTTATTTTTACCACTGACTCAGCTGATTACATTGTCTGAAATAGCTTGTTCTCAACAGATGACCATACCAGGGGTGACCTAACTCTGTATCCCAGTCTAGCAAACAATCTCTGGGGAATCTTTCCTCCCTGTGGGGTTGGCCTCTGGATGGCTCTTTGACGATTTCTGTAGGCTCTCTCTGCATGTCATCTGCTGGCTTGTAAGTACCTCCTGTTCCTTCGGATCACTTGTCCTTTTTGCATAGTCACCTAGTATGACTTTGGTGCCTCTGCACCTCTTGCACTCTTTTAGTCCACTCCTTCTGGTATGTCTCCAATGGCTGCAACCTCACAGGAGTTCCTGTCTCCCAGGCTGGTAGGTCTTTGGATGACCTGTCATACTCTAGCGCCTTCTTCCTCTGATTGTTGGCCATCTCTTGACATTATCTTCATCCTTATGGCTGCAACAGGTCTCTCTCCCTTGGCCAAAGAGTTTTGGTCCTTTGCCCCATCAGTGCCTGTGCTGGACTGTTTTGGCACCTCTTAATGAGGTATTCCTGTGTGCCAAAAATGTTAACAAGGGCTCTGAACCAGAAGAAACAGCCTTGTGTAAGAGTCTCTTAGATGCTTTCACGGTTGATTCCACCTTTACTACTATTCTGTGGGTATACTGAGGAGGAAGTGTGGTGGTCAAACTTGCATTTGTGTGCCAATTCCTTGAATTCTTCTGAGGCAAATTGGGGTCCATTGTCAGTGAATATCATGTCCGGAATGCCACATCTCTCAAAGAGGGCATTCAGTTAGCCAATTGCCAACTTTCTTCTTGTATCAGGCAAGGCATGAACCTCCCAGAAGTTTGAATATTAGTCCACTGTAATCAAGTACTGCTTTCTGTTGAAGTTAAATAAGTCTGCTCCCACCTGTTCCCATGGTTGGGTTGGTAAGTCTTTCTGTTGGTAGTTATCACATGACCAGAATGTGTCATACAGAGGACCGCTCCTTGATGAAAGGGCATTCATTCCCAGACAGTAAACACATCCTTAAGCTGTCTAAGACAGCTGTCAATGCCCAGGCTTGAGACATGCATTTTTTGCATGACATCCTTACATAATGAGGCAGGGACAATAGCTCTGGCCTTGAAATATCATTCCATCCTGAACACTCAGCTCGTCTTTAATTTGAAAATATGGTTCTGCTCCTACTGGTACTAGACTGTTGTCTTCTGGCCAGCCTGCTAATTTTGTTGTCTTGACTGCCTGTAGCTGGATGTCCTTTTTTGGTAGCCTCTTTGATTTCCATCAGCTTCAGCTGTAGAAACTGGGAGATTGAATCCATTAACATGCAGCTCTGTCTTGAGCCCCTTCTCCCATCTCACTAATGCTGGGTTTCTATGTCCCATTCAAAATGTCTGCTAACGCCAGTAATCATCCTGGAGAATACCTGATCTCCACCTGATAGTGCTGGAGTCTCATCAACATGTGCTGCAGTCTCTTTGGGAACTAAAAGGGGACTTGCTTTGATTGTTTGTAGGGTCTTGTGGTCTGATTCCACTACTACTGTATGGCCATAGGTGTACTGATGGAATCACTCTACTCCAAATACCACAGCTAGAAGTTTTTCTATTTGGGCATGCCCTTGTTCAGTCTCTGACAGCACTCTGCTGATACAAGCAACTAGCTGCTATTGCAAAAGAGCCATACCCAGTCCTTTCTCCAAGGAATCATGCTGGCATGTCAGTGACTTTCTTGGCTTGTAGTACTGCAGGACAGTGTCATCTATAATTCTTTTGTTTACACATGTCACAGGCTTGCTCTTGCGGACCTGCCCAGTCCCACTGAACATCTTGCCTTGTGAGCTGATGTATGGGTTCTGCTACTGCACAGAAAATCTATCATTCCCATCAAGCACCATATCCCTTTCACATCTGCTGGACTGGATATGACATGTGTCTGGCTGTCTTGATCTTGTTGGCATCTGCTTTCAGTCCCCCTGCTGTGAGCAGATGTCCAATGAGCCTCACTTCACCCTGTTTGAGTTGCATTTTTCTGGGTTAAGTTTTACATTCTTGTCCCTGAATTGCTGTAGAAAAACTTATGGTCCTCTGTTAAGGTTTTGTTCAACTTGTTTATTTCTGCTTTCTTCACCCACAATGAGGATATCATCTGCAATTATTTTCACCCCAGGCAGTCCTTCCAGCACTCAGGTGAATTTCTGATGCAGTGCTTATGCCCACTGGCATGTTCAAGCTTCTGTAGTGACCAAATGGCATTGCAAAGGTTTTCAGCAAGCTGGCCCCTTTAATCAGACTTATGCCACAACCCATTCCTCACATCACAGACAGAGATTCTGGCTTTTGAGAGCTCTAGCAAGAGGCTATCTAGTGTGGATAGTGGCATCTTTTCAATGCCCGGTTCAGTGACTTTGGGTCTATGCAGATATGGAATTTGCCTTTTTGGCTTTTTTACCATCATGGTGCTGTCTACATGGGCTTAGGTCTCTAGGGGTGCTATTATACGCCTTGCTCTGCAGACTTTTGAGCTTCTTGCTTACTGGGTTACATAATGCCACTGGAATTTTCCTTCATGATAACCATATAGGTTCTACTGTGGGGTCTACTTCCAGTCACAGCTTTCCCTTGAAGCACTCATTGCTTTTGTAAATAACCCCATATGCTTTTTAAATTGTCTCTGTTGTCCGTGGGACACCTCCTTTTTGCTTCTTTCACTGCAGCTACAAAATTCTGATGCTGTACCCTGTTCCATGGCTTGTATGGCTGTATTTCTCAAGAGGAGTCTGTGGTGTTTTACCATCCATCAACACAAACTTCAGATGGCACCATCTGTTTTTCAGGTTAGTTACTGTGAGTTCGTATTTTTCTATGAGCTGCATTATGCTCTCATTATACATTATTAGAGTGCACTTGCTCTTTTGTAATGGGTGTTTGGGTCTAATTCACCCCAAGGAATCATGTTGCAGGAGGCCTTGCTTTCAAGCTGAAATTGCATGGAGCATTTCCCTATTAATGTTGTTGTATGCATAGAGGTCGGTACAGTCCTTTGTTGTTTTCCTGTGCTGATGGCCTGAACCTGTTATGCTCTTGGATTCAGGGAGAGTCATGATGTTGTCATCCCTGCTCTCTGCCATGCCACCCCCAGCTCATACAAGTCTGACTAAATGTTCCTGAGACCTTCCTCTGCTCTAGCACAAACTGCTAAAATGGTTGAACTTGTCACATTCCTTGCAATGCTGTCCTAGTGGGGAACGCTTTTTCCTTTATTCACTCATTCTGTCTCTTACTGTAAATGCATCTCATTATGGGTATAGAACTCTGACCCCCTGTTCTCCTTTCCTGTTATCTCACTGCACGTGCTTCTGGGGGTGCTGTGCCTCATAGAGCTTTCATCCTTTGTCTTGAGGCTTCTTCTGCGTTGCCCGCTCTAAGCATCGGTCTAAAATGAAATCGCCTTTCCAGAGCAGCTACTCCTGCAGGTAGTGATCCCAAGTGCCGCAGACTTTGCTGTCTTGAATTAGGAAGTTTTGTCAAGTCCCCAAAATTGCATGCAGCCACCAATGTGTATAAAGCAGTTGTATAGGAATCTGTCCCCTCCCCTTTGAACTGGTCTCTAGTGGAAAAACCTGTGATGCTCCACAGTTTCATTCTGCTTTGGGGAGCAGTAGGTCTGTGGGGTTGCTAGGACTGCTGTGAGGTTTCAGGCAGGGTGAGCTTCCGAGTGCTGCAGACCTCACTGCCTTGTTCCTTAATAAGGTAAAATAACACTTTTACTTTCCTGCTGTTGTCATCATCCTGAATGGCCAACTGTGTACAAATCTGGAACACCCTGTTCTACTGGGTCTGTTGCTGGGTTAGGTTTGTGTCAGCAAAATCCAGGACTCCAAGGGTGGAGGTGCAGCGCTTCAGACCAAGTTCTATGGCTCATGCTGCCAGCTGCTTCATTTCAGAGAAGTCACAGCTCAGTCACTGCTACTGAGTTTCATTTTCAAAGAGTGAAGCTGAATGCAGATTAAGTTGAACAAGTGGAACTTTATTAAATCCTGTGCACTGCTTTGTTAGTGTGGTTGCATTGCTTCTAGCCCAACTTCTCACATTCCTGATTTTCCTGGTGTCCCATGAATAACAGTCCCTCTTGGGAACTCTGTTGGGGTTCCCTCCGAGTCCTTTTCCACTTGGCTTATCCAGAATTCCTTGTCCAGTTCTGGAAGAACACATCATCCAGTTCTTTGGGATCCAAAAAACTCAGTTTGACTTCAGATTTCATCACTCAGGTTCCTATTTTTGGCACACAGCTACGCTGAGTTGATGAGACTGAATGATAGAGGGTAGGTATAGGGCTTACTACACATCCAAACTTACACAGAAAACCTCTTCCTTTATAAACGTTGCATCACATGTTTTTGGATTGGCTTGATTTCTTTGCAGGAACCAATCCCTGTGCAGCATGCTCTGTCCATGCATTGTTCACACTCAATCTACTCTTTACCTCATGTCTTCATTCCTAATTTATCTTGTCCATTGTTAGTAAATGGTTCCCTGGGTGTTCTCCCTCTTATCTTAGTTGGCTCAGACATTTTGTCTTTTTAGTCTACTGACCTATTTATTGACCTTATTTAGCACAAATGTTGTGGTTTTTTTTTAAGTCTAATGTTCTATATACATCCCTAATTCTATCACCTAAGAATTTAGGTCTCCCACCAAGTGTTAATTACTCATGTCAGGCCAGTCCTCAGCTACAAATATGGGTCCTCTGACTCCAGTTCCACTGACTGATACACTCCCCACCACTCAAGCCCAGACCATTGATGTGGGTAGCCTATGCCGGGGAATATGGGGGCATTCTATACCTCCCTTCTCCTTTGCACAGATGCATAGAGCAATAGACAGCCTTGGCTTAGGCTACTGAGTGACCTCTATAGAACTACATCTTGTAGTACCATTCAAGAAATAATTTTTAAATGTCTATATAAAAATTGAGGAAATTCTTCTGGAGCAGCTTTGATTAAGACAATTCAAGTTGTAAATAATTCTACATTGAGGACACATCATTAGAACGTTATCAAAACTTAAATATTTAAAGCAAAAAATCACACTTAAGGCTCCTAAAATAATGTTACTACTTCCACATTGCTCTCTACCATACTGTTACTGCAATGTAGTAACCCCCTCATCACCAGTACAAAAATACAGTAACACTATGCTCAATCAGGATCCTTGACTGTTTACATCCTTTTAAAATGTTTTTTGATAATTTTTTACTAACTAATGTATAATTATTTACACTTTTAACTGGGATAAATTGTCTATAAATTCGAAACATAGGATTATGACATTGTCTCTCTGTACGCCTTCTTTTTGCCAATCTTTCTTCTTGGTTTCAGCTGAAGTGGCGAACGAAGGCCTTGCACAAGGACATGGATCTTTCTCTGACTTCAGGTTGTGATTGAATTACCTCTGAAATTAGTGGTATTTCGTTTCAAAGAGGTTATTTTCTTGTTTTTATTCCTTTGCTCCCTTCCCCCATCTTTTTATATATATTTATAAATAACATTTTTTTAAGAGGTACCATGTATCTTTGTTCACTTGATCCAGAATTAAACAGCTCCTATTATGAGATTTTTTTTTTCAATTTAAAGTGAGTTCTACTTTACTTAATCCCAAATCTATAGCTCTTACAGTTCTTTTGTTTCACTCATTACTCACTCATCCACCTATCTTTCTGTTATGCAAGTTGTAATTTTTATTCCTTTCCCAAAGAATGGTCCATTGACTATGGCTTTAGCCTAGGACTTGGGAGACATAGCTTTGGGTCCTTGCTCTTCTAAAGACTTCCTGGGTAATCTTGGGGAAGTCACTTAGAGTGTCTGTGCCTCAGATCCCTAGCTGTAAAATGGGTTAACTGGGCTTCCTTATACTTCCAAGGGTGTTATAAGGAAAAACAAATTCAAACTTGAGAGGTGGTCAGATACTATGATAATGAGGGCCATGTGGCTACCTTAGAAGGATAGGTACAGCACCGTTTATAACTTAATGGTTTTGTCATTTAACAATGATTCCCTCATGCAAATTGATGAAATACACCTCTACCCCAATATAATGCGACCTGATATAACATGAATTTGGATATAACGTGGTAAAGCAGTGCTCCGGGGGGGCCTGTGCATTCTGGTGGATCAAAGCAAGTTCGATATAACACGGTTTCACTTATAACGCGGTAAGATTTTTTGGCTGCCGAGGACAGCGTTATATCAAGGTAGAGGTGTATAATAAAATAAAACTAGATAATGAAATGGGGGATTTCATGTTCTATTTGTGCATCAATGATATTCTTGCCCATATTCATTAATGTTCAACACTTCCTAAGAGCATATGGGTATTGCACCAATTTTCATGTGAATTAGGTCTTGAGTAAATTTAACATGAGAACATTGTATATTAATACTCAGAAGGACTTTGGTCTTATGTAAGCAAGTGTCTCTCTGGGACCCTTGTCATGTAAAGTCCACATGGTAAGCTTACTCTACTGGTAAGCTAACTCTGCTGAAGCCAATGGAATTACACTGATGTAAAGTGACAGAAGAATCAGCCCCACTGTCTCTAGTTTTTAACATCCAAGCACATATTTATTTGTCATTTACTTGACTTAATTTTCTTCAGAAAAGAAATTAAATATGTATTCAGTCTATGCACCATAAGTTATTTCAGCATTATTAGCACAGTGTAAAAGCTAACTGAACTTAATATAATCAGCCTTCAAGGCAAAGGGGCTAGGTGGTGGAGGTATTTATAACTGGTTTTCATGGTGTTTTATAGACCTATAAGACGACAAAATCCCTTCTTTGATCTTATAATCTAAAAAAGATATCAGAACAAGTAATGACAATATGGCATGATGGCCAGACAGTAGTAAAGGGGTAGGAGAGAACAGCAAGCAACGAAAAGGGAATGGTGCCAGTGGAAAGGGCTGTTTGCTCAGGATTGTGTAAAGCTTTTTGTTCTTTATCTCATTATTTCACTTTTTTTCTCACTCTCATTGTTCTTCTCTTCCTTTCTGTTTTTCTTTCATTGTCAAGAACTAGAACTGCAGTGGGTAGGGCCAGAATGGAGACCAATGATGAGAAGATAGATCAGGAGTAGGCAACCTATGGCACGCGAGCTGATTTTCAGTGGCACTCACACTGCTTGGGTCCTGGCCACTGGTCTGGGGGGCTCTGCATTTTAATTTAATTTTAAATGAAGTTTCTTAAACATTTTAAAAACCTTATTTACAACAATAGTTTAGTTATATATTCTAGACTTTAGAAAGAGATCTTCTAAAAACATTAAAATGTATTACTGGCACATGAAACCTTAAATTAGAGTGAATAAATGAAGGCTCAACACACCAAGTCTGAAAGGTTGCCGACCTCTGAGATAGATGAAGTGAGATTTGAGGAAAGAGTGAGGTTACTTGGAACGCAAGAAGTCTTTTTCTACATGTGTCGGATGGTATGATAAAAGGCATAGAACTGTAATGGGGGAAAGAAACAAGAGCAGCAGTAATGGGAGAAAAGGAGGCGAAGCATAGGATGCAAGAGAATAAGAACAAGAAGAGGTTTAGGCAGGTTCAGAAACGGACAGAGGTTTGAATGTGATGGCAAGTAGTTTGGTCTTAATGTGGAAAAAGTATAGAAGCTGCAGAAGGGAAATGAGAAGTGGGTGACATTCACAATAATGTGAGGTTTCAGAGTAGCAGCCGTGTTAGTCTGTATCCGCAAAAAGAACAGGAGTACTTGTGGCACCTTAGAGACTAACAAATTTATTAGAGCATAAGCTTTCGTGGGCTACAGCCCACTTCTTTGGATGCATATAGAGTGGAACATATATTGAGGAGATATATATACACACATACAGAGAGCATGAACAGGTGGAAGTTGTCTTACCAACTCTGAGAGGCCAATTAAGTAAGAGAAAAAAACTTTTGAAGTGATAATCAAGATAGTCCAGTACAGACAGTTTGATAAGAAGTGTGAGAATACTTACAAGGGGAGATAGATTCAATGTTTGTAATGGCTCAGCCATTCCCAGTCCTTATTCAATCCTGAGTTGATTGTATCTAGTTTGCATATCCATTCCAGCTCAGCAGTCTCTCGTTGGAGTCTGTTTTTTGAAGTTTTTCTGTTGCAAGATAGCCACCCGCAGGTCTGTCATTGAGTGACCAGACAGGTTAAAGTGTTCTCCCACTGGTTTTTGAGTATTATGATTCCTGATGTCAGATTTGTGTCCATTAATTCTTTTGCGTAGAGACTGTCCGGTTTGGCCAATGTACATGGTAGAGGGGTATTGCTGGCACATGATGGCATATATCACATTGGTAGATGTGCAGGTGAACGAGCCCCTGATGGTATGGCCATCAAGGCTGCTTCCCCACTCTGAACTTTAGGGTACAGATGTGGGGGCCTGCATGAAACTTCTAAGCTTAACTACCAGCTTAGATCTGGTCTGCTGCCACCACTCCCAAATGTGCTAATTCCCTTCCCTGGGTAGCCTTGAGAGACTCTTCACCAATTCCCTGGTGAATACAGATCCAAACCCCTTGGATCTTAAAACAAGGAGAAATTAACCATCCCCCCTCCTACCTCCCACCAACTCCTGGTGGATCAAGATCCAACCCCTTTGGCTCTAAAAACAAGGAAAAATCAATCAGGTTCTTAAAAAGAAGGCTTTTAATTAAAGAAAAAGGTAAAAATCATCTCTGTAAAATCAGGATGGGAAATAACTTTACAGGGTAATCAAACTTAAAGATAATAATGTGAGGAAAATTTTAGCTACAACACTTCGGATAGAAAGAAAAAAGATTTGAGAAGTGGGAAGCAGGACTTTTAAGTATGCCATATTTTGTGGGCATTCAACATTTTGATTTAATTAGACATTCTGTTCAACGGCCCCACAAAGTCAGGCAATATCCCACAGAATGAGAGAGATCCCCATCTAAATACTTTTAGCCTAGGGAAAGGTTCACTCATCTGGGAGTCCATGCGTGACCTCTACTGATTGCTGTTTATATTTCTATGCATTTATTACTAAACAAAGCCTCATCCATTTCCCCTAGAAGGTACTCAAGTATCATTCCCATTTTACAAATAAGTTTATTGAGAGGTTGCACAAAGTCACTTCAGGGCATGGAGGGTATTTACAGTCTTGGTTGAGCTCCCTTTCTTTGATGATCACCAGGCAGCGGAATTTGGATCCATGATCTGGATCTGTGTGCTTCAAAACTCGCCTGGGCAGGCACCAGCCAAAGTCTCTGGCTTCTTGGACATACTTCCTGGTTGCTAGTGTTGCTGTAAGTACTGATAAAAATGACTTGTGTATAAATGCCAAGTACCCCATTACAGAAGTACTTGTAAGTACAAGTATGCTGTGTTTATAAGTACAAGTACTTTCAACGCTTGTATTCCCTGCAATTTTCTGGCCAATATATGGACAACAACCTAAATAATATAAACACATCATGGAAGAAAAAGAAAAAGAACAAAAAACAGGATTTATTCATATGTACAAGTAAGCATTGAATAACATGAAAAAATTTCTCAAATGTAAAAATTTATACAATTCCTTTTTATTTTGTTTGTGCGTATGTAGGCATTTTTCTTCAATACTAGCATAACTTCAAACATATCATCCTGAAGACAGTTTCTTTTTGGCAAAAGGATTCGTTCAAAGGGTAGACAATCCTCCAGGATTGTTCCAGAGTCTCCAGGAATTAAAGATTAAGTTTTAATTAGATTGTCATGTGGTGAAACCTCCAGGAATACATCCAACCAAAATTGGCAACCCTATTTGTCCAGCATTACAGAAGTGAAGGGGGTGGGGCTATCACCCTGGTGGTGTAGCAGCAGGGCCAAAGGGAAAAAAAAAACAAACCTGTCAACTGGAACTCAGGGCTTGAACACCAAAGCCAGGACAGTGGGTTATGGGGGCCAGCAAGAACGCAGAATAGCTGTGATTGTTTAAAAAAATCTGTTTTTAAAAGTACTTTCAAAAAGATTTCAAAAAGTTACTTATGCTTTTTAAGTACCTTTTAAAAATGTACCTAAATATAAGTACAGAATATTTAAAGTACTAAGTATGAGTGTGCAAAATACATGAGAACACTTGAAATACTTAAGTACATGAGAACACTGCTTGGTGCAGACTGTCTGGTACTACCTCTAGGGAATGGTACCCCAAATCCAGCTGCCCTGGGCCCCTGAATCAATGTTGATCCCCCCCCCCAAGACCCCATAATTATTCAAGCACACCCTTCCCTTAACTTTGCCTTCATGGGTACTTTGATTTATAGTTTGTCCCTTTAGGGACATGTGGTAGTTGAAGCAAGTAATGCACAGACTTTACAGAGGAATTTCTAAGCCAATCACACTTTACTCATAGACAAATCAAAAAAGGTGCATGGCTGGGGTGCCAGAATAAGGGGTGACAGGGTCATGGTGAGCAGTGGAGAGAGGGGATGGTGGAAAGGAGGGGGCTACGTCTTGAGGGTGGGGGAAAGGGACAGCACAGGAGCTGGGCCTCAGGGGAAGGGGTGGGGGCGGGGTCTTGGGAAGAATGGGCACTGTGAGGGCTGGATCTCGGGGGAAGGAGATGCATGGGGGAGTAGATCCACAGTTTAGGCACCTGTGGGCCCCTCCAGTTTTAGGGTGCATCCGCCACTCCTGTGCATGGATCTCTAGACAATGTAATAACCATGTGAATGCAATTCAATTCCTTGTATTCCTTGCCACTCTTGAGTGTTCTTTGGATTTTGTTCACTACCTTCAGGGGTCCCAAGACCCCTATTCTGGACTTCTCCATCTCAGGTTTGTCTTCATGGTCATGAAGACTTCTCAGACTCCTGCAGCAGCCTTCCTTAGATTGTTCATGTCAGACAATTATAAGTTTTCCCCACTTAGCGAACAAGATTCTCTCTCTCTTTGTTTTTTTTTTAAACAATAACTCCTAACCCTTTTTTTCATCTTTGTTTCTTCATGTCTGTTGGGGATTTTCTGCTGCTCCAACCCCACCCTCTGAAGACAATGTGGGGAAGAACCTGTTTCCCTAGGCTGCAGCCATCTCATTGTTCAAGGGTGCTTCCATTTGAATGGAAAGTTATTTAGATTAATGACTCTTAATTGTTCCTGTCAGACCTCCCTAGCCCAGGTGACACAGCTCATTAGCAAATGGCTTATTTAATATACCCTGAGGCACTGAATGATGCAGCAATTTCATAACATCAACCAGAAATCATAAGTTTTGCATAAATTAGACTGTCAGAGAGGAAATAGAATCCTGGTCCCTAATATGGCATTCTCAAGTCACATCTGCTCAGCCTTTCAGAGTGAATGTTCTAATGTGTGTTTGGCTGTCCTGTCTGTAACCATTTGACTACACTCTCCTGTCAGGAATAGAACATAACTTTCTGCTATTGTCTTGCAAATGGTTATGACCTTCTGAGAGAGCTTATGTCATTTTCCCCATCTAGGGACTGGTCCACAGAGAGGATAAGTTATTCCTTTAGCTAAAAGGTTCTCAACCTTTTTCTTTCTGAGGCCCCTCAACATGCTATAAAAACTCAACGGCCCACCTGTGCCACAATAACTGGTTTTCTGCATATAAGAGCCAGGGCCGGCATTAGGGGGTAGTAAGCAGGGTAACTGCCTGGGGCCCCATACCACAGGGGCCCATATGAAGCTACTGCTTTAGCTGAAGTGATAAAGGTCTGTTCTAGAGAGCTGAAAGTCCGGGTTCAATTCCTGGCGGGGAGTAGTCCTTATGGCTGGTGGGGATGGAATTTCTCCAGTTTTCTTTCTTTAAAACTGTTTAATTCACACAGTGAAAACATATCCTTTTAAAACAAGTTTTATAGTTGAAACCAATATAATCTGGCAACTGTGGCATGATGCTCAACAAAATACAGGTGTTCCACTATCTGGCCACTTTGTCACATGCCTTGTGTCATACATTTAGAGGTTTAAGGTTTGGAGACAAGGCAAGGAGGCCAGACTGGTTTGCATAAATCAAGGAAGTAGTGGATAGTGCTAAGGCTGTGTGGAAAGTTCACACTGAAACCAGAGCCCAATGGAAATGAGATTCTATGACATTTTTAAACCTTAGTCCAGGCTTGGGAAAGATTCTTAAGTATGGGCTCATGCTACTTGCACAGTCCTCCTCACCATTTTCAGTATTTCTCTGCCTGTGTTTTAGTTACGTAGTCCTCATCACTTATCTAAGTAATTAAAAAACAGAAATAATAGTAACTCTCCCTGTTTCCCATCGTGTGTGTGGGGGGGGGGGGGGGAGAAAGAGAGAAGAACCTTTTCTGGAAAAGCTAAGTTGAAAAAATTAATTTTGCATTTTGATTAGAAAGTCATTATCCTTCTCTTTTGTGGGAGTGTGCTCTACAGTCTAGGTCTAGTGCCCATGAAAGTTCCGTCTCTGACACTCATGAACCTCTGCTTCCTTGATGACAGTTTGTTCTAGCGTAATGTAGTTGTCATGAGAGATTGTGGCCCTGGAGGGAGAAGTGAGGTCTTATGCAGTTTGAGCCAGTCCCTTGGAGGGTTCAGCATATCAAGACAGACCTTGGACTAGAATAATCTGCACTATAAAGCAAGCAGAGAGAGTGGAGTACTGGGGTGATGTGTTCACAGTGAACTGTGTTCCTAAGCAGATAGGCTGCTTCATTTACCAGTAAGAGCATCATCCTTTGCCCTAGGCCCTCCCCTCAAACACCTTTGGGAGAGGGGCCATGGTGGGTTCCTGGGATGAGTGACACATCCACCTTTCCTCTGGCTGCCCTAATAAATTACATAAGAAAGATTTCCCCCAAGAGGTTGCAAGGTGTGGACTGCTACCTCTTCTAATCCTAAAATGATCTGGGAGTGTAAAGGGTTGCACCTAACTCCACCCTCTCTCTTATTTCCATGGGGGAGCAGAAAAAAACCCATTGTCTCTCCCATTGTGTATAATCTGAATTAGCTGCAGAGACATCCCACAATCCCTACCAGCACTTTGGAGGTTCCTTAGAAACCATGTCGTGGTGAATAAATTGATTTTTATGATGTAAACAAATATCCATTCTCTAGATCACCTACAACAGCCATGTTCCACTAGAATGATGACATTTTCAGTGGCCAGGTGGAGACTTGAAAGTGCAAGAGACAATGAAAATCTGCTGTTATCTGTACATGTAACATAGCATCTTTGCCTGGAATCAACCTAGTCTGCCCCAGCAGAGAATAATTTGAGATTTAAATAAGTTTAGCAGAAATTTTACATTAGTATTTTGGTTTTTAAAATCATATGGGGTCTATGTTTTACTTCTAAGTGCAATTGAATTGGTTCTTTTTCCTGCTTGAGAGCCATGGTTTCCCTCCAAACCTAAGAAGTGGTTGTCTCAATCAGACAGTCACTTTCTGCCATGATATTTCCCTAAGGCTCCCCACCACCTTTAACTTGGTCTAAGGGCATGTCTTCAATAGCAATGTTAAAGTGATGGCAGCACTTTAACATGGCTGTGTAGTCACTGCACCAGTGCTGGGAGAGCTCTCTCCCAGCGCTGTAAAAAAACCCACTTCCATGAGGGGTGTAGCTACCAGACCTGGGAGCAGGGCTCCCAGACCTGTAACACTGTCTACACTGCCACTTTACGGCACTGAACTTGCAGTGTTCAGGGTGTGGGCGTGTGTGTTCACACCCCTGAGTGACAAAGTTGCAGTACTGTAAAGTAGCAGTGTAGACAAGGTCTAAGATAAAAACAAAATTAACAGTTCAGGCTCAGATATGGGGGGAGGCCCAGTGAAGTTATTTGTTTTGTATCCCCTCTTTAGGCAAAATATTGCTGGAATTTAGCAATTTTAAACATGTAAAAATTTGAAAAGGTCTGTGTGTAAAGAATGTGCAGCATTTTCATACTTTCAGCTCTGCTTTGTGTTGACAGTTTTGACTTGTGCGTGTGTAAGTTACTTCTCACTAATGAGGTGGTGTGATATATGACATGTCTAAAACCAAATATTTCCTCTTGTGCGCCTTCTCTGGAACTTATCTATATCAGTGTGTTGTATCTGATGGTTGGATTACAAAAGAAAAGGTAGTCAGTGTGACATTACCCATGTACAATCCGACTGTTGAATAGAGGTGTCCCCTTAACTCTCTCTCCTGGGATGCCTTTTACACTGCTTTACTGTCAGAACAGCCATCCCTAGCCTGCTCACACAGTCTTCACCATGTAAATTCACTACCAGCTGAACACATGAGCACTCCGACCAGTCACACGTGAATTACACAAAGGGCAGTACCCGCACACTCTCTAGTCCCAGCCTTGTTCCCCCGGAAGGTGCATATTGTACTATCCAGCTCACTGTTGAACAATGCAAGCTCCGTAGAAAGTTCATCATTTCATCAAAGGAAAATATGTCCACCAAACTAGTTTATCCCAAATGGAGTTCTCCACACAATTTAATCCAAAAACACTGGTTAAGATTAAACAATAAAGTAAGCTTTTTAACTACAGAAAGATTGTAAGTGATTACAAGTATTGATGCATAAAAGTCAGGATTGCTTAAAAAAAGGCATTAGTGTGCATATTACTCTAATTTAACATGCTAAGTGAACTTAAAAGCAAAGATTTTGTCTCGTCATATGATGTTGTAAATTTCACAGGGTAGGCCTCCTTCTAGCTTGGGACCACTCCCCATTAGTTTAACTCTTTGAGAATCGTTGATGTTGTTGAGATGGAAGGAGGAGAGGTAAAATGGAGGCGTCTCTCTCTCTCTCTCTCTCTCTCTGAGACCATCCTCCCCTCTTTGAGGATTACCCCCAAGTGGGGTTCAGGTCACAAGTATTCTATTACGGACATGAGGCTTGAAACGTTCCTGTGATACAATGTGAATTTCTTATTCATACCTTCCTTCCTGCCAAGGAGTAGCTGTTTAACTAGGTCCAATTGATTATGCTGATAATTGGCTGGGGGCAGCAGGGTATCTTTGTCTCTGAAGAACTTGTTTGAGTGTGTCTTTCTAACTCTGGAACATGGTACGGCAATGTTATGCAATAGAAACGTATAACTTTACATATAATGTTGGTACACATATTTTACCAAGACAATAATGAGTTTTCAAATGATACCTCACAAGGCATACATTTTGTACAGAATATCAGAGTCTTGTAAAAGTGATAACCATAATAGTGTAGGCTGTCACAGTCAACAAGTATACTAGATAAACCAGCTGATAATGTTTATCTTATAGGCTCTCATATGAACCTCAAATATGCCATTCTAAACAAATGTTCTGGCATTTTAATGCAGTTTTTTCATATGTCTAAAAAGAAATTTGGTCATGCTGCTGATTCTTAAAGTATGGAAGAAAAAGTGTATTTAACGGGGAAAGAAAATATGTTACTTATTCCCATACCTGAAGATATTAATATCTGAATTTTTACCATATTTTCATTTTGAATTTTCTATTACAGTAGTGATGGATACTGTATATTACTCTGCATAGTTAATGCTTTTCATATCTGACACAGAATAGAGGTTCTGAATACTCAGTCTCCATCCCCACCTCAAACTTTGAAGCAATTCAGATTGAAATCTAATATCAGATCCATCACTAGTCTTAACTGTGGCATCAGATGTGTTCTATTTTGTTCTCAGATTTAAGTTACAAAGAATACCTTTCTCAAAGAATGATCATTTCAGGTCAACAGTTCTGCTATTTCTGTAACTGTTTAGTAATGGTACTTTTGTGTTGTTTACCCATAATTCTACACCCTCAGTGTTGTTTGATATATTGACTAGATATCAATGACCCTGTATGAGCACCTGGAGAGAGCAGGCTGCATTGTGCATAGATTTGTATACATTAAAATGTATATGACTGTATTTGTATACATGGAGAAACAGAACATAATTTGATTAGTATTTCTTAAATTAAATTAATCTGAAAATGTGCTTAAATTGACAACACAAGCACAATTAAAAAAAAAAGACTTCTTCCACAAACTAGAAACTGTAGGCCTTTTTATTAATGCAGTGTGAAAAAGCTTGCAACATACAGAAATCACCATAAATTAAACACTGATTCAAAAAAGCTATACAATTCCTGCAGCAGTCTCTGAGATTTAGCTTGAGCAACCTAATTTGTCATTTAATTGAAGACCTTATGCATCTAAATAGTTTTTTGTAAATTTTAAAAATGCACAATCGATCAATGTACTGCTAGAGATGGAACCTGTTGCTGGGTTTTGTAGGGGAAGACTTCTTAAATATCATTAGAAAAAAATCTGGAATTGTTACAATAGTTTAAATTTCACATTACTACAATTGGAAGTCATGACACTTGGATGCTTTTTTCAAAATAACAAGAAGTTATTACTAAATACATTTACATTAATAATCTATGTGCAGTCTTCTTCCTGCATTTACTGTATAAGCCTATATTAAAATGTATTTGTTTCAGAGTATTAAAAACCAGGTATATGTGAATACCATTAGAAAGATATGGGAACAAATGCTTTTGAACCAATAATTGTCAGCCTGCTTCTAGCTATCTTCAAGGATTTAACAAGAGTGTTATTGAATGTTCAATTACTCTGCTTACTTTTTCCATATCAAAGTAATATTAGAGAACATCTGTTGAAGATGGCCAAACTCTTAGGAAAAACTGTTTTTTCTGTTGCGTTCATGTACTGTCATTTTTATATTTAGCACAGTAAAAATCTAAGTCCTCCATAACTGCATATCTACTTAGTTTGAATTTTGAAAGAAACGTTACATGATCTTAACAATTAAGCTTCTTGAAAATAATTTATTCCCTAATGCTAGTTATATTGTTCTACTTCCTGTGGATATTAATTTGTAAATTACATAGTCACATTTTAATAACGTGACTAATGGAAAAATTTTATTTGTTTGGTGGTGGTGATTGGTGCCTTATGTAATGAGTATATCAGTATATACAGAATGATAGTAATTACAGGTAGAACTGGACTGGAACTCATCAATGAAATGTTTTTGTGTGGAAAATATCAATTAATCAGACTTTTTGCAGAAACATATCTATTTTGACTAAACTATTGCTGGAAAAGTTTCTCAGGCCCAGGAAAGAATTACTTGTCAGAGAGACATCCCACATCCAAAAATATCCAGTAGCCCAGTGGATAGGGTAGGAGATGCCTGATTCAGAACAGGGACTTGAGCCTGCTAATCCCATGTAAGTGAACTGAACACCATCTTATCTGTCTCTCTTTCAGTCTCTTTTGTTGGAGCTGTTCCACTTTGTATAAATAAATATTAATTGAGGCAGAGTTAAGTGGAACTAAAATTCCAAAACCTCAAAATATTTTTGTGAACTGGAATTTTGTTTCCTGGCCAGCCTGACTTACAGGTGAAATACATTTGTTTTATTTGTTCTGTATAGCAAAAAAGGTTTTTGTTTTTTTTTTTCTTCCCCTCAGTAGTTTTGTAAAACTCTCACAATAATGCTTAGCACTTTAAATATCAGATAAGAGAGGATGTGATAGCGATGTACAAAATAATGAAGAATACTGTGCAGAGATGTTACATTGGGTGTTTCAATTTACCCTTTCTCATAATAGATAAGAAGAAATCCAATGAATCTGTAAAACAGCATATTTAAAACAGATAAATGGAAATACTTTTTCATAACACATCATTAAACGGTGTAACTGTGTTGCCATAAGAGAGCATTTAATCAGACTTAGCAGAATTTAAAAAAATGGTTAGACGTTTTATATAGATAATGAAAACAGGATTAAAAACAAAAATTACAAAACCCATATGCTTCAGGACATTAACTAATTACTAACTAGTGGGAGGGGAGTAAGAAGAAACTTCCATAATGGGCAGGTTATTTCATAATCCTCATTGTAGGGGGTGTGGTGGATTTTTTTTTTTTAAATCTTCATCTATGTATCTAGTATTAGCCAGTGTTAGGACATGATACTGGGCAAGATGAGTTATTGGCTGTCCAGAGTGGTATCCTGTGTTCCTCTTTACCAGTTTAATAATCAGGAGAATAAAAAGAACGTTGGCATTTAAAAATGTTCATTAGAATTTTAATGTTATAAAGTTAATGTGGGCAGAGTATTAGTTACTTTCTCATTTGGTCTTGTGTTTAATAATTCTTTTAACCCCAGCAATATTTAAATTAAATTATGCGCCCTTTGCACCTTCCAGTGGGAGGGATAGAGGGAGTGGAAAATTTGATGAGATTTTCCTTGAGTTTTCTCCTAAATTGTTTAGGCAGGATGGATGGTGTTTCCTCTTTGGAACAGGCTGCTGAGCCAGCCAACTCTCTCCCCCCCCTTTTCCCCCGCCCCCACAAATCCTGAAGGATCAGTGGAAAGCCAGAGCCATCTTAGCAAAAGCTCTGTGCCTGCCCTCAGGGCCAGTGTGGAAATGTGTCCCTCCACTATGTGTCCCTTGCTATATGTGAGGTTCAAGCAAAAGAAAAGTGGTGCCATGGTGGTGGGTGAGTCACTTTTCCTCACTAAAATAGTAGATCTATGCATGGAGGTCTTTGGAGCACAATTGGGATCCACTGTCTTCTGGCAGAGCAATCGGGGAATATAGTAATTTAAACACTTCAGGAAAAAATGAGCAAATAAACTTCTTCTGTATCCATTTATGATGATATTGTGCTTTAACATCTATTTAAATTCAGGCCTTAGACTTTACATTTTAAGTAATGGCAAGAAGGATAGGTTTTAAACCCTGAGGACCACCTCTGTTGGCTAGCTAATCCAGTCTGATCAGATGTGTATATGTTTCAGTGAACATACTGTGGTCAATGTAAAGCTCAACAGTTCAATACTGGAAAAAATAATCTAAACATAAGCTAATGAATTTGATATTACAAAGTACTTCCGTGTAACCACATTTAATTATTAATAAAACATTTTCTACATTAAGTAAACATCAAGACAACTCACAAATTTATAAACAATAGAAGAATGAAATATTGATAGAGTGCTTTTATGGATCTATTGGGTATTGAGTAGTGAAGTATCGCATCTGTTCACAGGGTTGAATTGTGAAATATAGAGCTTACTCACTGGGTTGGCATGAAAATATAAATGGTCAGTTTTTCATAAAATCTTTTTTTATTCTTGTACTACGATGAAGAATTTGTTCTAAAACTGAAGGTGGAAGGCAATTTGGGTGAAAGTTATGAAATGGCAGATTTTCATAATTCTAAGGAAAGGAAAGAGTGAGAGCAGCAGAATGAGGACAATAGACTTCAAAAAAGCAGAAGCATTGAACAAACTGAGAACTGGTGGGTAATGTCCTGTGGGAAGAAAATCTAAGGGATAAAAAAAAAAGAGGAGTCCTTCACGGCTACCACTGAAACCTGTCACCATGCTAAGGGATAAAGGCATTCAGGAGAGCTGGCAGTTTTTCGAGGAGACAATGTTAAAGGCACAACTTCAAATTATCCTGATGTGAGGGAAAGATGGGAAGAATAGTTAGAGGCCAATACAGCTCCATCAGAAGCTCTTTAATGACCAGAAAATCAAAAAGGAATCCTACAAAAAGTGGAAATATGAATGAATTGCCAAGGAGGAGTACAAGAGAATAGCACAAGCATGTAGGAGCAAAATCAGAAAGGCAAAGGGACAGTGTGAGTTACACCTAGCAAGGGATAACAACAGGTTAGAATAGAAGGCATAAGAAGCTCTTTAAATAATTAGGAGCGAGAGAAAGAAGGAAAGTGTAGGTTCTCTATTTAGCAGAGAAGGAGTTCTAATAACGACATCAAGAAATCTGAGGTGTTTAATGCCTGTTTTGCTTCAGTGTTCACTAAAAAGGTTTAATGGTGGCCAGATACTCAACAAAAGAAATATTAACAACAAAGGGGAAAGGAACACAAGCCAAAATAGGGAAAGAACAGGTTAAAGAACATTTAAAAGTTAGATATATTCAAGTTGGCAGGGCTTGATGAAATTCATAAGGAACTAGATTAAGCAATCTCAGAACCATTAGCAATTATTTTTGAGAACTCAGGGAGGACAGATGAAGTCCCAGAAGACTGGAGAAAAACAAACATTAAAACCTATCTTTACAGAAAGGAAAAAAAAAAAAGCGGATCCAGCCAGCCTAATTTAGAAAGTTGGAATACTGAAACAAATAATTTAAACAATTAATTTATAAGCATGTAAAAATAAGATTATAAACAGCATGGCTTTGTCCAGAACAAATCATGCCGAATTAACCTAGCTTCCTTCTTTGATCCAATTACTGGCCTTGTTTATAGTGGGTAAGCAATAGATGTGATACCTTGATTTTTAGTAAGGCCTTTGACACAATCCAATATGACTTGCTCATAAGCAAACTAGAGAAATAGGGTCTAGAAGAAATTACTATAAGGTGGATGCACGACTGACTGAATGACCATACTCAGAGTAGTTATCAATGCTTTGCTGTCAAACTGGGAAATGGGGTCCCAAAGGGGTCTGGTACTACTCAATATTTACATTAATGACTTTGATAATGGAATGGATAATATGGTTATAAAATTTGTGGATGACACTAACCATTTTGGATGACAAGATTAGAATTCAAAAGGACCTTGACAAATTGGAGATTGGGTCTGAATTCAACAAGATGAAATTCAATAAAGATAAGGGCAAAGTACTTCACTTAAAAGGAAAAATCAAAGGCACAACTGCAAAATGGGGAATAAGTGGATAGGTGGTAGTACTGCTGAAAAGGATCTGCGGTATATAGGGAATCACACATTGACTTTGGATTAACAGTTTGATCATAGAATCATAGGACTGAAAGGGACCTCGAGAGGTCATCTAAGTCCTGCCATGAGTGCAGGGGACTGGATAAGTATTCTCCAGACCAGGGGTTGGCAATGTTCGGCACGCGGCTTGCCACGGTAAGCACCCTGGCAGGCCGGGCCAGTTTTATTTACCTGCTGACGCGGCAGGTTCGGCCGATCGCGGCCCCCACTGGCCACGGTTCGCCGTCCTGGGCCAATGGGGGCAGTGGTGCGGGCGAGCGATGTGCTGATATGACTGAGAAAAGGTTAATATCTTTCTGGGGGTTATTAAAAGGAGTGTTGTATGCAATACATGGGAGATGATTCTCCTATTCAACTTGGCACCGGTGAGGCCTCAGCTGGAGTCATGATCCAATTCTGGGTGCCACACTTTAGGAAAGACCTGGAGAAATTGGAGTGAGTCCAGAGGAAAGCAACTAAATTGATAAAAGATTTAGAAAACCTGACCTATGATGGAAGGCTTTAAAAAAAATCGGGGCATGAGTCTTGTTTTGAGAAAAGACTGATAAGTCTTCAAATATGTTAAGGGCTGTTATAAAGAGAACAGTGATCAATTGTTCTCACATTTGCTGGAAGTAGGATAAGAAATGAGCTTAATCTGCAGCAGGGGAGATTTAGGTTAGATATTGGGGAAAATCTTACTAACTATAAGGGCAGTTAATCCCTAGACTAGTCTCTATATTTTCCAAGGGAGGTTGTGTAATCCCCATCATTAGAGGGTTTTTGAAAACAGGTTGGACAAGTACCTATCAGCAAAGGTCTTGTAGTTCCTTTCCAGCCCTACGCTTCTATGATTCTATGACCGGAAAATTCTGGGAAGGTATAAATAATTTACAAATGATGTGTGGTTTCCTCTAGGGCTCACTCATATTCACATTTTATTTGATTATTCTTAACATTTTGCCAACCATGTCTCAGGGTTCTTGGAAATCTGTTACTTGTTTCTTTCCTCTGAGAGAGGTAACACTTAGATGTGATATGAAGACAGCAAGGCAGAACTAAATTCAACCAAATCAAAAGCTTGGATTGATAGGGATGAATACTTTGAATGTATCAAGTAGAATATATCCTTTTGTAGAGGTATTCGTGCACTTGGTTTCCCAGTAGCCAAGTACGCATTTCCCCCAATATTCTACCTTTCTAGTGAAGAGCATGCATAGCTATGGCTTCCCCCTAAAGGAGTTATGATCCTCACAAATGTTAATTTCAGCCATAAGTAACTATGGGAAACCGAGTAAATGTGTTTTTTTTTGCTTCTCCCTTTTATATAAGGGCATGACTGATGTTTTGTGCCATTTAATTTTGTTTTTCAGCAGTTATGCAAAATACTCTTTTGGTCTTGAATGGTTTCTTTTACAAAATGAATTATTTAATAAAGATCTCATTTATTTTAGTGGTAGATAGAAAAGGGGAAAACAATGTCTTTCTCCTTTGCTTACTGTCATCCCCCACCCCAGAATTGCATGACTCCTATTTAATTTAAAACTCCCACAATTGAAAATTAAAATAAAAAGAATTTTTATTGTAATACTATACATAAACATGCTTGAAGTCTTGACCTTTAATTCTTCCTATTAAAGCATATGAATGTACAATTTATTCTGTGTATATCAATGGAAAGAATACAATGTTAGAATCCAAAGCCATTATTCAAGGAATGTTAAATGTAAATCTTTTCCTTTGATGATTTTTATATTTGTTGTGTAGTTTTTTTGTGGGTTTTGAGTCTTAAAGGTGACCTACAAAAATAATTGGGCCTTTGCCCATTTTTTGCTGCTTTATAATTCATAAAGAAGACTTTAAATGTTTTTGTTTTGTTTGTGATTTTGTTCTTTTTCTGCTTGTTCTACACAATGAAAGCAGGGCTGCCCAGAGGGGGGGGGGGAAGTGGGGCAATTTGCCCCAGGCCTCAGGCCCCACAGGGGCCCCCACGAGAATATAGTATTCTATAGTATTGCAACTTTTTTTATGGAAGGGGCCCCCAAAATTGCTTTGCCCCACGCCCCCTGAATCCTCTGGGTGACCATGAAAGCTCAGGTCCAGTGTATCTTGGAAGATTCTCTTATGACTGGAGAGTTAGTGAAAGGATGAGAGACTAAAACTGAGCAACTGAGAAGGCAAGGGATTTTTAGTCATGTTGCTTAAAACTCTGTGGACTCCAGGCTTTGGCAGTGGCTGTGAAGTGCACAACCCAAGTCAATAGGAATGGGCAGTGAGTTGGGACTTTAAGCCATCTCTGTGTTCCTCTGATTCTGGGACAGTGGTGTACTCATAAGTAAGAAGTATAAAACTGAGAACTAGATGTGCTAGTGATCTCCAAAGATCTAACGCCACTTTTTTTTATCAGAGTTTAACAGTATATGCGCGCATACCTTACTCTTGGATCTTTGGTGATTGCTAGTTGGTCTGGGTTTAGTTTTAGTAATAACTTATGACCTTCACTACTTAGGCTAAAAATGGGGAAAGGGCACAGTGGCAAGAACTTAGTGCTTGTACATACTCCCTCAAACCTTTCATTTTGTTGCTGTTTTTTATTTGTAACACACCCAGAGGTGAGCTAGGTGCACCACAGAATAAAGTTAACAGCTCCCTTGCCCAAGGAATTTAGGGGTAGATCCATCTCCCATTCAAATCAACACTCATTGACCCAAATGGGGAAGGATCAAGTCCTTATGCTCTAGAATTTAGGCGTGGCATAAATGGAGAGTGAGCATAAACAAGAGACAATACAGTGGGTTGGACAGGGATGTGAATACAATCATACATAAACTCATTATTTCTATACATTGCTTAGTGAGCATTTCCCCCCTCCACCCCCACTTTCCTTTTGGTTTTCGTTTGGTATATTCAATTCTTGCAGGCTTCACTGCATGAGTGAGCCTTTGGGAGGAATTTGAATGATGGTCCCAGGAAACAAATACTTCATAAATATCAAAATGTGTTTTCATTATTTATTGGGAAAATGTGGTGCAAATATAGATAAGTACAAAATCAGTACAGCTGTTTAAAATTCAGTTGTAGATAATGATTAGGTGCCTACTTAATTCTGTACATAAAAAATCTGAAAGTTATCTACCAGTTGAACTTTTTAATGACTGGCAATACCTTTTGGAATATCATCCATATTATATCTAAGTCTTCTGGTGTAAAATATTTGAAACTAAACTTGTGGGAATTATGATTTAGAAACTAAAGACATATTAAGAAGTTTGTAATCCTGTTGCTAAAGATTCTTATTAAGGAAAATACCTTTCTGGCTCTGGTTTAGAAGAGCAATTTCATGAAATAACATTGGGAATATATTCTAATATTAAAAATAAGGCAGCACTAGTTGTGCTAGATGATGCAGATTTTGAAAAGGCAGTATGTAAGCCTGTTATAGTTATCAACCACATCCTTCCAATCCTGATCCATAAGGGACTCCTTTTATCACTGCCTAAATGAAATAAACTCTTGGAGAAGAGGGAGGAAATAGGAAAACCACTTTTTAAAATGATGAAACGCTTTGTAATAAATTAACATGTTTCTCACATCTATCTGGTCTTTAATTAAAAAGAACACATTGAGAGCCTAAAGAAGAAGAAGCTTTCAGATTAGCCACATTTTATGCTATATCTTGCAACACAACAACTATATTGAATCCTTTTATAATTCCATCATTATTCTCTAGGGACAGTGGAGATTTCCAGTAACCTAAAAAGGAAGTTTTCTTAGGATTAGGTAAAATAACTTAGAAACTTCTCCCCAAAACTCAGTACAGACTTTATATGAATAGATTCTTTCTGAGCATTTGAGTTCTGCGTTTTTTTTATTTTGTTTGTGGATGATGATGATGTTGTTTTGTTTTAACTGAAGGGTCATGCTCAAGGTATTTAAAACCAAAATATTACTCTACTTTTCTGTATGGTCTTTATTTGGAAGGTCTTTTATAACCATCTGAAAATATGGCACACAAAAGACTTACTATAAGACTGATAATTTGGTGCATATTCTCTATAATGGGGAAATAAAGAGAAGTCAGTGGCAAAGCTCTATTGATTTCAATAGCACAAAACCACATGAATCTGATGAAATGACAAGACACATACAGAATGAATACATTGCTAGATTTCAGAGGGTACATTTTTCCAGTTTTGTAAGCAAAGAAAGGTTATTTTTGTGTTTGTAATTCTTAATAGTGTGTCACACAGTGTTAAAACCACATTATCTAGGGGCTTTTGATGCTAATAATGTGTATATTCTCTCTAATGGTAAAAGGACCTTCTGGCTTTTGTGCCTGCACATGGGCGTCAGGTGGATTTAAGACTTCCTCCTTTGTCTATTTGTGATGTCTGCAGACTCAAGCCTGCATGCACAGGGGAAGATGAAGCCAGTGCCATGAGATCACGACTTCACCCAATACCCAGCCAATTGCTCACAGAGGGGAAGTGTCCCAATATGTCACACTGCACAAGACAAAACAGCTGATCTGCCAGGGGAGAGCTCTAGTAATTTTCTATTGGTGAAGACCTGTAGGAGATTACTGCCCCACTGGATCAAGGGGGGAAGAGGGAAGGAATTGTCCTCCTTCCCCATGCTACTGCTGAAGTGGAGCATCTCTGTGCTGCTTCTTATGCATGACACATTGTATATGTGTAATCTATCCCACCATAGTTTCTTTTAGGTCATGTTTCTGATGTGATTTCTCAGCTCTTAAAGTCATTATCTCAGACCTATTGTTTAATTCAGATAGGCAGGAAACTATAAAGACGGTTAATTTAACAAATGAATTGAAAAAACATACCTCAGATTAAACAAAATTCTTATTTGGTGATAAGAATTTTGGTGTGCCCTGTGCTAATTGGCACTAACAGGGCCCTGGATTACTTCATACCAGTACATCCTTTCTCAAACCCTAGGGAAATCTTGGGTCATACACTTTGAGTAGGCAAGCTCTCAGCTCTATTAGCACAGTTTCAGAGTGACTACACCTGTATCTCCCCCTCCGCCCTAGGGCTCCACCTGCAGGAATTCCAGTCAGGTCTCCAGCCATCACATGTCCATGGGTAGGGACCCTTATACCACTTCCTTCTGATTGGTGTTTTAAGGCTGCACTGCCTTAAAAGCAAATCTGCCGCTATCCCCCAGTATCTGTGCGTTGCTTTTTCTTAGAGGGCTATGAACAGTGCAAATTATCATACAGCTCTTTCTAAGCAAGCATTTTTATAGTTAAGGTAAAAGCATTACAGAGAGAAAACTTAAAAACAATAAAAGTTGCTATACACATGCTAAAAGCTTACCAAAGATTATCCACCAGTCTTATGGGACCCTCATAGGCCAAAATTTCCCTACCCCTTCTGCAAGGGTTTGGGCCCCTGAACAGAAGGTCCTGTCCACTTGCTGGATCAGGAAGAGGGCCTTGAGTCAGTTCAAATTGTCTTTTTCTGCTAAAAACTCGCTCTTTGTCTGTTGGTCTCTGGCAAACCAGTTTAAATGAGCATATGGTGCTGGTACATCTCAGGCTGGATACACTCCCAAAGCGACCAACCTTAACTCTTGCCCTCCCCCCTGTTTTTTGTTTCTTGGAGTTGTGGTAACCATACTCCACCTGCCCCGAGTTGCATGCAATCACCAACCCACAGTGATGCATAACCCATTCATACAGTGCATAATTAACCAGTTTCTGTTGGGTGTTGGGGGTGGAGGGACGGGACTACTGACACCTGGATGGTAATTGCTGGGCTAATGCGGTAATTGTCTCATTAACTGGGAGGATATATAACTGGGAGAAACAGGAAGCAGGGAGCTCAAAGGCTGAGCTGTGGGATGTGAACAGGCTATGTATAAGTGTTCTGTGGTATATTTGATATGTTCTATTTTCTTGGGACTGAAGAATAAATATCATATGGTGAAAGGGACACAGCCTGGGTGTGACTGAGAGACCACAAAAACAGGCTAGGCAGAGCTGGTCACTGGGTAGTTGATGAGGCACTCTGTAACACGTGGAGGCTTGTCTGGGATCCTAATCATCTTGGTCGAGAGAAGGAGCCTTGAGGGATAACTGATGCTAGGGCGGGGAATCTGGATGCAATGGATGAGATGGTGCACTGGTTACTTGAGCAATAGAAAAATATGGAAGACACAGCAGGTAAAGAGACAAGCACTTCTGAGTTGGCAGGTGGAGCAGCAGCGTGCGGTTCATCAAGGACCAGTCTCAGGTACAGCAGCCGCTCCTGCAGAGGCTGGTGAATTCCAGAATGGGAAATAGAAATCGGGTGTTGGATCTGGGATTATGTGAGATGACCCTGATGCCTTTTTGCTGACTTTTGAGTGGATGGCTACCAGTGCTGGATGGGACCAGGGCAAGTGAGTGCTACAGCTAGCCCATTACCTGACCAATGAGGTTCAGGAAGCTTATATGGCTCTAAGTGAGCACCAGGCTAAAGACTATGATACGCTGAAGACTACTATTCTGGAGAGGGTGGGCCTGTCAGTTGAGAAATATTATCAAAAATTTAGAGTAGCCAGATGGAATGGTGGGGTATGTCCTTAGGATTTTGCACAAAATTATCTGAGTGGGCCAATCCCTGGTTGAAGCCAGATATGCAAGACACAGAGTCAACAATGGACTTGATTATTCTACAGCAGTTTATGCAGAGCCTCTCCTGGAAAAATACCCGAAGCATGAGATCTTGTGCAGATTTTTCCTGTGGGGTAGACAATCTTTCTGCCCCTAAGCCTTATTGATCCCTAACTCACAGCATGGCGAGATAATTCAGTTTCCTCTTTGGGAATGAGGAGAAAAGAGGTGTCCCCTTCCGTCCTCCCCAACAAATGTTGATGTATACTGATGTATCACAGGAAGATTTTTGCACCAAACCTTCAAAATATAAACTCATCTCTGGACAGAGTCCGACAATAATTTTTCAAACATTCTTATATTCATGAATAATCTCCAAACCCTACAGTGAGTACATTTTGGGGGTTGGGACCAAACCACCATCTTGCTGGCCTTTCCAATATTCCTAAGACTAACCATAACAATGTCACATGGAAATCCGATCAATTGTCCCACATTTTTTTACTATTGACTTTTAATTAGTCTTCTCAGTGGCCAAATCCTTGTTGGGGATAAATATGATAAGCGACATCCTCAGGTAGTGTAAATCGGCACAGTCCCAATGAAATAAAGGTAGCTACACTAATTTATGTTGGCTGAGGGCCTGGCACTCTGTATTTTACATTTGCTCTTAAAACTGCATTATTTATCATAGCAAGAAGATGGTTACATTAAACCTATTTACATTGTACACTGTCAATGGGGAGAAAAACTAAAAAAGAAAAAAAATCCACCCAAACAAGCAGAGGATAGTCACTGGGCATAGATAGTGTTGGGGAGAAATGGGAATTGAGATACTTATGTGGGGACAATTAGATGCAATTTTTCAATATAAAATCTGACACAATTACTATGAAGCAGAAACAAGATATTAAATTAAGCAATAACACTTGAGGCCCATGGCATTTCGTCTGTAATTAATGACTGGATGGGATTAATGGCTAGAAACTCTCCCAGTCCATCATTAGCCCCCAGGAAATGCCAGTGTTATTCTTTCAAGTATTGTTCAAATTTTTCCACACCTTTTAATTCAGTACTGGCTTCTACTGTGCCTATCCCATAAATATTTGTGAATATGAGCTCTGCTACAGATAAGTTATTTCTGACTTTTCATTTGTTATGACAATGTTATATAATATGCTAATTGTCTGTCAAACTATGGCTGTGACATGGGAACTGTGAGGCTTTTTTAGAAACATGTTGGTTTGAGGATAGAAACCAGTCAGGTGTCAGATGGTCTTTTGTGTTGAAGAAAAGAAAAGTGTGTGTTTATTTAAAATTCCAAAATAACTAGATGGAATCACCAAATACACCTCTACCCCGATATAACGTGACCCAATATAACACGAATTTGGATATAACCTGGTAAAGCAGTGCTTAGGGGGCGGGGCTGCGCACTCCAGTGGATCAAAGCAAGTTCGATATAACGCGGTTTCACCTATAACGCGGTAAGATTTTTTTGGCTCCCAAGGACAGCGTTATATCAAGGTAAAGGTGTATAGTTTCAAGTAAAAATGTATTCTTAAACAATAATTTAGTTTTTGTTTTGCAATTCTGGCCATTAATAATATGAGTGTTTTTTTTTTTTCTAAAGTGCCTATCAATGAAATATCCAGGTGGGCCTACAGCCTACATTCGTTTGTCTTGTACAAAGAAGGGTTTTCTTTACCCCCCCCCCACTACAGAATAGCTTAGTATGATGATGGACCCCCAGTTAATTAACAAAATGACTGCACAAAGATGTGAAAATTGCACTGTTCCTTGAAGGTGATAAAATTTGGGCTCTGCCTAAGTTCCAGCAGGAGCTTGTACCACATCAACAGATCCTCAAGCAAGACAGCTTGATTCTTGGTTCCTGAAAAATGTACTACACTGCCCAAGCTGACTTCTGGTGCTTTGGGCACGGAGGGAGAAGCAGTCCCTGAAGTACCTCCTATTTTTTAACAAAGACTTTTAATTGGGCTCAGAACTGTATAGGTAGACTTTGAAGCACTGGCTTGATATATTCTCGTCTTTGTCTTGATTGATTGCTGCATGCTTTGCAAACTTTGTTTCCCTGAGAATAAAACTACTTTAATTCAGAAGCTTTCCTGCAAACATTCCCATCACTTCCATAACTGTTAAGAAGCCCACATTCACCACACTGAAAAATATATCAGGAAATGCAAAACTAATCTAATTTCTGACCTCTGATTCATGGGAAGCATCACTTAATACGTTGACAAATTAGTGCATTTTACAAAAGTTGAAATGGTCAAGATAAATAGTAATATGTGCATACATCAGAGAGCAGAAAGTTTAATTGAAATTGACCACTTGAAAAGGCGATATAAAGATTAAAGACAAGACAAGTTATCTAGCATGCAGGAAAATGTGAGAATATTACCATAAATCCATGGTGCGCACCACTGTAATACAGAGGGTTGTAAAAAGTAAATATTAAATACTTGCTTTATGTCTTTCACAGGAAGTTGCTTCTAGTAAAATGTTGAATATTTGTAGCCTTGCTGTGAGAGACCCATACCTTGTCTTTCAAATATTATTTTAAAGGTGCACAACTGTATATATGGAAATTCACCCATAGTGTTACTCAGATTAACATAAGAATAGTAGTTTGCTAATTATCTTTAAGTAACAACATTTACAGCATGTATTAGCCAGAGATATGAAAGAGGAAAGAGGTGGTGTTCTGCCATCTGAATTACATAGATGTCACTCCCACGCCTGTGCTATGCCAACAGCTATAATTCCTTTCATCTTAACAGTGTCATCCCAGGTGAATACCATTCAGCTTGGGCACACACTGAAGTTCTAGTGGCCAGAATCCTCATGCTTCTGCTTTTGTTGTTGCTCAAATAGTGAAAATAATTTGTGCACTTCAGTTCCCCATCTACTAATGAATGTATTTGCAGGAGTTACATAATCTAATCAAAAACATATCACATTTATAAGTAACCAAGTTAAAAGAACATTTCTACTATTTAAAGCTGTGTTGGTGATTAAAAATGACTGTATTAGAAAATAAATAATTATTTAAACTAGATTAGGTTTAAACAGGCATAGCTGCAGCTAACTTGTTCCTTATCTTTAGGATTCACAAATATATAGGACTCATAACTGGGGAGAGAAGCAAGTCAATGTTTTATTGTAAGATCTGTATAATAACAGATGAATGATGTAGGTTTCAAAGTAAAAATGGCAGCTTTTACTTAATATCTGTTCCCTGTGTGTCTTTGGGTCATTTGCTGACTTCCCTGACAAAAGTAAGATTTCCCGGTTAGAACAGCTGGGCTAATATAAGCAGAGAATGAACTGGCTCCTATTTCACCTTTTGTGGCATTAACTAAGCTGTCAGCTAAATTCTCATTGCAGAACCTTTATTACTGGTGATGACGTGAAAGCCCGAGAGCTTGATTTTTTTTCAGATCACAGGTTGAATTTGTAGGTAGTGTTGGCAGTTAAGATTATTTTTCTATGTGTAAACTGAGCAAATTTACGATATATAAGTCACTGAAAGACTAAATCTGGGAGTGTGTATCACTTTTCAGAGTGTAACCAGGAACTCACTGCCTAATGTGCTGTTTATCTTGGTATCCTCTGTGTATATAAACTTAACTTTATATATAAAATAAATGTGAAATATTTTTGTTACCTTCTTTTTTTTGCAGCAGGACAAACTCTTGCTCACACAATTGGGCTCATAGCATGAAATCCTGGCCCCATTGAAGACTATAGTAATTTTGCCATTGACTTAAATGGGGCCTAGATTTCACTAATAGGGTCACAAAGGCAACAAAATCAGTGCCACTCTACCATAAAATGGGGTTAGACTAGGAAGAACAGAACTTAAGAGCTAACATCCCAGGGTACTGTGGAACACTTTTTTGTGGGAGTTCACACTGTGCCTCTGAGCGGACATTTATGTTGAAAGACCAATGCGTCATCAAGGGTAAAACTCACTGTGTATGCAGTATAGTGGACATTACTATAGCCTATTGGCTATAATGGTAAATGTGGAGCTGCTGCATTATTATTCAAAGCCCATTTACTTGGTCTTTGTGGCATATGAATGGATTTGGACCCTAAGAAACTGGTAAGAATAAATCTATTTTACAGGAAAATATTAACAGAAATTCTAAAAATGGGAACTGGTAGGACTGAGCCTCTGGTCTGATTTTTTTGCTGGTGATCAGCACCTGCAGCTTTTACTGACTTCACATCTGTGCTAACTCTTAGATTTTATTGGGAACTACAAGCACTCAGTACTTATGGAAACCAGGCCATTCCTACTTAAATGCCTTGGTATGGATTTAAGATCTGACTTGGTATGGATTTAAGAGGTTTGAAAATTTTGGCCTGAGTCTATAAACACTCTTAAATTGTAAACTCATTGTATGGCAGAGATCATTTCTACCTGTGTATTAGTGAAACACAGTGTGTTATATATATTATCTATCTATCTATCTATCTATCTATCTATATATATATATATATAATATCGTGTTAGTCTGGATCTGTAAAAGCAGCAAAGAGTCCTGTGGCACCTTATAGACTAACAGACATATTGGAGCATGAGCTTTCGTGGGTGAATATCCACTTCGTTGGATGCATGTAGTGGAAATTTCCAGAGGCAGGTAGTTCCAACAGAACTCCACTGGCCATCACATACAGTCTCCAGCTAAAACCTCTCCAATGTATCATCAATGATCTACAACCCATCCTGGACAATGATCCCTCACTTTCACAGGCCTTGGGTGGCAGGCCAGTCCTCGCCCACAGACAACCCGCCAAACTGAAGCATATTCTCACCAGTAGCTACACACCGTACCATAGTAACTCTAACTCAGGAACCAATCTATGCAACAAACCTCGATGCCAACTCTGCCCACATATCTACACCAGCGACACCATCACAGGACCTAACCAGATCAGCCACACCATCACCGGTTCATTCACCTGCACGTCGACCAATGTAATATACGCCATCATATGCCAACAATGCCCCTCTGCTATGTACATCGGCCAAACTGGACAGTCCCTCCGTAAAAGGATAAATGGACACAAATCAGATATTAGGAATGGCAATATACAAAAACCTGTAGGAGAACACTTCAATCTCGCTGGACACACAATAGCAGATTTAAAGGTAACCATCCTGCAGCAAAAAAACTTCAGGACCAGACTTCAAAGAGAAACTGCTGAGCTTCAGTTCATCTGCAAATTTGACACCATCAGCTCAGGATTAAACAAAGACTGTGAATGGCTAGCCAACTACAAAAGCAGTTTCTCCTCCCTTGGTGTTCACACCTCAACTACTAGAAGAGGGCCTCATCCCCCCCTGATTGAACTAACCTCGTTATCCCTAACCTGACTCACTCTTGCTTGCATATTTATACCTGCCTCTGGAAATTTCCACTACATGCATCCGAAGAAGTGGGTATTCACCCACGAAAGCTCATGCTCCAATACATCTGTTAGTCTATAAGGTGCCACAGGACTCTTTGCTTCTTTTACTGATCCTGATAGTGGCCTTTGGTTGGTATCACAGTGCAAATAACTAATAATTGATTTTTGACTGCCTGGTCTGATGTACTAATATATAACTGATGACATCAAGAAAGCTGAGGTGTGTAATGCCTATTTTGCTTCATTCTTCATTAAAATGTGTAATGGTGACCAGATATTCAACATAATAAATGTTAGCAACAAGGATGAAGGAACGCAAGCCAAAATAGGGAAGCATCAGGTTAAAGAATATTTAGATAAGTTAGATGTGTTCATGTCTGCAGGGCCTGATAACATTCATCCTAGGGTACTTAAGGAACTAGCTGAAGCCATCTCAGAATAATTAGATATTACTTCTGAGAACTCCTGTAGGACGTGTGAGTTCCCAGGAGACTGGAGAAGGTGAAACATAGCACCTGCCTTTAAAAAGGGGAACAAAGAGGATCTGGGGAATACTAAACTAATCAACCTAACTTTTACGTGGAAACATACTGGAACAAATTATGAAACAATCAGTTTAAATACGTGGAGGATGATAAGGTTATAAAGAATAGCCAGCATGGATTTGTCCTGAACAAATCATGCCATCTAACCTAATTTGCTTCTTGACAGGATTACTGGCCTACTGGATAGCCAGATGTGATATATCTTGATTTTTAGTACAGCTTTTGACACCGTTCCACATAAGCAAACTAGGAAAATGTGGTTTAGATGGAATTACGATAAGATGGATAAGCAGCTGGTTGAATGACTGTACTCAGAGTAGTTATCATTGGTTCTCTGTGAAACTGGGAGGGCATATCTAGTGAGGTCTCACAGAGGTGAGTCCTAGGTCCAGTACTAGTCATTATTTTCATTAACGACTTGGATAATGGAATGACGAATATGCTTATAAAATTTGCAGATGACACCAAGCACGTTGGAGGACAGGATTAGAATTCAAAAGCACCTTGATGAATCGGAGAATTGGTCTGAACTGAACAAGATGAAATTAAATACATTAATTTATTTAAAAAAATTGTTTAAAAAATTAATTAAATTAAACAAAGTACTTCAGTTAGGAGGAAACATCAAATTCACAACCACAAAATGGGGAATAACTGGCTCGATTGTATTACTGCTGAAAAGGATCTGAGGGTTATAGTGGATCACAAACTGTACATGTGATGCAGCTGCCATAAAAACTAATATCCTTCTGGGGTGTATTAACAAAAGTCATATGTAAGACATGGGAGATAATTGTCCTGCTCTAGTTGGCATTTGTGAGGCTTCAGCTGGAGTATTGTGTCCAATTCCTAGGCACCACACTTTTGGAAAGTTATGGAGAAATTGGAGAGGATAGCAACAAAAATGATGAAAGGTTTTGAAAACCTGACCTATGAGGACAGGGTTAAAAAAATTGGGTCATGTATGGACTTGAGAAAGAAGACTGAGAGGGAGACCTGATAGCCATCTTCAAATATATTAAGGGCTGTTTAGAAAGAGGATGGTCAATTGTTTTGCATGACCACTGAAGGTAGGACAAGAAGTAATGTGTTTAAACTGCAGCAAGGGATATTTAGGTTATATATTAGAAAAACCCTTTCTAACAATAAGGGTAGTTAAGCTTTGGATTAGGCTTCCAAGTGAGGTTATGGAACGTTTTTAAAAACATGTTGGAGAAACACCTGTCAGGGATGGTTTAGGTTTACTTGGTCCCAGGGCTGGTGCGAGGAAGTTTCACGCCCTAGGCGAAACTTCCACCTTGCGCCCCCCACCCCAGCCCTGCGGCAGCTCCCCCCCCGCTGCCCTGAGGCGCCCCTCCTCCCCACGGTAGCTTCCCCCACCCTTCCCCCGGGGAGCCGTGCGGCAGCTCCCCACCCCAGCTCACCTCTGCTCCGCCTCCTCCCAGACCATGCTGCCCCTGCTCTAATTGTCCTCCCCTCCCAGGCTTGCGGCGCCAAACAGCGGCGACCACGTGCTTGGGGAGGGAGCATAGGAATGCTGTTAAAAAAAAAAATTGGGGGCACCGCTTTTTGGTGCCCTCAAATCTTGGCGCCCTAGGCAACTGCCTAATTTGCCTAAATGGTAGCACCGGCCCTGCTTGGTCCTACCACAGCGCAAGGGTCTGTACTTCTTGGCGCCCTAGGCAACTGCCTAATTTGCCTAAATGGTAGCACCGGCCCTGCTTGGTCCTACCACAGCGCAAGGGTCTGTACTTGATGACTTCTCAAGGTCCCTTCCTGCCTTACATTTCTATGATTCTATATAACAAAAGAGAGGAAAAATTGGAGGAATTGGGCAGAAAAAAGGTTCCATTTAAAAGAATACTTAAAAGTTGTTTGTGCAAATTGTAGCTGTCACTAGGTAACTTCTTGAGTTTTGTGTGTTTTGGCACTAATGCACGATTGTCCATTGTCTTTAGCATCATTACAGAAGACCTCTATATATGACTGTGTCCTTGGATAAAGTTGCCACTTAATCAGGCACACTTACATTTCTTCGTAAGGAAGACCCAAAAAAGGTGTGTATAGGATCATAAAGTTAAAGATTAAAAAGGCCTATTTCATTATCAAACCCATTCTGGTTTCTATATCTCCTTTTCCATGGTGCTTACCAAGATAAAGCATCTTTCTTGAAACATTAAAGTTGCTAGATGATAACATTGTCAGTGTCTAACAAATAATTCACCTGTTTATATATCCCCTTCTCAGTTTCTTCATCACATAGCTGTTACATATTCTTAAGGCAGCTTTCTATTTAGGTCAGTTTTCTATTTCTGAAACTATTTAAATTAAAGAACAGCATCAGTATATGGCACTGGTTCTCAAACTTTTGTACTGGTGGCCCCTTTCACACAGCAAGCCTCTGAGTGCAACTCCCCCTTATAAATTAAAAACACTTCTTTACATATTTAACACCATTATAAATGCTGAAGGCGAAATGGGGTTTGGGGTGGAGTCTGGCAACTCGTGACCTCCCAGGTAATAACCTTGCAACCCCCTGAGGGGTCCTGACCCCCAGTTTGAGAACCCCTGGTATATAGCATACTATATCCTAAAACTGGCATGCATCTAAAACAATATACCACAGAAAAATTATTCATAATGTCAATATGCAATAGTTTAGACAGTTATGTGAACTAGAGGAATCCATTTGACAAAGATTGCAAAATCTTTCCATCAGCCACATATCACAATTTAATAACTCTGAGAAATGATTTTAACTTGCAGCTAGTGTGTTGAAGGTTTGAAATAAAATATAATGAATTCCTACACAGCTTGTAGCAAAAAAGCATCTCTAGCGTCTTTCAAAACATGTTATTGATCTATGGATGTATAGAGAAAAGTAGAATTCTGCTATTTCACGTCCTCTACGTGAATGGAAAAAAGAGTTAGTAAACAGAGGAAGTCCATTGAGAAAATGGCAAATAAGAGAAGGAAAAAAAATGGTATGACTGAGCGCTGTGATGAAGGAATAAGTGAATGAAGAAAGTTAATCAGGACCTGTTCCTGCACACCTATCTCTCATATTGACTGACTATAATGGGAATTACATGCCAGGAAGAGCTGCAATATTGGCCCCAAATGATGGCCTGATGGTGAGAGGCATCGAGCACCTGCAGCATTGACTTAAAGGGGAGCTGCTGCTGCACAGCACCTCTTAGTAACAGGTCCTGAGTGAGTAAGGAAGTCTAAATAAACGAACGCGCAAGCAAATAAATCAATAAGAAGTGAGTAAACAATAAGTTGGATGAATGACTAACAGTGGTGTGAATTACACTGAGTTGACAAATTGAGTAAACCCTATTGACCATTCAGAAGACTGATTAAGAAGTGACAGAGCAGAGTGATGAGTAAGCTGAAGTGAGTGAGGAGGTATGCCATCAATCCAGTATATGAGCAGCAATAAAACGTGTGCCCAGAGAGCACAATGCCCTCTCACATAATCAGAAACCTTTATATTTGTTTGTAAAAATTACAGTTTGCACTGTGTGGATATGTTTAAAGAAGACATAAATTTATGGAACAGGAATGATACCACATGTAGTTGAATGAAATACATTATGGATTATGAGTGTTCTAAACAAAATGCTCCTGAATGATCTTCAGGCAAAAGTTGCTCAGTGGAGAAAATTGTGAATAATTTCAAATAACAAATATAGTAGACAATTTGATAATCTGTTCACCAACAGTTCACAAACATAACAGAAAGGTGAAATTGTTCAATTTACTTGTAATGAATTATTTGCAGAGTTCTACCTAAGGCTTCAAAGGTTGAATATTTTATTTTAATTTTTCAGAGCTCTTTTTACTTTTCACCTGTATTTTAAAATTCTAGTCCATTATCCTAATAAGCTTTTATGCATTACAGGCTATGTCTTGAGCCTGGTTTATGTTACAGTAAGGAACGCATAAACCTATCTGCCTAAGTAAATCAACTGTATGCCAGGCCAGAGTATGATATTGCATAAATCCACACCTGCTTTGCAGGTGGAATATGAAGAGCTGTGCGTAAATAAGCCGCAAGTTTCCTTTCTCTCTCCCTCTTCCAAAAAAGCTGTTCTCAAGATATTTGCAACCAAGTCTTGCAAATTCGGTAGGTTCACATAATCCTCCACACTACTGTTTGCTTATCTGAACTATTCTGAATTTTTTGAGATATGCCTGCTACTAGCTAAGATTTTTAAATTTTTTGTTTTTCTTTGTCTTCACCAGGATCAGCTATTTTTTTTGAGTCTCAGATTTTTCTTCAGGAAAACTTTTAAAAAACCAAATAGACCTACTCAACAGGCAATCCTAATTCAAACAAGAATGTGTTTTGGTTCACATGCAATATTATGTAAAATAGCACCACTGAAAGGGTCTGGGGGAAAAATGGAAGACATTTTCATGGTA
Organism: Malaclemys terrapin pileata; assembly: GCF_027887155.1. Taxonomy (NCBI): domain Eukaryota; kingdom Metazoa; phylum Chordata; order Testudines; family Emydidae; genus Malaclemys; species Malaclemys terrapin. The sequence continues at coordinate 92,311,226 of NC_071511.1, read as the reverse complement.
TCAATGATGGGGAAGTATGGGAAACACTTCTTTTATTCAAATAAAAATTCTCAGAATTCTCCATGGGTAATTCAGAATAGCCATTGGTTCACGAATAGCTTCATGCTTAATATAAAATATAATATTAAGGCAATGATTTGTTTGGAAAATTTAAATGTACAAAGCCAAGAAATACAGTTATGTAATAAATAAAGCTATAGTTCTCAAAGCAAGTGAAACTCATTAACATGGCACAGTAGACTGTACTACTGAATATACTGTTACCTTAAGAAAAATGGGGATAAGATACAGTGGCTGTAGGAAACATCTCTTTGGATTTACTGAATTTGGTCCATTTAAATTTTCTGTCATAATATTGTAATAATATTGGGTCAGATCATATCCAAAATTATGATATGCCTACAGTCAGTGGGGGATATAGCTTTAAAATTGCTGTCAACATATGCTCTATGTACCTATGCTAAGAGAAGTTATGTACTATAGTGAATCCAATATTACCCACTCTCAATGCTAAAAAATCATGAATCAGCTCCAGAAATTTTGAAATTATCTTAAAATTAGACTTTAAATTTTTTTAATAAATTTTGGGGTTCTCTTTCTTTGCCTTCTGGTATTTGAGCCTTTAGGGGGTATATTTTCACGCTTTTCTCTGCAACCATTAGGGCTAGAAATTTACTTTTAAAAAATGAGAACTGAGATTCTTAAGTAATCACACAACTGTAGAAGCCAGAACTTTAAACAAAACAATTATTTTGAGATTTGTGATAAGATTGTGAGATTTATTTTCACTAAAGTACTGACTCCTGAGTGACTGAGCAAGACAATTCATCGTCTTGGGTTACGTATTTGCAAAATGGTGAAAATAATACTTACCTCTATAGTGATGTTCTGAGGATTAGTTAGTTAACATTATCATAACATTTTGAAGAAACACTAGATAAGGTTCAGAATTATTATTGTTTTCTTATTGTCTAACTACATTTACAAAATAGGACAAAACATGCATTTTTCATAGAGGATTTACATGGTTGATATTTAAAGACAAAATACAATATCTTCCATTGTTTGAGGAATTGTTGTACCATGTTGGCCCCAGGATATGAGTGAAACAAGGTAGGTGAGGTATTAGCTTTTAATGGACTGACTTCTCTTGGGGAAAGAGATGAGCTTTGGAGCTCCACAGAGCTCTTCTTCTTAGCTTGTCTCTTTTACCAACAGTTAGTCCAGTAAAAGATGGTACCTCGCTCACTTTGTCTCTCTCATTTAAAAACAAAGCAGTTTGTGACTTAAAGTTTTTGGGTGTTTTTGTAATTAGGTATGGAAAAACATCTTTTCCCACTTTTTTTATAACTAAAAAAAAAAAAAACAGCTAGTTTTTCTTCACCTATGATGTAACAGTGGGTCACCGTACCAGATACTTGATAATGGAGGCTAATAATGATTGTGTCTCCTCAAGCAAAATAATAGTGTCACTACTAAGATGCATGATATATTTTCCAATGTCTGTGGAATTGCTTGGATTGTGATTCCTCTCTTCCCCCTCCCATCAAGAAAGAGTGGATTTTGTGTAATCTCATAGTAAACTGAAACCTTATATTTATTGGTGCATATTTCTGAAATATGCTGTAAATGAAGTATACTGAATATTATCAAGCAGGAAATGTATGATTTACTTTTTCATGCTAAAGGTGAACTACAAATTATAGAAACATTATTTGTGCCCTTTATTGCTGCTTTATAAAGACTGTCTTATACAGATTTTTCCAAAAATATGTTTTTTCTTCTTTTGCATGTTACAGCAATATCAGCTCTTCCTTATTTTAGGTGGGGAATTCTTTGGAAAACTAGAGAACTGCAGTGAATTAGTAACAGTGCAATAAACTGAAACCTGAGCTAATGTATGACACCTAATGCAATTATTAGAATAGGTGTACTGTGTATTGATATTAAATAGACAAGAGTTTTAAACAATAGTTTTCAGTAAATAATTTACTACTTAATACATAAGAAAATGGGGAGGAAAAGGGGGGGGCAAATCTACCCCAAGTAGCAATTTCTAGGGAGAAGAGACAGAGATTGCATGGAGTCTACTAAGCACTTTGCTATTGGTGGTCATTTTCATGTGGAGGACACTCATGCTACAGTGATGGGGAACACTACATTTGTCTGAGTTTAACATTTTCACTGTTATTACGTACATCAATATAGTTAAACTGTGTCATACTCAGATTTTGTGTTTATTTTGTTGCGGTTACACTGTGCAATTGAGCCATGTGTCTATACCGTGCAGTTACAGTGCCTAGTCACCATTGGTCAGTATTCTGGGGTTCTTGGGACTATTCCCAGGTCCACTCCATTTTGGTCAGTTTTCACACCAGATTGTGGGATACTTCCTAGAGGCTATGGGGAGTGTGGGCATAACTCCTATTATTTCCCCTGTGTATCCCAGAGCTCATCTGGTGCCAGTGGCATTCCCAAATTAATCAGTCATCATGGAGGAGGCACAGAGGTATGCTGTGATCCTTTCCATTACTGAGTCAGAAAAGCAAATTATGGTGTATTTGAGAGCCTGCATTGTGGTGTTTGTGGCAGCAATCATGAAGCAATGGGAGATTTTACATTTATTCAAGTGGAAATAGTGGAAATTGAATTCTCAGTCTGATCAAATCCCAGGTGAATTTCTCTGATTTACTTTCTGATGACTTGCCCTCAGTGGAACTGTGCTTTTGGGTCAGGCCAATGAGATCAGAGAGTTCTGGAGACCTGGGATGATTAGCACCAGTTCACCAACTTTAATGTTAGCTGGTTGGGAAAAGTCCCCGATGCCAAGATCTTCAGAAATTAAATTCTATTAACAAGAATGAAACAAGGAACTCCCTCTTCTTTTCCTATACCATAGATATTAATAGGGTGAATGTACCAACTCTGTACATCTATCTCACTGGCTTACTGGAAATCTTAACCAGGGTATGGAACTACTAACGTCAACCAGAGTTACTGTAGGATGCTTTTGGTAAGCTGGTGGATGTTTCTGATTACATTGACTGTGCTGTGGATTAACTGTCCCACATAAAACTGTTGTATTTTTAACAACATTTGTGAAGCCATAAAGAGGAGGTATTTGCTGATGACTGGGGAGAAGAGAGATGGAAGCTATTTGCACTGATTTTTATTTTGGATATAGCCCAGTTCATTCAATTAGATGTTGCTAGACATTAGCATTCCAGTGCTGCAATCTTAGCTGCTTCTAGATGTTTCTCACCTCACAGAGCAATGAGAACAATGACCTCCTCACAGCTCCAGCAGATGAATGAGGCATTGTGAACAAAGAAAATGTTGGTACTGAAAAAGTTGAATTTGCTCACTTTGAAAATAGTTCACAAATGTCACCACTACTAAGATAACCACAAAGCAATTCAGTATAGCATATCAACCAGATAGGTCATTTCTGCAGTGAGGGACAGCTAGGAGAGGACTGATTTACATGTATTTAGTTACTTTGGAAGTGGGGATATATCCATACAGGTACTATACTGTAGTAACTCTCACTGATGCAGACTTCTCTTAGATATGAATAGGGTAATTTGCATTGATGGATGACCAGAACACCACTGATAGGAGATGTGTGTAGATGCCTGACAGATCCCACCAAAGGAAGGACAGTTCTTGATGGTACTTTCTAATTCAAATAAGATCCAAGATAGAAAATGTGTTTTTAAGGTTTATCTTCATATTTGGTATGTGATGACATTTCATACCAAATATTTAGTTTCTGACAATTTAAAAAGAGTTTATTAAAATTACTGCTAAAGCTGTGTTGCTTAATCTTAATCTACATTGTGATAAATCTGTTATTTGCCAATTTTGACACATTTTAGTCATTTTGTACTGTAACCAAGTATCAGTGAGTTGGATTCCAACTGCCCTTGAGGCAAGCTGCTGGTATTTGCATTTGAATTGCTTTTCTGAGTCTGTCTAAACTTTAATTTTCAATTTCACAATTCTTTTGCAGTTCAGATTAATCAAATAAATTGAAGATGAAATGTTGCTGGCTCTGTTCCTATAGTTACAAGTGCCACTTTCGTACAAGTTCAGGAGCAAGGCTTGCTCTCTTAGTGTTTGCTTGTTTGTCCCCTTCTAGTAAGCCCTGAAGTCACATAAAGGGTAGTGCACTTTTACTTGCTCTGTGGCATTAATACTCAAATCAGAAGGTAGAAGGCAGTTGAGAAGCTAGTCATTAGGAGAGCAGGAGGGACATTAGCTAGACTTTAAGCTCTTTAGTGGGCAAAGACCATTTTTCCGCCTGAATATGTATGTATAGTGCCTAATATTACAATTTGAATGCTAAAAATAAGAAAAGCATATTCTGGTGCATATCTGTTCCCATTATTACTTATTTTATTGGTTAAGCACTGTCAGTGTTCGTGGTCCTGTCAGTGAGCTCACAGAGAAGTAGCTTCACATGACTGTAAATATTCAATACACCAATCAGTAATGGTAATCCATTCTGTAACAACCAGCATAACCATCATTATGGAGACAGTCTGACCATAAGAGTACCCCAGTGCCAGAGGGCAGGGGGTACCCGGTATTTAGCAATGAAACTTAGCTGGCCTGACCAGCTGAGTGCGTCCCACATACTGTCATCATGATATTTATTTAAAAGGTGTCTTGTAATATTGTGACATCCCACAGGATGCAACCTGAACTGCTGTGTCCTCTTTGTGCTACAGCTTAGGATGCCTTTTACACTGTTTGCTGTAGTGGACAGCAAATCTCTCTGGGCTCTGTTCACTGTCAGCCACCAGGATGCAAAGTCACTCCCAGCTGAGTACGTGAATGCTATGCCCAGTCATCCATGAATATAGGACAACACCCATATATCCCTCAGTCCCAGCCTTGCGCCCCCTCCCCCAGAAATGTGCATCTTGTACCATTCAGTAGAACACTGGACAGTACAAGCTCATAAATTAGTCCATCATTCCAACGAAGGGTACCAGCCTTGTTGCCTCAAGCGGAGGCTTCCCAAATGCTTCAACCAAACACGCTGGTTTAGATAAAACAATAAAACAAGTTTATTAACTAGAGAGAGATCAATTTTAAGTGATTTACAAGTGATAAGGCATAAAAGTCAGAATTGGTTACAAAAGAAATAAAAAGATAAAGCCTCAATCTAATTTCTAAACTTTACTAACGCTAATAAAGCAAAATAGGTTGTCTCACCATTAGCTGCAATACATTGCACAGGCTGCTTCTCTTTCCAGACTAGGAGCGCTCCCCTTAGTTTAGTATTCTGTAGGTATTTGTTGGTGTCAGTGGAGAGGAGAGGTGCCTAAGGCCTTTTCCCCCCGTGTCTTATGTTCTGAGTCTTTTTACTGGAAAAGTATTTGCTGGGTCGTGGGATCAGCAGTTCCATTGCGAATGTGCTCTGCAAGCTGTCCTTCAGGTGAATTGTTTATAATTCCCCTGCTAGTGAAATGCCAATGAAGGTGCCTAGCTGGCATGCCAGTGTGCCTTTGAGAAAATGGTCTGAAGGCATTACTCAGAACTACACTGTATTTCAGTGGCAATCATAACAAAGATCTTCATAGCTCCATATACAATGTTGATACACACATTTTAACAGGACATTGAAGTTTAATAGATTGTGTTTTCAAATGATACCTCACAAGGCATATTTTGTACAAAATATATCATAACCATACACAGTAACGCCTCACTTAACGTTGTCCCGGGTAACATTTTTTTGTTGTTACATCGCTGATCTATTAGAGAACATGCTTGTTTAAAGTTGCACAATGCTTCCTTATAAGGCTGTTTGGCAGCCGCCTGCTTTGTCCACTACTTGCAGAAAGAGCAGCCTGTTGGAGCTAGCTGGTGGGGGCTTGGAACCAGGGTGGACCGGTAGCCCCCCTATCAGCTTCCCTAAGTTCCCTGTGTGGCAGCTGCCCAGCAGGCTATCAACTGCTGGGCAGTTCAGCTGTCCCTCCCGCCACTGCAGTGTGCTGCTCCTGCCCTCTGCCTTGGAGCTGCTCCTGGAAGCCTCCTTCTTGCTGTGCAGGGGGTGGGTTGGGAAGAGGGGTGCTGATGTCAGGGTGTCCCCCTCCCGCCCCACTCCTGCACCCAATCTCTATAGAGCGGGGAATAGAGGCACAACAGGGCTCAGGATGGAGGGAGCTTGCTGGCAGCAGCTGCTGTCTCAACTTGCTGATCTACTTAAAAAGCCAGTGTACTTAGAGTGGAGTCAGCATACTTAAAGGGGCAATGCACATCCATCTCTCTCTCTCTCTCTCACACATGCACCACCTGGCACTTTGAAAAGTGGAGGGAATGTTGCGCTCCAGTGGGATAGTGTGGGTTCATCATCACATTCAGTTTCCGCAGGGAATGTTTGCAGCCACTGCCATGCATCTATTGTGTTTCCTCCCTCCATTCATGCTGGCTTGTAGAGTGTGAGGCTACATTAACAATATGTTTAACCCTTGAGGGCTCAGCCGAGTGCTAGTTCATCATTTAGCAGTAAGGCATTCCTTGGGAAATATCGCACCCTCTGACTCCCCCACCTGAACCAAGTTTCACAATCATCATTGCTGTGTACAGTATTAACGTGTGTGTGTGTGTGTGTGATATATATATATATATTAATTAATTTAAAAAAAGTATTTTGTCTGGCAAAAAAAAATTTCCCTGGAACCTAACCCCCCACCCCATTTACATTAATTCTTATGGGGAAATTGGATTCGCTTAACATCATTTCACTTAAAGTAGCATTTTTCAGGAACATAACTAAACGTTAAGTGAGGACTTTCTGTACAAGTGGTGAAACTGGGTACAGGGTGTCACGTGGGGTACAGTGTATCACAAATATATAATTGGAAAACTAGTAACTCACTGATCATTAATATCTTGTGTGATGTGGAAAATATATGGAAAATTATAACTATGTACTGGAAATATGTTCTGAAGATGTGTCTGGCAGGTACAGCATAATGCACCCCAACCCAGACAAAGGAATGTAGTTTCACATGTTTGAATGTGGCTCCAATGTAAATTGTCCAAGAAGAGACAATGGAAGTATATTTACATAAAAATGTAAACAAAGCCAACAAACTAGTGGGGGGAAATAGTTATTTAACTATCCCGACAGGCAGAGGAGACTGGAAAAATTAACATGGTGTCAGCCCCTTAGTGGACACAACAAGCTGAGCCCCCAGAAGGGCTTCCTGACTTTGAAACCAAAGATAAGCTTTGAAAATTTAAGCAGAGCGAGTGAGCCATTTTTGGCATCCTTCACCGGAGGAGACAAAGAAACCAAGCACGTTGGGCTGGTTTGGATCATGGCTAAAGACTGGCCAACCATGGTGGAAGAATGACTGCAGTGATAAAGCTATTCTGAACAAAAGACTCCAGTTTGTTAACTTAAGTTTTAGTCTGAGAACACATTTTTGCTGTTTCTTTGTAACCATTTCTTTCCCAATTTTTTTCTCCTTGGTATCACTTATGTATCTATTTTGTTAATAAACTTAATCTTGGTTTATTGTAGGACCATCTCAGTGCAGCGTTTCAAACTGAAGAGTAAAATCCTCAGCCAGACTAGCATCGGATGCTGTGTTCTGTCTCTTTAAAGGAGCAGCACACTTAGTAAGGTTTTGTAAGTGAGAGGAACTGAGCACAGCGGAGATGGTTTTGGGGAGATTCAGGAAGGTTTTTGGTGTCACCCTGCCAAGGAGTAACCAGGCTTGAGAAAGCCAGGGTGAGGTCACTGTGCTTCCGGTGTCCGGGCTCTAAGCCAAAGCTGCACAGCACAGAAGCACCCAGGGTTACAGCGCAGACAGCGTCACAAGCCCCTTACTGATATGGGCCAACCCCCAAAACAGCGTGGGCAGGAGAATATAGTTTTATTGATGCATTTTTCTAAATGTTTTCATTACGTTGTGTTAATTTTCCATTATTCAAAATGACTTGCTGCTTATTTTTTCTCAGTAAATGTGTATTGATCAAATAACTTCCTATTCAGATCCCTCTTTCCTAGAAAATAGAATTATATGTGCATTTGTCATAGGCTTATTCTTGTTAAGTTGATCATTTCAGAGGTTATGCAGGGTTATGTCTTCTTCTAACCCTTCATTCTTTCAAGGTGACATTTCCTAATTCATTTATATTCCTGTTAATTAAAGAATAAAATACAACAGTGCATAGTGAACAGCACAGCTCATTATTAAGTGACACCAGAGGTGATATCACGAGCCGTCTTCTTCTCTTCATTCACTTTCAGTACACAACTCGGTTGGTTGTAAGACAAGTCAGTGAAAGAATGAGCACAGTCAGATATATTTGCAGTGTATGCCGACTGTGGCTATTATACATTTTGTAAAGATGTAGCCTTAGCCTCTGGATTTCCTCTACATTACTTCTGTCTTCAAAAATCTAGTTTCTTGTAGATCCTAGACATTATTAAATGTGTCCTTGTGTACAATAAGAGCTATCATAAAGCATGTGCATAGCTTTGGTTGTTAGGAGCTACAAGAAGTTGTGTGGCCTCTTAAGGAATCACACGAAGTGAATCAGAGATTCAAAGCTACAGACCAATGCAAAACTTGAATTAAATGCAGCCTATTCATCTAACATGGTTATTAAAAACTTTTGGGGAGTCAGAATGAGTTTCCACGACACAGAGGAAAAAATGGGTGAGGTAATATCTTTTATTGGACCGACTTCCATTGATGAAAGACACAAGCTCTTAAGTCATACAGAGCTTTTCTTCAGGTATGGAAAAGTTGCTCAGAGTGTCACAGTTAACATAAGATGGAACAGATTATTTGAGTGTAAGTAATTAACACATTTCAAGGGACCATTCAAGATGAAATGGTCAATACCTCTGCAGTCATAGGACAAAAAGTGGGGGGTGGATTTAGTGGGTTACAGATTGTTGTAATAAATCATAAACCCAGTGTCATTATTCAGACCATGATTTTTACCATCTAGTGAAGTTATGAATTTAAGCTCCTGGGTTCGTCATTTCCTTGACTGAGAGGTCAGCTGTGGATTGATCGTTTTGTGAAAAGTGTTCACCCACAGATGATGTGGTGTTTTTGTCTTTTATCATTTTCCTGTGTAAGTTCATTTGAGAGTGTAGTGATTGTCTAGATTCATCCACATGGTTATTGGGGCATTTAGTGTGCTGGATGAGGTGCATCATCCATTGTGATAGGCATGTGTAGGGCCCATGGACCTTGAAAGGTGTGTTGTGGGGGGTATTGATCATTGTATGGTGGAGATATGTCTGCAGGTTTTGCATCTGTTCTAGCTGGGTCTGGGGCCGCTTTAAGTTGGTGGGTCCTGGCCGGTGCGGAGCTTGCTTCTTATGATGAGGTTGGGGGCTTGTTTGAAGGCCTGAAGAGGGAATTGAGGAAAGATGTCTTTCAGGTTCAATTGTTTAATGACAGCTGATATGGGTTCCAGTTGGGCTGGTAGGTGAGAATTAGGGGTCTGTGGTTGGAGGCATTTTTTTCATATTGAAGCAGATTCTCATGGGGATTTGGATGGCCCATTCCATGATGAAATCTACTTCTCTGTCATTGTCTGGTGAAGGCTGTTTAAGTGTGTTAAGGTTTGTATCTTTGACTTTCTCCTTGGAGCATATTCTGTGATATTGGAGTCCCTGGCTGCAGATAACAGATTTCTTGGTGTGTTTGGGCTGGTTACTGGATCTGTGAAGGTAAGTGTGGTGATCCGTGGGTTTCTTGTATAGAGTTGTGTGTGGGGTTCCATTGTTGAAGCTGATTGTGATGTCCAGGAAGTTAATAGTGTTGTAGATAACTCTCTCTCTAATACTTCCACACCAGGATGGACCTTGAATGCGTGGGCAGTGGGTAGGACAGGCTAGGGGAGACTAAGCTGACCCGCTGCCACTAGCCTGGGCCATGATGGCTCCGCCTGCGTTCATCCTTACTCCAAACCTTTGCCGAGTCCCCCACTGCCTGGTGAGTCCCTTCTTGCTCCTCTCCTCCACTCCACCCGTGCCTCTGGCGGTCCCTGCCACTTACCATGTGCGTTCCTCCCTGTGAGACCTGCTCGCCACTCATTGCGTCCCTCCTCATTCCCCCTCCTGCAAGATCTCCTGCTCACCAAGTCCCTCCTCACCCCTCTTCCTCCTGAGACCCCCCTGCCTGCTGCGTCATTCCTCTCCTCCATCCCCCTCCCCCACGAGACTCTCCTGCCCGCTGCTTTCCATGCCCCTCCTCATCCCCCCCTGTAAATGCAGGGGAGGGAGGTGGCGGTGGGGGGGCGAGCAGGGAGGGAGTGGGGCCTAGGGCACAGCAGAGGTGGAGTGTGGGCGGGGCTGTGGGCAGAAGAGGCGGGACAGGGTGCTAGCCTCCCCCAGAGGAAGCTTCACCTGCCACCCATGTGTGAATGGTCTCTACAGTATGTGAGAGACAAGTTGGGCGAGGTAATTTTATTTTATTTTATTTTTTTTTTTGGAGACCAACTTCTGTTGGTGAGAGAGACAAGCTTTTGAGTTACACAGAAGAGCTCTGTGTAGCTCGAAAGCGTGTCTTTCTCACCAACAGAAGTTGTTTTTTTTTTAAAAAAAAAAGGGATTACTCATTCACCTTGTCTCTCTAATATCCTGGGACTGACACAGTTATAACAACACTTCCTCTTCACAATATGTGTTAACTACTTACGCTGAACAATCTGTTCCACCTTGTGTTTAGCTGTGGCACTTTCCCTTCTCAGTACCTTTCTCAGGTCTGAAGAAAACTCTGTAGCTCAAATCCTTGTTTCTTTCACCAACAGAAGTTGGTCCAATAAAAGATATTACCTCAACCACTTTATCTCTCTAATATTCTCAGACCAACAACATTGCAAATTTCCGCAACACAGGTAGTTGAAAACTAGGTAATTACAATATAAATATGGTACTTGTATTCGTAAATCTTTCTTGTTTTATAAAGGACACAGTTTAATTTTCTGTTATAGCTTGTCTCAGGATTCAAGTTCCGTAATTACTTGGGTTTTCAGGAGTGAACTATTATATCTCCGCTTGCATTCCAGCAATAAATTAAAATCAGTAGAAATTGGTTGACTAAAACCCTATATACCAGTTTTAAAATGTAGATTACAAACTATTGAACATATTTAACTTGGAAATTAATATTTGTGATGATATGAACATTGATGTGGGGAAACCTTGAACCATATATTGGTCACCTTTGATTATACAACAGATCAGAACTTTTCATTCCAAATCTTTTTCATTAAAAATGTCTTAGTATTTGTCTAAACAGATTTCTGATGGAAATGTCTGGTTTTGACAGTATTTTAAGTTTTTCCAACAAAAACCTAAAAAATACTAATAGTCAAACAATTTTCAGTTTTCAGACTTTTGATTAAAACCTTAGGACTTCTGAAGAAAAAAGTCAAATAAAATGAAAACTTTTTAGTTTTAATCTAAATATTCCACTGGGACAAAAAACATTTCCCAATCAGCTATAATTAATTCCTTTTTGGACCTGAAACAGAAGTCATTCATGAAAACATGAATTTCTTCAAGTATAACAATAACAGTAAAATAGTTTATGATCTAAATGGTATCTCTATGCTGTAATTAAACATCTCAGGTTTATGGGGCTCGGGTTAAGGGCTGTTTAATTGTGGTGTAGATGTTAGGGCTTGGGCTGGATACTCAGGTTTGTGAGGTGGGAGGGGTGGCTCTGGGACCCTCCCCACCTCACAAACCCGAGTATCTACACCACAATTAAACAGCCCGGGTCCCCAAGTCAGCTGACACGGGCTAGCTCTGGGTTTTTAACTGCAGTGTAGACCTATCCCAAATGCCCAATAATCTCCTTATCAAGTTACTTTGCATATATCTTCATTACTGATGAAACATTCTTCAAAATAGTCTATCTGAGAAAGAAACTAATAACCATGTTTTAAATTTCCCAATTTAAAAAGAAACAAAGTACAGAAACAAATATTCATCCATTCTTTTTCACCTGTTGTGCTTTTTACTTTAAGTCAGAAGGGTCAAAAAGTAGATCTCATAAAAAGGGCAAGATTGCTCTTTTTATAATAGTTAAACACTGTATTTGAAAATGTGTGGTTTCTGACTATCCGTATACATCTCCCTCTTCATGCCTGTAGAAAGGACCGATGAAATGCACCCAATTATACTGAAATTGAACCAAACAGATGTTCATATTACTCATCAGTATGGCGGGTAGCCAAAGAGCAGTAGTTGTATATTGGACTTAATATTATAACAGAGAACCTTACAGAGAGGACAGTGGATTCAGTTAATGCTTTTTATCCTAACAGAACAAGAATAGCATACAACTGTCAGACATCCTGCAGGGTATAAACCAGAAACATTCCAATCTCCTACAGTTCATGTTTGTGTCTGACTGGGGAACAGTAGGGAAAAGTTCATAGACCTCTGTTTGCTGCATTCCACTTTGGTGCTTTTTTTTCCTCCCTGCTTCGAAAGCCTTTTTATAAATTGGTAGCAATATCCCAAGCCAAAAATCTGTGAGTATTGCTTTAACATTTGGCAGAGAGCTATATATGATCATTTAGTTGAATCGCTTTGTTAGATTGCAAACATGGCAGACAAACCACGTATTTACAGTATATTGACACAACAGGATTAAATGATAATACACCATTCCCTGTCATTATACATGTATATTATCTTAGGTTTACTTACTAACATATTTTCCCATCAGAAAAGTGGCAACAATGTAGGGGTCACTGTTCAAGGAAAAAGCACACACAATCCATTTACCCATATTTGAGCCACTTGAGAAATGTTTGTTACAGTAGAGCTCAGTAGTGGAGGGTTCATTTTCATGGTAACTTACATGAATGAGGAAGCTGCTTAAATTCTTTCTCCTGTAAATCAATCTGTTCCTGATTTCTTTTACTGAAAAAAAAAATGAGAAACGTCGATCTCCTAGTATGGAGTCAGCAGGGAGGAGAGTGAGAGTACAAATAGGAAGAATTTAGCAAGAACATGAGCAATCTTTTTATTTATTTATATTTTTTGGGTTTAAAACACACAAAAATTCCCCATACATATTGCACCAGGTGCCCTAACAATTAATTAAAACTAGCAATAACACAATGATGACCATCCAGCAGCTTTTAGCTCTCATTCTGGCAGCAAATTGACTCAAGCAACCAGTAAATCAAAGCAAAAGAAGATAAGTGCTATTGAATAGCCCTGAAGCCATATTTTCAGCAACCTCTATATTCTTGTATACAATGTAATTGTTTGCATTCTTGTTTCCTTCACACAGGCATTCCACCCCCCTCCAAAAAAAAAATCACACTGTAATTAGGAGAAAAAACTGTTTTGTCTTTGTTTCATGCGTGTGTCTGTGTGTATAGTCAGCTATAGCTCCCTTTCTAATCTGATTTGATCCTCTCAATCTGGTCATGTCAAAGCACAGAGAAAACTGATGTTTAAAAGATATATCTGCATTCTTCTATTAAATCTTGGCAGGGCTAGTCCAGCTGTCCTGTTGTGCCCACAAAAACTGCTCTCTCCCTCACGCAGTGCTTCCTGACTGTTGGCTTTTGAGGAAAATACACCCTATTGTGAGTATAGTGTAGCAGGGTTGGAAATATGCAAACTACCTGTGAAAACATCAAAAATCCTTCCTTCCAGCAGTGAAAATTGAGCTTCTTGTTATGACACTGTTACACGCATACAGTGAAACAATAGGCTGCTGTATTAGACAACCTTAAGAATCTTAAGAGTCCACTTAAAAGTGCTGCCAAATGTGTCGAGTACAATTCTGCAAAAAGACCACTTCATTTAGCAACTGATTTAGTCTGCTCATTGCTTGAGAGGTTTCATATGTTTATATACATTCTGAGTTACATATTTCCAGGAAACAGAGATGATGTTTTGGCCAATGTTGGTGTCCAAGAAGCTGTTTTCTGGCTAATGAGATGTTCTGCTCCCTTATAGCATGTGCAAGGTTCCAATCACCTGGCAGCTCCACAGACATGACTCTGCCATCACTATGAGTAAGTCATAAGCAAAATCCAAATTATGCACTGTGATAATCCATAAGTATATGCTGACTATACAGGACCCATATTTGTTAGCCAACTGAAAACACAAAATCTGCTTCCTCCCCTCAAAATCCGCTTCCCCACCGTGTCTGAACGATTGGAACAAGGAAAGGTGCTGAGCACCGAGCAGAGGAGCATTTATCAATGCTGAACTGCCTACTGGAGTGACTGAGTAAGAAGAACAGCTTGGTGGAGTGCTGTGCTCTCTCAGAACCAGGGGCATCTGCTGACGTGGTCATTTTTCTGTCTCCTACTTTTATGACACGTTACTTCTCCCCATTTCTTTGTTTTGTTTTTAACTATTTGAAGTAGCATCTCCTGCCTGTTTTCTGTTCCATATTCTGCTTTTCCCACTCTCTCTACCCATTGACTTTCCTCTCTGCGCTACAGCACAAGGCCCTTTAATTTGTGCTTGTACCTAGTAGACTTTAAAGTGAAATGTAGATAGTTTGGGATGTTCCATTGTGCTCAGATAAGGGGCAGGGAGTGATGCTGTGTTACCAGAAAAGTGAAACTTGTTCAAGACAATATATTTCTGTAGGGATGCCGACAAAATAAAAAAGCTATGTTGGAGAAGGGAGAAGGCTAGGAAGAGAGACAACTAGAGAACAAGTCCTGGGGAGATGCTGCAAATAGTGGTAGATAGGAGACATTGTGGATGGGAGAAAGGAGTTACCTACATTATGGACCTGTTTGACGTTGGCATTTTGGCAGGTCTGTATCAGGTCTGATGTATTCCATCTAGCGTAAGGTAATCACGTCTGTGTACACGTCACACATCACAAAAGGCATAAAACAATCAAATTGCAAAACTGACTCTCATTATGGAGTGAGTCCCTGTACTGGATATCTATGGGGTTTTGGATAGTAAAGTTGGGAAAGAGTAGAGCTGGGGAGATGCTGATCTCCATTACATGCTTTCCTCCAGAGGTGGCAGATAGTTAAGCATTGATCCTCATTTACACTAATGGTACTAGACACAGCATCAGTTGAGGCTTTTGATCTGCATCCCTCTTGGGAAGGTGTGTTTTGCATGGGGTGGGCAGTCACTGGAAAGGGGACACCGGAACAGTGCAGATCAGATGGGCAATTCATAAAACTTGAGTTTCCTTCCCCATGAATTCCCGTGATCCATGGGACTAGAAGGTCAAACTCCCTGCTTCCATGAGGAAGTACTATACTGGGCCTAACAATTTGTTTGTTCACACAAGAAATATTTCTTTTGGGCTAGATCCGGGAGTCCTCATTCAGGCAAAATACCACAAGGAGTTCAGAATCACGTCTTTTTCAAGAAATATATTGGTTTATATAGAAAAAGAAATGACAGGAGAATCTGATGTTATAGGTTGCTCACACCCTCTTCAAGCAATCAGAATCTTTAGAACTGAACCCTGATATAGTTTAATATTTGCAACATTTCTCATCTACCAGAATCTGATTCTTTTTTATTACCTAAGATTTAATCCCTATGGATAATAAATTAATAGGTGCAGCACTTCTGCCTAATGACGGAAAACTAAGCCAGTTCTCTCATTAAAAAAACCCACAGGTTTTAGTTTGCTCACTGTCTAAACAAACATTACAGGAATTTCAAGCATATTAAATAATTGTGGCAAGTCAGATCCTTATTGTATCTAGACTGCAGTAAATGCAGACTTCCATTTTATTTTCCTTGTAGTCCATCCATGAAGATAATATTGCACAAGAGTTCTGGGGTTTATATGTGGTGTTTTGCGTTGGAATTTCCTTCATAGTGACTTAGTGTTCTATTATTCTTTAATATGTGAGCAGAATCCTTTTCAGGGAACAGAATACAAGGCATGAAAATGCAGACTGCCAATTTACCCTGTCTTGCTCCTATTTTATTAGTGGTAAATAGAAGGTGAAAACAGACCCAGTATTTGTACAATTTTTTTTCCTGCCTGAGGAGCACTATCTTGTACTACCAGAAGTAATTCATCTTAGTAGTTCAAAATATTGTTTGTTTTCGGTTTACATGGCATATCTAGAAAAAATATGACTCTAAAATTGTGCATTTTTTATAACTCGAACTTTGTTCTAGAATATTTACAAAATATATTTTGCATGGTCCAAACTGTATTCTTCTGAATAGGCTAATCAGTGGCCATAAAACAATACAAACTGTTAGGATGCTATTTCAGAAAAATTGGATCCGGCCCCAAGCCATACACCCTAGAAGTTTCCTTTTCCTTATGTGACAGAGTGCTTTCTATTTGTTCATGGCTCAGTCTGCTGTCTATCATAAAGTGAAAGCAATTACAAATGGCACTTATGAGTTTACTAAATTAGCATTCTGCATTATCTTGAAAGTAAAGAGATTGTCTTTCCAGAAAAAATATGTTTTTCTAACCACTTGTAGGATGTAGTATTGTAGGATGGCTGGGTGTTGAAATAGCATTGAAATTTTTGGTGCTCTAAACTGCATATTTTACATACCTAATCATAGGACTCAGCTTTTCAAAGAGAACATTATTCTGTTTGTTTTGGGAATTCAACCATTTTGCTTTAGGGGCTTCTTGCAGATAGAGACCTCCTTAGTGCCCAGCTACAGGCTATCCTTTGGCAGCAGCACACCCCCTGACATTCTGTCCCCTACAGTAACTTTCTCAGTGTGTCCCAGCATCCAGCAATTACTATTACATATATTTCTATTTCCCCCCTGCTAAAAGTCTCAGCTTAGTTTTGGTTGCTGGTCATGTCGACCAAACTTTAGACTTCTAAAAGTTGATCATCCCAAATGATCATGTGTCATTATATCCTTTGGCTGTTGTAGTCTAGCTGATTGTCTTTGAGGTTTTCCTACAGATAGTAGTACCTCCTCTTGTACTGACATAGTCTTCTATCCTGATGACTCTTGCTGATTATGTCTTCTTCCAAATGTTCTAAAATGGAGTCATCAGCATGCAGTTTAAGATCAGTAGGTCCCAATCCCTCTGGAGATGGCTGTATATCACTGGAGCTGTTAATGAATTTACTTGTTTCTCTGTGCAGAATGTTTTTTGTCTTGTACCAGGAAGACCATATAAGCTGGGTCAACTGATGAAACTGGTTCTGTTTCAAAAATCTTCTCTTTCTGAGCTTTGAGTCTTCTAGAACAATCTGTGATTCTTTCAGTATTTTTCTGTGAAGAAGCTCCCTTTATTTGGAAACATCTTTCCTGTTGGATGGCTCTTGACTTTCCTGTTCAGAAATAATGCAGTCAAAGGGCATGAACAGGTTGTGATTAATTATGCTACTTCTCCCTGCTCCACTTTCTGATTTAACCTCAGATACGAGGCTGTCTTTTCTTTGTCTTTCAGTGACTATATGAACCTGATCCTCCCAAAATGCTCAACATTTTCCTGATTCTCCCTTTGCTGACAGATTCCTCACCAACTTGCAGTCACCAGTCTGAAGCTCAGGTTCTTGCACTTTTCTGTCATAGTATTCTTTTCCTTAGTAACTGATTTCCAAATATTTTTTGTGCAATATAGTAAGCTTCTTTCATCTGCCTCTTCCAGTGTTCAGCATATCACTCATCTGTGTCACTTTCTTGATTTGGACTCAGTCCAAGTAACAAGACAGTAGGTAGCTTTGGGTGTTTCTCATTCAAAAAGGAAGACTCTTTTTCACCCTTGATCAATCTGTCACTTTACTAATTGTGCAATTATAGGCATGCATCACTTTGTGCTGATACTCCTTCCAGTTTGATTTCTTGTCTTTCTCAAGAGTTCTGAGCATAGAGAGTAAAGTTCCGCTAAAACGCTCAGCTGGATTTACTTGAGAATGGTAAGGAGTTGTTTTAAATACCTATGTATTCTTGGAGTTTTTTAAGCAGCTGGTTCTCAAATTCCTTTCCTTGGTAATGGAATATTTTTGAAGGAAATATAAATTTCATTGTAAAGTCATTGACTATTTTCTCAGCAGCAGTTCTGCCAGACTTATTTTTTGTAGGGTATGCATGAATAAATGTTATGATATTATGCACCATCACCAGGATGTATTTCTACCTTATTGGATGTGGAGCTTGCCAAGCCAATTTGCAGCACCCTCATCAGTGAAGTGTAGAGCCTCAGACCATCATCAAATCTGATTAGAGGGCACTCATCAATGATGTGTGACCTTGTCTGTCTCTCTTTGGCCACAGCTGCATGTAGGATCCTTTTCTTGGCTCCAGATGTGAAGGTTGGCTGCACGTTGATTTTGGCCTGTTTGAAATTGGCTCAGAAAGCTCTATGAGTGGCGTGGTAAATCAAAGGTGGATACACATATTGTCAGGTCAGTTATAAGAGACTGGTTTCTGATGTCAGCTGCAGATCATTCTTCACACAACATCAATATCACAGAGAAATCTAGGCAGGGCAAGTGGGGCCACAATGGGTGCCTCGATGACAAGCACACTCTTGGGTGGTCAAAGATGTGCTAGGATTGAGTTTGCCGTGATCTTCTCAACCATTTAGGGTGTATCATCCTCATAACAAATGTGTGGAGGAGTGATGTTGCTTAACTCGGGGAGCCACAGTACTGGTGTGGGTTGAATTATTCCACTTATACGCATGGTTGAGTGTAGCTTTGGGTCAACCAACTTGATAGGAGACAAATGGAGCCAACCAGAGCTATGACTAGAAGCATTTAGTTTAGGCAATGTCATCACATATGTTAGATAGTTATTATCACTATAGACTGTAAATGAAGGTGATTAGAAAGGTTCAGAGATTACCTCTTCTGCTTCTAACCCACTTTAGAACTAGAAAATTCAGTTTCCCAGAATGCAAGTGTAGTTCTTCTTTGTAGGTGTCAGAGTTCTGGATCTATAGGCCCAAAAATTACCTTCTTAAACTGGTACAGAACAGCCCCCAAGTCGTCATTTGAGTCATTAGTATGCAAGGTGATTGGTTTCTGGAAATCTGGGTAGGCCATGATTGGAGGAGTGGGCTGAGCATGAATCAGTTGTTCTAAACTCCTTGATGTGGTTCTGTCCATACCACCAGTTGGTTGGCAGATAGCTGTCCGGTTCCTTTCACATTTTTGTCTTTTTCTTTTGGAAGCCAGGATGTTAGGTACTGGAAAGGAGATTGTGCAGTGGTTTTGCCACTCATGAAAAATCCTTTATAAATCCCCTGTAATAGTTAAGAAACCCAACCATATTTTTTTTCCTTCCCTCACCACGGAAGGAGTCTTTTCTTTCAAAACCTGTGCAGCAGCTATGTCTTTTGGATCCCTCAGCTGACAATATCCTTCCACAGTACCATATCTCCTCCTTGAACAAATCTCATTTGGTTGCAGTTTGCCACCACTTTTATGCAGACTTTTGAAAACTTTCCTAACATCCTCCATACAGATGAGCACTCCTGAAGGCAGAGTGTAGAAATTTCACCTGTCAAATACTCCAGGCGTGCTTCCATGCAGCACTGGAATGCTGCAGAGGCATCAGTGAGTCCAAAAGGAATGTGAACCCATTGATATCCCCAGGCTGTAATGAAGGCAGTCAGATGTGTACTTCCCTCACTTATAAATCGTGATAAGCTTTACTGTGACCAAATACCATGCATTTCCACCTAAGTTGAATCTCTTGAATTCTGAGTATAGGATTTCTATCTGGAATAATTTTTATTGATGTTTTTGTTTAACTCTATAATCCATACTTAGTCGTAAAATGCCATCTTTCTTTCTGACACAAACCATGGGTGAAGATTATGTTGACTTACATTTTTTTATCCAGCCTCTTACAAGATGATGTTTTATATAGCACTTCACTTCTTTATACAATGGTCAGGGGATGGCATTATATGTTTCATGGACAGGAGTCTTAGCCAGTTTAATATCTATTTTCAATATATGCTGCATCTGAATCATCTCTTGAAAAGGTGTTGCATTCTTTGCTCAGCATTCCTCTGACTTCCTGTTCTTTTTCTGAAGTGTTGCAGGAGGGTCCCATATTTCATTAAAGGTTTGTGATGTGCCTTTATGTTCAACCAGCAATATTGATTGGTTATTGTAATGTTCATTTCCTTTCAATCCCACTTTCTGGCTTCTGTAGTAATTACAAGGATAGATAGTCTCGACCAGCTATAAACAAGGTGACATTGTGTTCAGTGACATTCTTGACATTTACTCCAATCTGATGAGATTTTCCTTTTGGGAGACTATTTAAGTGTTCTGTAATATCCAGACCTTCAGGCTATGATGCTGTTTCATTTGGAATAAACAGTATGATGTCTCCATCTGTGGAATTGTTTCTTGCTATACACATCACTTTAATGGTTTTTCCTCTTGGAATAGCGATCTCTCTTGTTTCTATCTTGACTGTTCAAATATCCTTTGTCCTTTTGTTCTTCTGCTGTATTAAATTAATTATGTTTGCTCGATTTACCACCGTGAAGATGTGCGGTTAAAAAAGGGGCATTAGCTGTTCCTTGAATCATTCTAATAATTTCTTCAATGATGTTGAAGCCTATTACAGGTTGCTTTATCTCCCCACAATTCACTGTCATAGGGACACGTATCTTAATAGTATGATTGACAGTAGGCAGTGATAAGCAGAATTCTATTTCAACCCAACCTTCAAAAGGAACTTTAGTGCCATTCACTGCTTTTATATCTAGTCTTTCTTCAATATCTAACCATTCTTCAATGGGTCTTAGTTCCAGCTCTGGAAGATGGTCATCTTTCCATTGTTTGTCAATAATTGATATTTGGACGCCTATGTCCCATGATGCTGTTACTTTCCTATCATTGAGATTGTACCACACTAAACACTTTATTCCAACTCACTTGGCAACTTCTTGCTATTTAGAAGCATTTCATTTAAAACTTTGATGAGCCACAGGATTAGGTAATTTATTACTGTTCTCTCTAGAGCTTTGCTGGGTTTGGTGGATAGTTTTGTTTTCTGTAGTGCTGTAGTTGACAATTCCTTGAACAATACCTTCCTGAAGACCCCTTGAACACTGCATAAATTGTCCTTTGTCTCCTTTTTATTGGCAAAATTATTGTGACTCTCTCTCATTTCCCAATTGCTAGTATTAACCTCGTACCCAACGTTCTCTTGTCCATTGTGTAATGCTACCACACTCGTAGTCATGACTGCATCTTTCAATTGACTTCCTTCATGGGCAATTTTGACAGTGTCTCTGGTAACTCTTCCACGTTTGTCCTTTCTGGTTAGCATAATATAGGGAATTGCTATAGGTCTTCCCTGAACTCATGGTCTCTGACATTTTTGATTGCTTCATTGTTCTGTTCCATCTGAGTAGCTAATGAATTTGGCTTTGACAGTTGTTCTTTGAAAGTAGAGAAATCTTTAGTTTCTCCTTATTTCAAAACAGATTACATAGCATTTATTTGTAATAGCTTCAATTGTCCTGATGCTTAGTTTTTGCGGGTTCTCCATTTCAATGCTACAGGTAGTATGCATTTTTTTCCAACAAAAGTTCATCAGATACATTTAAATACTATAAGTATGGTTTTAGGTCAGCTGTAATATTCTCATTATGTAACCTAGATAAAATAGACTGTAGAAACTGACTTTGGACTAAGGCTGATACTTCAGTATAGACTCTGTCTTCTCTGATGCAAAGATAATTTTTTGATGAAGATCTATTGCACACACCAGGAAATCCAGTAGAGTCTCTTTAGGTTCTTGAACAGCTTCAATTAACTGCTTCAAAATAATAAGCATTTTCTTGAGTATAATGTGTTGTAGGAACTGACTTTGTTTGGGCAATGTGAGGTCAGTCTTGCCCTCCAGATAACTTCAGAGTTTTAATTCTGGGCTGACTGCACAAATTGCACTTTCTATAATTTCTGGCTCTGGATAAACCCTTCTTTAATCCCTTTTCAATTTGGCATTCCAGACTACTAAATTTAACTTGTCCTTTTGTGTGGAATAACCAGTCTGACCTGTAATTCTGAAATCTTTCTAAGTACTAATAGCAGATTTTGATGGATCTGAGGCTGTTTCCTTATTACTGTCATTTTCAGTAGGCTGCACTGATTCATTTCTCATCCTCTTAGCTCTAAATTACTCTATTGTCTTTTGATGCTGTATCACTACCTGTTCCATGTTCTGACAAACTAGCAAAGCTTCTTTCCACTCCTGAGTGGAGCTTTCCTGCTTAGCCTTTTCTGGCTCTGATTTGTCTTTCCCTTTCCAAGTCCGATCGTGAAAGTGATCATTCAGATGGAGTAAGATGGACATTCCTTCCTCCTCCATTGAGCTAACAGATTCACTCTCTAAATGCTGGAGAATATACTTGGTCAAACCTCTGTGGCTTTTAATCCTTATATTTGGCTGCAAATTGCAGAGGATGATCAAACATGCAGTCACACTCAGGGGATTCTGCTCTGCTAGGAGGCACAGGCACCTCTCAGTCTCAAGCAACAAGTTGTTAGTCATCACCATTTTGTGGCCTATTCAATTGCACTCCTTCAAATGGGCCCAGAAAAAATAATCTCAACGGGGCCTCCAAATCTGTTACACCCTTAATCACAAGACTCATCTTTTCAAAGAGAATATTGTTTATTCTGGGAATTCAAACCTTTTGCTTTAGTAGCTTCTTGCAGATAGAGACTTCCTTCACGCCCAGCTAGCCTCATTCATATATGCTGAACATTCTAGCCTCTATGGTAGCTCATTCTGTGTGTCTCCATGCTGTTCTTAAAGGGACAGCACCCACTCATTATATTTATCTCTCTATTAACAAAGATATGTACAAATATTATACACCATCTATACAATAGATAAACAAATATTCAAAATTATTACTAATTATAAATTCTATGAATCTTTTTTCTAAAACACCTGTTCCAGGGACCTCACACAAGCTAATAGTAATTTTGTTACATGTATACTATGTTCATCATATTTTCAAAATCAAATAGTGGGACGCTTTGGTGGGAACATATTTTAGGGCCATGACATCTACTTGAATTCAATATTTTAAACCATGTGTATACGTCACATTGATCTGAAATCTTGGTTTCCCAACTGTATGAAACCATATGTTATCTATGAACAAAATCCATATGGCTCTGGTGACCATACAGATGAGGGAAGTGAGGGACAGAAGAGCCAGCATGTATTCACCACATTTCCCAATTCTCTTGAGGGCACACAGCAGGGTGCTTGCACTGACGAACCTGGCTTGAGAATGTAGATGTCTATTACTGTGCTGTTGCCTGATAAGTTATGACACGTTTTGGCCTTGAATGATACTTAGCTTGAAATACTTACTATGTGATGAGAGTGGGGGTTGTACAAAATATTAGATGCAAGGTAGAAAATAAGGGCAAAATGGCATGAAATTCCTGGGAGACATAAAGATCTTAGTTTTCTCCCCCATCCACCCACAAAATACATTTCTTATTTTGCTCCTTAATTTTGGTGATTTAGGTTGGCAAATTTATTGGTGGCTCCTACTTTGCAAACTCTAGGGTTTGGAGGTCTCTAGATTTCAGAAAAGGCTCAAGGGTCACACAAAGGGAATTAGTCACCCATAGAATCTCCTACTGATACCAAGGTGGTGTGGAACAGACTACTTGGTCCTTGAATAATATTTTAGCTGTTTGGAAAGCAGTCACCAGGTGGGAGATATTAATATCATTCTGGAGTTGCTGGTTATGGCTACATAGTTAAGATTGCATTGACTCTATTTATATAAAACTATATAATGCCCATTTGTGAACAGAAGATCAGCCCTCTTAAGTAACCACGAGTCACTTTTTCATTCAAGTCCTAGTTCTCTTGCAAATTGATGACTGTAATCTTTTCCTCCTTGGCCTGTAGCACTGCCATCTCCCCCACTCAAGTCCTTTAAAAACACCATTGATAAAATCACCTTCCCAGTCCATCCCTCTTATCATGTTGCACATACCCTCTCTCCATTGCAATAAACATAAACCGCTGGACCTTCCCTTCAAGTCCCTCCACAGTTTAGTTCATTCTTATTTTTCTGATCTTACATCACTGCTTTGTGACCCATCCCTTGGCTCTGACAATAATAGCAGCTTCCCACAGGTATATTCCTCCATGCACAGAAATCCCAGCCCCAAATCAGTTTTCACAGCCACTACTCTGTTTTCCTTCAGATCCTTTCTTAAGACCCACTACTACTGTGACCTTCACAGTAAACTACCTAATGATAGTGTCCAGATAATATCCAGATAGCTAGCCTGTTTATTGATTCAGTATTAACTCTTGTTCACTCATCTCATTTAAAAAACAAAAAGGCTCCCATCTCTTACTACCTAACTAATGTGTTTATCTTGTGTTTCTCTTACTGTCATCCTCTATTTTGTTTTTACCCCCCTGTTGCGTCTTGTTCCTATTTAGATTTTAAGCTTTTTAGTGCAGGAAATGTCTTATGTTTGTACGGTATACAGCACAGTAGGGCCTGATCATGGCTAGGGTCTTTGAGTGCTACTGTAGTGCAAATAAATAATGTTTTCCTGTATCAACATATAGTTCTGGACGCTGAAGGACAAGGAAGGAATTCTGATAATGCAGAGTTTGGATAATGGAGCAGAGACCCCCAGCTGTGGGAGAGGTCCCCTTGTAGCTGAACAGCTCCACAGCAGTGCAGGGAACCCTCTGCAGCCCCTCTGTTACAGCACTGAGTGAGTGGGGATGTGAGGTGGAGCTGCAAAGGGCTCCCTGTGCTGCTACAGCACTGGTGATACCCTTTCCCTGCAGGCACAAGGTGCAGGAAAGGTTGCGGTCCTGGTGGGTAGGGTGACCAGCTGTCCCGATTTTATAGGGACAATCCTGATTTTGGGGGCTTTTTCTTATTTAGGCACCTATTACCACCCCACCCCGTCCTGATTTTTTACACCTCCTATCTGGTCACCCTACTGGTGAGGCAGAGCTGAATTCTGGCTGAGGGAACTCTGCTCTGCCCTGCCAGGACCACAGCCTTCCCTGCATCTTGTGCCTCTAGGCACAAAGTATCACTAGCCCTGCTGCAGTGCAGGGTGCCTTTTGTAGCCTCACTGTGTCATGGGAGAGAGTGAGCGGGCCATGACAGCAATGCTGCAGACAGGTCCCTGCGCTGCCACTCCTGCCTTCTCAATTATCCCAACTCCTGATTATCTGCATAAAATCTGTGTCCCCCATGCTATTTGGATAATTGGGACCATATTGCATATTCATTAATCTTTCCATCCCCTCATTTCCAACATACACTTCCCTAGGCCAATTCAAATGCAGCCCAAATCTTTCATGAAAGTTCTATCCAAAAATAGTAGAAGGTTATATTTTCAATTTTCTTGTTTGTTTGTTTTTTAAATACCTGGATCCCTGAAGGATCAGTTCAGAAGATATAGTGATAAAAATCTCATAATCCTAGTCTCTTTTCTTTTACCAAAGGATCAAATTTAAAGCTTGAAGTTGATAAAATGTGAAAGCTCTGGAAAGCTCAACAATGAAAAAAATTCACTCAAGTCCAATAGGAAATTTATCCGCTTCTAACATTTTGCAGTCCTTATGCCAAGCAGATGTCTACTTTAAACTGTAAAGCATCTGGTTAAAGTATTGCTTATAGCACCCCCTAGTCAAAAACAGTATCATAATTAGTTGCTAAACATTTTAAATTAATTCGCCAATTGATATTTTCAAAGGAGGCTTAACTCACTATAGTGCAATGTCTAGCAGGTAAATTAAGGATTTACCCCAGAACCCTACATTTGTAATGTTTTTCTCTGCAGATGTGTATTCTAGAAAATGAAGTTCCCAGCAAAATGGAACATAAATGAACAGGACAAAACATTCTGAAAACAGTGGGAGCTACCAGGAGAGAGAACAGCTTTTACTCTGCATTAAAAGCTCCAAAATGTATGTGATGACTATCATTGCATTGTATTGTATTATTGTGATGATATGATGCTCTTTGCTATAACCACTTATACAATGCAACAAATGATGGCATCTATAAAAACAGTTAGTGAGGAATATGAACTATTTCTGAATGTGATAAATACAGGGTGTAAGTGGACATCTTGATTAATGGACAAGCTGTAGAGGCGGTAGATGAATTGCAGTTTCTGAGATCATATTTATCCAACCAAGGAGGCTGTTCCAAGGAAATCAAAAGATAAGGGATTGCTTGCTCAACTTAAGAAAATGTGGCGTCTCAAGATGTACAAAAGCACGACTGGTGAAAAGTCTTATTTTTCCCATAGCGATTTATGAATGTGAATCGTGGGAAATTAATGCTGCTTACAAGAAAAAATAAACAAATTGTTAAAATGTGGTACTGGTAAAGACTCTTGAGTATCTCCTGGATGGGGAATAAAAAAGGAATGACTGTTAGGGCTGGTCTACACTAGGGGAAGGGATCGAGCCAAGATATGCAACTTCAGCTACGCGAATAGCGTAGCTGAAGTCGAAGTATCTTGGATCGAATTACCTGGGGTCCAGACGGCACGGGATCGATGGCCGCGGCTCCCCCGTCGACTGCGCTACCGCTGCTCGCTCTGGTGGAGTTCCGGAGTCGACGGAGAATGCGTTCGGGGATCAATATATCGTGTCTTAACAAGACGCGATATATCGATCCCGGATAAATCGATTGCTACCCACCGATACGAAATATTGGAGGGAAACAGATCCTGATGTCAGAAACCAACAGAGGCAAACATATGTACTTGTATCACATTAGACACAGAGATGGAAATAAACCTTGAGAAAGTTATTATGGAAGGAAAGGTCAAGGGGCATCATAGTGTGTGTGTGGGGGGGGGGGAGGAGGGAGGATCACCAGAGAGGTAATGGATGGATGTGCAGCAGATCACAGGAGGGACAGCTGCTGAGTGCTCAGTTTGGGTGGATGCTGAAGGCTTCTGAAAATTCTGCTATGAAGTCACCAGACATGAACAAATAGATTTACTTACTTTATTGTATCCACAGATGAACCAGTCTGTAGTTAATAGTGTTCTAAGTTTTATGAGGAAGTCAAAGTAGAACTCAGGACTAAAATTCTTGTTTGTATATGTGATATCAATCCCAGGTGTTCCAAAGAAAAAAGAATCTAATTATAGTAAAACATACAACCACGTCTTTCAATATTTTGCTCATGTCCTTGTCATGCTGATGAATGTGGGGGAAAATAACAAGATTAAAATCCTAAGTAAATATTTTTAACATTTTAAAAAAATGAACGTTTTTACTTAAAATACAATTTATATAATTTAGAACCAGTTTAACCCCATTCTTTTATAAGACATCATTACCATACATTTTCAACTACTTGTGAGAAGTTTATGGTAACTAAATATATTTGGAATGGTGTTTGACTATACCATGGTCTGATTACACCATTATCTGAACTTGTGAAAATATGTAATGAGTCTCCCTAAAGATTTTTAATTAAGGCGTTTTCATTGAAACACACTGGAATGTAGGGCCAAACCCTAGCTTCATTTACTTCAACTGAGCTACTCCAATTTACACTAGGTAAGGATCCAGCCCAAAGTGAAGAGAATAATCTAACTGTATCTAATATTTTGTCAAAAAATTAATTAGAATATTTTTTTACACTTTCAGAATAAATATATTCATGGAAATATAAAGATTTTCATTCAAAGGAATGTGATTTACTAGGATTGGCAGCTTTTGATAGAAATCAATATTTTTGTTTCCGCTCTAATGCATTTTAAGTTTTAGTGATATATAGCAACCAATACGTTTTTGTAGTCGAAAACATTTACTGTAAGTAAATCCCTCAGTCCTGTATTTGTCATGCTTTGAATTTACCCTAAAAAAGGGGAAAATAAAAAGGCATTGTGGACCTCAATGACCCAATTGTCTAATTAGGTGTATAATTATGACTCAACATCTATTTGCCATTTTAAAATAATTTAACAAATGCATTTAACTTAAAACATGTATCCATTTAATACAGCAACTATGCTAAACCACTTCAGATTATCCATATGCTTTAATTTGAGGAAGGCATAGGTGCTTGATTTGAATATGCTGTCAGTGTACCAGTATGACATCACATATGCAAATGATAGAGACTTGTGAAGAAAACATCAGTATTTTTTTAATTTTAATGCTGAACTCAAGGAATATTTAATTGAGACAAAGCAAAAGTATGACTCAAAACTTCAGTTTGACTTTTATTTAGAACCAAGCGTTTGTTTACATTGTATCGTTATTGGTGAGAACTGCAGTGCTATCTTAATCAGGAAATTTCTATTTCCAACTTCATTTATCACTGATCATTTGTTTTTGTAAGATTTGGTTGTACTTTCCATACATAGTGTGCTAGATTGACAAAAAGCCTAAACATTTGTTAGCAGCAGAAGAAAGCTCTGAGGGTTCTTGCATGTGTTCTCAATTATCACTTTGATACACTGAAATGATTTAAATTTATAATAAAAATGTGGAGTTACAACTGTATATTTTCTTTCCTTGGTTGATTTTCCCCCCCCCCCCCAATCTGCCTCAATTTACTAGCTGAAGCAGTGCACTTAGCTTGGTCCACTCTGAAACTTTCATCTTTTTTCTTCAACAATCCTTCATTTATTAATAACTAGGGAAGTGAATGATCTGCATTTCAGGAAAGGTCACTAAAGGACAAGTATGATGTTGTGGTTCTCACATAGAAAAATAGCAGACATATTGTCTTAATGCATTGGGAAATGTTTTACTCAGGTAGAAGGCAGACTGTAGTACATTTCTGCCAGCAATAGTAATATGAGAAATCATTTTCTGCCCCCCTTTCTGTGGAAATATAGAAAAAGCAATATTTTTAGTCCAGAAAATTACTGCCTGATATATTTATATTGAAATATTTTCTCTGGTTTACAGTCAAGCAGTAAATTAGTTCCAAGTTTATCTTGTGTACGTATCCTTACATTGACTTGCTTGTTCTTACCTTTGTGATATAAGTGACTTATACAGTCCATCGTTCTAGTTCTGAGCATCTGATTAGACCTTTGCTCATTTTGCATCTTCCCATAGACTTTTGGAATCCCGGAGTCAGTAAATATAAGCTTAAAATGTATGGCATATTGGGAATACTTTAAATGGATTTGTGTTTTACTTGATCTGTGAAACACGCTGAGTACATTAATATAAATAGATATTGATATTTGGTTTAAGAATAGGCCTGCAAAATAAGGGTGAGGGCTGCGTGTCCTTAACCCCTGCTGATTTCAGTGAGAGTTGAGAATGTTCTGCATTTTACAGGAGCAGGCCCTAGATAGGAAGCTCAAAATGTCATTTCTATTATAATTCTAAAATAAAAGTAGAAGAAGAGGCAAACAATGTAGGTTTGGATGGTAGGACTAGGACAAAATATAGAATTTAAATGGTGCATGAAATGATCCTTTCATGGATTCGCTCCAGATGAATGTGAGGAAGCAGTAAATAGATTTTAAAAAGAACATACAAATGTAACATTAAGGGTGGCCTCATGCTTTGTTTACACACACAAAAATCAAATTTCTTCAAGTGGTATTTTGGGTGCAGAAGAAATGCAGGATCTGGACAATTAATATGTTTGTACATCTACTTTTGTAACTTGGGTTTTGCTTAGATAAATAGAAGTCTAGATTGTGTCTTCCTCTGGAATCTTTCCTTGATTTAGACATTTCATAATCCTCTCAATAGCATTTTAATTAAACTGGTAAATTGTCTTTGTTTGAAAACTACTTTTTCTTCAGAAGGTTTAAACAGAAGTCATCATCTTCTGCTAAATTATTTCAGAAAAACATCAGCTCTCTAGTCTCACTTTCCCCCCCTGAATCCTGAGGTTATTCTGATAATTGCTGACATTTTCCGAACATATATGTACAAAGATTAGGTAACTGTAATTTAAGTGTATTTGTTCCAAATAATCTTGTATACTTGAAACTAGGGAAGAGGGGGCAGTGTTTGAATAGCCTCCTCGCAGATTATTTGGATGGTTCACAGGACCCTTTAATGTAAACAATTTCATTTCAAAACCATAAATACAGGAATACTTGCAAATAGGTCAGTGAACTCAAGCATCAGTGATTTTAAACAAGTGTTCATAATGAGGGTGAAGTTTCCACAAAGCCATTAAGCAGCCACCATCAGTAGGGCACTTTATTCAGACTTTGGTAATATTAGTCTATTTAGTTAGCCCTAGTTCAGACTGTGAATATGGGTCATTCAACATGCTGAAACCTATCCCTGATTGGATACTTACAGTTTTATTTTTAAAAATGTTTCTTTTCTGGTAACTTTTTGCAGGGTTGATTGAATACACATAGTTTAGGAAAGTCATCATCATCCTTTTAAGAAAATTAAATGGTTGGTCTCCTTAATTAGTGTAACTACATAGTCAGCAATGAATATCTGGTTGACTGGGTTACTCTCCGCATGAATCTTATTTTTGCTCTTCTGTTCTGGAAAGTAACTGAATAGCTGTAATCCAGTTATACTCCTACATACTTCCACAAACTGCCTTTCCAGCTGCCAAATGCTGACAAGTAATTTTGATTTAATAGTTTTTGCTTGGTACCCGAATGATACAGAAACAGGGTTGCAATTGACAGTCATGAATACAAGGGAACAATTTTCAAGGACAGGTGTGCATATCAGCCAGGTCTGTGAGGAAAATGTAGAGGCAGTGTCCAAATGAACAATCCTCAGAAGGTGAAATGTTGTGATTTACTAGTGACAACACACTTCAGTTGAACCTTTAAACTGGCCTTACATACAAAATCATACGGCCTCATAATGAGTCACATTAACAAATTCAGAGATTAAATAGCACAGCAGAGCAATTGGTTATGAACAGCCTTCTCTTCTAATAGAGAATGATAACTAATTGCTTATAAAACAGTTGTTTACTAGGTATGTAATACTGCTGTCTGAAATAGTGACACATGAATGCAGTAGACTATAGTTAAGTGTGTTAATGAGATGAATATTACAATGTTTTGCTATTTTATAATGACATTTATTAGCACTGGAATAGGGGTAGTGGCAATCCATAAGGATAAATGTACAAGCAATTCCTATCTTGGAAAAAGTACTGCAGTTTCAAAGGACAAATGAGAGAAAGTTTAATAATAGTTTTGGATAATTATTAAAATCTTGCAGGTTGCTCCTCATATCAGAACAGCCAGCCAGTGGACAGAGATTTTCCTTCCTTTTCATTTTAGCTCAGCACACTTGTCTCCTCAGCTGTTTTTCCTGGACCTCACCAGACATCAATCATGGCAGCTCTGTGATGGAGTCCAGACTCAGAAAGGGCAACAAATGCCCAGATCTATGGCTTTCCCTTGAAGCCATCTGTGGGACTGATCTTTATGGTGTGAAAAGCCAGCAGAACAGTCTGAAGATTTTATCTGATTTTTAACTTATCTATCTGTCCATGGCCTACCCACTTTATGCATGAGAAGAGAGGACAAGGAACTCAAACTCTGTTATTGAGGAGAACTGCACCTCACCAGCTTCTTTCCTCTCAACCCCAATATGTATTCAGAAATCAGGAGGTATAAGTTAGGTTTTCCTTATGTGCTTAGCTATCATAAGGTTGTAAGCTCTACAAAATATCACAATTCACCTCCAGGCCCTGCCTCTTAGACCTCTTAATCCAGGCCTCACCGTTACCTTGAATGAGAGAAGACTCTTTTTCCTCTCCACAGCACAATCACCACCTCCACTAGCTCTCACTCATGGGGAGGACAGACCTGAAAAGCTTTGGAAGTTCTTGCAACTAGATAGACCCTCTTGTAAGTGTCAATCTGCAAAGTCCCTTCCCTACATAAATTTTATTTTTGTAGTTCTTATTCATATTTTCAAAAAAGTTACTAACAGTTCAAAAAAGATGGGGTTGAAGGGGAAAAGTCAACAGGATATTGCAGAACAACAAAATATTCTCTGCCTTAGATTAAAAGACCACACAACAACTACATAGCTCCCTTTGAAGCAGAGAACTGAGCTGGTTTATTTCTGCCTAATTTACAGGCTGCCAGCCCTCACTCAATCCTTGCTTTCACCAATAATGCTAATATTATTTTAGAGATACTTTTCTTCACAGAATTATTGGAAAGGGCAGAGGGGAAGATTCCTGGGAGAATGGTGAATAGTTTACCATCATCATCATGGAAAATCTCAAAGGGACATGCCCTCACTGCAATCCAAGCATCACCCAGATCAATTTCTGACAAGGTGCACCTTATTTATGGACTTAAATACAGTCAAACCACCATCACTCATGTGTAGTAGTAGCTGTGTAGTGATGTTCTTAGATGTCCACACCAAGAAATCTGCCAAAACTGAACCAGTGATGATGGAGATGCTTGCTGGTATTTGGCTTCAAATATCCTTGTTTCTGATATTGTCCTGCCACTTGATATGGAGCATCTAGCGGAGAAGATGAAAATTGAAAACATCAATACAGTGTTCTTCAACCTCCTTCAGTGCCGTCATTTTACTTACGTACACCAGAGCTGGTATAACTGATTCTATAGAAAGAAAGCCTGGTAGCAAGTATGATGGTCATGTTGTCCCCACAAAGGCTGCTGAAGGGGCCAAAACATCGCAGCAGCTGCTATATAAGCATCCACATCTTTTGTGCATCCTCCAGCGTGGTCTAAAATGCTGCCCACATATTTGACGGATGGTACCTGCTTGATGTCCTGTCTGGACTCATTAATACTGAACTGGTAGTAATCTGGAGCTAGAGGCCATTTGATGATAATGGCCAGGGATTTTGGTTTATCCAGATTAATAATCTGACCAAAGAATGCTGTTTCATGCCCAGCTTAATCAACCATCAGCTGCAGAAATTCACCAAAGTGAGCCAACAAGACAATGTCAGCAGTGTATTCAAGCTCTCAAAGCAGAATTGTATTTCAGTGCCTTTAACAGCCGCCTCCTTAAGCTTATCCATTAAGCAGTCAGTGCCAATGTTGTACAAAGATGGTAACCGAATGCAGGCTTGCCAAACTCTTGGGGAGATAGGAAACCATGCTCTGTATTTGCATTGACTTGAATACAGCTTTCTGTTCCGTGTTAGAACTGTTCTATCAAAGGTATTTTTCTTTCTCCTGCTGATGATAGCTTATCTCAATTGATTGGCCTCTTACAGTTGGTATGGCTACTCCCACCTTTTCACGTTCTCTGTATGTATAAACATCTTCTTTCTGTGTGTTCCATTCTGTGCATCCGATGAAATAGGCTGTAGCCCACAAAAGCTTATGCTCAGATAAATTCGTTAGTCTCTAAGGTGCCACAAGTACTCCTGTTCTGTTCTTTTTGTTCTATCAATGACATTATTTTCCCAAGGACACAGAGATGCCTCATCAGATCCCACTAACTTGCTTAATGTGCTGAATCAAAGGCCTGACAGAAGTCTATAAAAAGTGCTCTACACAACTTATCAAATTTAGCTGTCGTCTCAAAAAGCTGTCTCAAGGTAAATATCTGGTTAACCATGGAATAGTGAATGGGACCAACAATAGTGTAGTACCACTAACAATTTACAGTATTCTCTTAATCACAAGCAGGACCCACTTGTCCATTGCACAAATCCTCACTCTTTCCTGAAGGGCATCAAATGTCTTCTGAAAAGGAGTCAAAAACTGCCTTTTGTTCAGGTGGTTCGCTGCTGATACTGTCCTCTGTAAAAGATGCCTTAACAGTTAGGGCTCTGCTCTGAAGCAGGAAGTGCAGGGACTTGAACTTGGGTCTTCCACAGTGCCCTAAGCACTGGGCTATTGGCTATTGAATGGCAGTTACTCTTTATTTTTTTGGAAAAACCTCTAAAGGTCTGGATCCATCGTATTGTGCCATGAACAATTTTTAAAAACATTTCAAAAAATTTCATGGGATAGAAAACAGTTTCCTAGCCAGCTCTAGAAAGGAGTAACATCAAAATCAGTGCCCTGAGATTCAGATTTGCATTATTAGTAAAAAAAATTATTTGACATATCTAGCAAGATGCTAGATTTGTTGGAAGCATCGACATTCTATAGTCTGGTTAAAAGAATGAGGAGTAATTGTGGCACCTTAGAGACTAACACATTTATTTGAGCATAAGCTTTTGTGGGCTAAAAACCCATCCAATGAAGTGGGCTGTAGCCCACAAAAGCTTATGCTCAAATAAATTTGTCAGTCTCCAAGGTGCCACAAGTACTCCTGTTCTTTTTGCTGATACAGACTAACACGGCTACCACTCTGAAATATAGTCTGTTTTTTTTTTAGATGTATAATTCCCTATATAGAAAATAAAAGTTGTTCCTTAGAATAAATCTTAAAATGATACAAGTAAAATGGGAAATACATAGGGAATCTTTTCCCTTTTTATCTTCTGTAGGTATTTTTTCCAAAATGTAGAAACTATCAATTTCTTTGTCCTCTAAAAACAACTGAGTTCCCGAAGTGAAGGGAAAAATATACACATATGACCATTAAATGAAACACTGCATACAAAAATTTCAAGAAGAGCACAGTTCAAACCTACATCCTTTATTTCTGGCTTGACAGCCCTACAGACTTTTACTGCTAGAGTAAAAGAAGGCCATTATTTGTAGAAAAAGAATATGCTCAAACCTTGAAAATGAAATTTACTAGAGATTGGTATGCTAACTTCAGATATTATTTCTCATGCTAAGAACTCAGTATTCAACTGGAATTGTGTCCCCTGACTGCTTTATCTGGCAAAATGTATAAAGGAAAGAAAAAGACCGTACATTTTAATCCATTCACAGAAAAGTGCCTCTTTTCTTGACTCCATGCTTCTAGGAACCCTTACCAATCTAATTTTTTTAAGTCTCAAGTTATTTTTTAAGGTTACTGATACGATTTCATTGGCATTCAGTCATAATACCATCAAATTTATTATCGCAATCTTTTCTTCATCTTTCTCATCTGCTTTGGGTAACCTCAATTCAGAGCCTTCAAATATTATATCCAAACCACAGTGTTTCAAGCTAAAGCATTCTACACTTGGAGGTTTTCGGAGATTCAGATCTCAAAAACTGCACAAAACTACAATATGCCAAATGCCATTGGAATGGGGAAGGGAAGGGCAAGACAGAATGTTTCTCATTAGGAGTATTCACTATATTAGCCTACCGACTGTATGTGACTCCTCTCCCACAGTGAAGAGTTTTGTTGCTAAAATTGTGTGTGTGCAAGAATACAAACAAGTGTTTTCATGCCTGAAGTCACTCAAGATCATTGTTTAAAATTTTTTTGTCACAAACCTTTGAAAATAAGATTTAATCATAAGAGTGTTTATTTTAATAAACATATTTTACTAGGTGTTAGAATGAGTATTGTCACCTGAAGATTTTAAATACAAACTGGTCAGAAGAAAAATCCTAAAGATTTGCACTTAGAACACAATCTCTAAATGGAAAAGTAGCTCCACTTTTCCCTACCCCCTTTGCAAAAAAAAAAAAAAAAAAAAAAAAGAAAAAGAAAAAGGCTTGTTATGAAACTAATCAATCATTACAAAGACAACACTAAAAATAAATAAAGGGAATTTTAAAGGAAAAAATGCAGCAGGCCTAAGTCACTCAGAAAGTCAATCATCCAGTGGAATAGCAAATAGTAATAGAAATTATTCAGACAAAATCAAACCCCATTCACCCAAAGGAGATCATTAACAGACATACATATAGAATTAAAAAAAGTACCATTTGTGGGAGAATGTCTCTAGAAATAGGTTACAAAACCAATGGATGATAATGAAGTTACATAGAATTATTTGGACACCTACTTCCTCCTCTGTTATATATCTCTAAATGTGTGTATATATATAGATGTGGGTAAAAGTGTACATCTTAATTTATTTTTTTTTCCTTAGGAGAGGTGAAAAGATGTGGCATTGCCCTTCTGTTCTGTGGACCAATTTGATGCATTATTCATGGTGTGTAGAACCTTATTCTCACACTGAGTTCAATGAAGCTACTTGCAGAGTAAAGTGCCACTCCGCATACCTAGTGCCAATGGTATCAGACTCTGACTGTGTGCATTGTATTTAGTAGAAATTATTTATATACACTGTGCCTGAATACTTTATACACCACCTTATATTATTTATGGCTTAGTAATATTATGTACATATATCAAGTCACTCTAAGTAAATATGTTCTTGTTTTACACACAACTTATGAGGAAATGGAGCAATGAGTTTCTATTAAATTCATGCTAATATAAAACTGTAGCAATATTTTGACAATAGCCTGAAGAGCAATCCCTTGTTGCAAAGTTTATATGTTCTTTCTATTTTCATCACTGAATGCAAGAAATGTTTTTGTTGAAGTCCTCCTAGTCAAAACACAAAACAATTGTTATATTTTTCTATTCTCAGAGTTAATATAAAACAATGCTTCCACTGGCAGCCCATGTACTGGGACATTGCCCATCCACGTGCATCACCATCTTTTTTTCCCCCCATGATGGAAACAATTCAAAGGCTCAGATTCACTGTAGAACTATTTATTTTTATAATAAATTTTTTTAGTGGAAACTTTCACTTTTATATGTAAACCTAAAATCACGCATGCTGAAAGGATAAGTGACATACTGATCTATGACTTTTTTTTCCACTATACAACTTCTATAGAATCTGTTTCATGCAAAGCATTTGAAAAAAAATTTTATCTGCTATGTTGCTGTGTCCATCCCACACAAGGCAGAGCAGGTTACATTAGTTTAATTCACCTGATAGGCTGCACCTGGTGGAGAGACAAGGCTTGAAAGGCTAAATGATGATGAAGCCCAGCTGGGCAGGGGTAAACTGAACTTGTAAAAAGCCAACGAACTGAGAACAACAGAGCACTGCAGGAAAAGTAACTCTCTGGGAGAGGGAAGATATGTTTGGGGCTGTAGAGCTAAGTAGTCTGCAGGTAGACACTGTGATGAGGGAGTTTGAGCTGGTAAACCCAGGAGCAGAGAAATAGGAAGGAGTTCAGGGAAATAGCAACAGGGTCTGGGAGCAATGAGATCATAGTTGCTGGATATAGGGTCCCTGGACTGGAACCTGGACTAGTGGGCAGGCCCAGATTCCCCTACAAGCTGCTGGGAAAGTGTCACAGGACCTTGCCATGGACTGGAGAGTCTGAGGACAGTTGATCCAGTGAGACTTGGATACCTGAGAAGGGGAGGACTATAATGACTTCGCCGAAGGGCCAAGTCATGAAGAACAAGGAGCACTCTGAGGCCCAGAAAAAGAGCCGGGGAGGCCCCAAGGTGAGCAAGGGACCTCAGGCCTCAGTGGAGCTAATCCCCAGATACAGTCCCAAGGAGGCACCCCAGTGGTGGGTAAACTCTGTGACATCTAGAATAATCAGAGTCCATCATAATTATTTCCAATAAGTATGGTTAGATTAGAGGGGTAGCTGTGTTAGTCTGTAGCCACAAAAACAACGAGGAGTCTGGTGGCACCTTAAAGACTAACAGATTTATTTGGGCATAAGCTTTCGTGGGTAAAAAACACTTCTTCAGATGCATGGAGTGAAAATTACAGATACAAGCATAAATATACCAGCACGTGAAGAGAAGGGAGTTACCTTACAAGTGGCGAACCAGTGACGACAAAGCCAGTTCAGTCAGGGCAGATGTGGTCCCAATAATTGATGAGGAGGTGTCAATACCAAGAGAGGAAAAATTGCTACCTTTAAATCTGGTTAATGACTGTCCAGGGAGATTGAAGTGTTCTCCTTCTGGCTTTTGTATGTTACCAATCCTGATGTCTGATTTGCGTCCATTCAGTCTTTTACGTAGAGACTGTCCCGTTTGGCCAATGTACATGGCAGAGGGGCTTTGCTGGCACATGATGGCATATATCACATTAGTCGATGTACAGGTGAATGAGCCCCTGATGGAGTGGCTGATGTGGTTGGGTCCTTTGATGATGTCACTAGAGTAGATATGGGGACAGTGTAGGCAATGTGGTTTGTTACAGGGGTTGGTTCCTGGGTTAGTGTTTGTGGTGTGGTTTGTAGTTACTGGGGAGTATTTGCTTCAGGTTGGGGGGCTGTCTGTAAGTGAGGACTAGCCTGCCTCACAAGGTCTGTGAAAGTGAAGGATTGTTTTCCAGGATAGGTTGTAGCTCGTTGATGCTATGCTGGAGAGGTTTTAGCTGGGGGCTGTACGTGATGGCCAGTGGTGTTCTGTTATTGTCCTTGTTGGGCCTGTCCTGTAGTATGTGACTTCTGGGTACCCATCTCATTCTGTCAATCTGTTTCCTCACTTCCGCAGGAGGGTATTGTAGTTTTAAGAATGCTTGATAAAGATCTTGTAGGTGTTTGTCTCTGTCTGAGGGATTGGAGCAAATGCGGTTGTATCTTAGGGCTTGGCTGTAGACAATGGATTGTGTGATGTATCCTGGATGTAAGATGTAGGCATGTAGGTAAGAATAGCAGTCAGTATGTTTCTGGTATAGGGTGATGTTTATGTGATCATCACATATTTGCACTGTAGTGTTCAGGAAGTTGATCACTTGTGTGGACTGATCCAGGGTGAGGTTGATAATGGGGTGGAAATTGTTGAAATCCACGTGGAATTCTTCAAGGGCCTCTTCCCGTGGGTCCATATGATGAAGATGTCATCAATGTAGCGCAAGTAGAGTAGAGGTGTTAGAGGATGAGAGCTAAGGAAGCATTGTTCTAAGTCAGCCATAAAAATGTTGGCATACTGTGGGGCCATGCGGGTACCCAAAGCAGTGCCGCTGACTTGAAGGTATAAGTTGTCCTCAAATCTGAAATGGTTGTAGGTGAGGACAAAATTACAAAGCTTAGCCACCAGGTGTGCTGTGGCTTCATCAGGGACACTGTTCCTGACAGCTTGTAGTCCATCCTTGTGTGGAATATTGGTGTAAAGAGCTTCTACATCCGTGGTGGCCAGGATGGTGTTTTCAGAAAGATCACCAATGCATTGTAGTTTCCTCAGGAAGTCGATGGTGTCTCAAAGATAGCTAGGAGGCTGGTAGCATAGGGTCTGAGGAGAGAGTCCAAATAGCCAGATAATTCTGCTGTAAGAGAATCATAGACTCATAGACTTTAAGGTCAGAAGGGACCATTATGATTGACTAGTCTGACCTCCTGCACAACGCAGGCCACAGAATCTCACCCACCCACTCCTGTATCAAACCCCTAACCTATGTCTGAGCTATTGAAGTCCTCAAATCATGGTTTAAAGACTTCAAAGTGCAGCACGTGATCCATGTCCCACGCTGCAGAGGAAGGCGAAAAACCCCCAGGGCCTCTGCCAATCTGCCCTGGAAGAAAATTCCTTCCTGACCCCAAATATGGCGAACAGCTAAACCCTGAGCATGTGGGCAAGACTCACCATCCAGACACCCAGGAATGAATTCTCTGTAGTAACTCAGATCCCACCCCATCTAACATCCCATCATAGGCCATTGGGCATATTTACCGCTAATAGTCAAGGATCAATTAATTGCCAAAATTAGGTTATCCCATCGTACCATCCCTTCCATAAACTTATCAAGCTTAGTCTTGAAGCCAGATATGTCTTGTGCCCCCACTGTTCCCCTTGGAAGGCTGTTCCAGAACTTCACTCCTCTGATGGTTAGAAACCTTCGTCTAATTTCAAGTCTAAACTTCCTGATGGCCAGTTTATGTCCATTTGTTCTTGTGTCCACATTGGTACTGAGATAAATAATTCCTCTCTCTCCCTGGTATTTATTCCTCTGATATATTTATCAATGCCTGAGACGATGGGGCATCCAGGCAAGGCCGGCTCCAGGCACCAGCTTAACAAGCAGGTTCTTGGGGCGGCCAAGGGAGAGGGGTGGCACCTGCGGCAATTTGGGGGCGGAAGGTCCCTCACTCCCTCTAGGAGCAAAGGACCTGCCGCTGAACTGCCGCCGCCGATCGCATTTTTTTTCCCCCCAATTGCTTGGGGCGGCAGAAATGCTGGAGCCGGCCCTGCATCCAGGATTTCCAGGTTTATGGATGTTGGGTAGCAGATAGAATACTCCTCGTTGGGGGTCTAGGAGTGTTTCCGTGTAGATTTGGTCCCGTGCTGTAGCAGGGAGTTTGTTGAGCAAATGGTGTAATTTCTTTCAGTACTCCTCAGTGGGATTGGAGGATAGTGGCCTGTAGAATGTGGTGTTGGAGAGTTGCCAAGCAGCCTCCTGTACATAATCTGACCTGTTCATGATGACCACAGAACCTCCTTTGTCAGTCCTTTTGATTATAATGTCAGAATTGTTTCTGAGACTGTGGATGGCATTGCGTTCTGTACAGCTGAGGTTATGGGGCAAGTGATGCTGTTTGTTCACAATTTCAGCCTGTGCACATTTGCGGAAGCACTCCATGTAGAAGTCCAGTCTGTCATTTCGACCGTCAGGAGGAGTCCACGCTGAATTCTTCTTCTTGTAGTGTTGGTAGGAGGGCTCCTGTGGGTCAGTGCACTGTTCAGAGGTGTGTTGAAATTATTCCTTGAGTCAAAGATGGCAAAAGTAAGCTTCCAGATCACTGCAGAACTGTATCATGTTCATGGGGATGGTGGGGCTGAAAGAGAGTTCCCGAGAT
Organism: Malaclemys terrapin pileata; assembly: GCF_027887155.1. Lineage (NCBI taxonomy): Eukaryota > Metazoa > Chordata > Testudines > Emydidae > Malaclemys > Malaclemys terrapin. The sequence goes on along the minus strand of NC_071511.1, from coordinate 92,270,645 downwards.
AGGACAGACTCTACCGCCGGGCTAAGTGTGTGGTTGGATAGATTAACAATATTGTTAGGTGAGTTGAAGGTACCAGTGTTATAGCCCCCTGTGGCATGTAGGAGTTTAGTTTCCTTTTCCCTCTGTAGAGAAGTAAAGTGTGAGTTGTAAATGGCTTGTCTCATTTTTGTAAAGTCCAGCCATGTAGAAATTTGTGTGGAAGGTTGGTTTTGAATGAGAGTCTCCAGTTTTGAGAGATCATTCTTCTACTGTTTACTGTACAGCGTGTTGATCAGGTGGTTCCTCAGTTTCTTTGAGAGTGTGTGACACAATCTCTCACCATAGTCAGTGTAGTATGGTGATTGCAATGGATTTTTTACCTTCAGTCCATTTGGTATGATGTCCATCTGTTTGCACTTGGAGAGGAAGATGATGTCTGTCTGTATCTGTGCGAGCTTTTCCATGAAGTTGATGGATTTCCACTTCATATGGCTAAATTCAGTGCCTTGCATGGTGTCAAATATCAGAGGGGTAGCCGTGTTATTCTATATCCACAAAAACAATGAGGAGTCCTTTGGCACCTTAAAGACTAACAGATTATTTGGGCATAAGCTTTCGTGGGTAAATGCCCTTCTGCCATGTACAGTGGCCAAACTGGACAGTCTCTATGTAAAAGAATAAATGGACACAAATCGGACATCAGGAATAGCATCATACAAAAGCCAGTAGGATAACACTTCAATTTCCCTGGACATTCAATAACAGATTTAAAGGTAGCCATCCTGCAACAAAAAAACTTCAAAAACAGACTTCAAAGAGAAACTGCAGAGCTACAATTCATTTGCAAACTTAACACCATTAATTTGGGCTTGAATACGGACTGGGGGTGGCTGGCTCACTACAAAAGCAATTTTCCCTCTCTTGCTATTGACACCTCCTCATCAGTTATTGGGAGTGGACCACATCCGCCCTCACTGAACTGGCCTTGTCATCACTGGTTCGCCACTTGTAAGGTAACTTCCTTATCTTCATGTACCAGTATATTTATGCTTGTATCTGTAATTTTCACTCCATCTGAAGAAGTGTTTTTTTACCCACGAAAGCTTATGCTCAAATAAATGTGTTAGTCTTTAAGGTGTCACTGGACTCCTCATTGTTTTTATGATTAGATTGTTTAAATAATGGTGCTTGTGAATTAACAAGGGGAAAACTGAGGTTGGGTTTCTGTGAATTTGCATTTACTATTCCAGACTGAAGGTTTCCTAGCCTAACCAGTGAATCAAGCATAATGCTATAACAGTGGGATTTTTATAGATGTTTAATCACCTGAATATGCAGACGGGAGCCTAGTGGGACTTTAGGCACCGAGGTGTTTTTTAAATAAATGAGAGCTGAACTTCTAGGTGCTTTTGAAAATGCCGGTGGGCATTTTAGGTGCCTAATTACCTTTAGAAATCTGGTCCTGGGGTGATTAGAACTTTGCTGCAATTGGTTCAGATGTCTGCAGCTTTCCTTCTGTTCCCCAGTGGTCATTCTGCCCAACATTATGTTCTCAAATTATTATGTTACAGTGTAAAGGTGGAGAGAAACATTGTTGATGTAAGAGATCAGTAAGTTATAATCATTCTTTGTTACAATAGAGCTTCCCAATCAGACTGAATTCTGATTCAGAAATATGAAAAACTCCACATCTTTGCATTTAATAAGAATCCTTGTGGTTGGATTAGCCTAGTCAGACCATCAAAAGGAGAAGATTTATTTATAAATGGCTAGCAGTCCTGTAAATGATTTCATGCGTCACTTTCCTTCATGTAGAGAGATGCCCACCACAGCTATTTGGAAAACAGTGATCTTGAGTGTCACGTTTTTTGGGGGTGATGGTCCCATATTATTTGTCATTGGTTCAACTACCTCCTGCCTTAACAAAAAAATCCTTCAGCACAGAACCACTTTTGACTTCTAAACTCAGCAAGGGGACTTTTTGGGTGTCAGATTTCCCAAAGAGCTTGATAGTCCTTTCACAACTGATCTCTAAATCAAAGCTCAGTACAGCTGAGAACAAATTTACTGCCTCTTTTGAGGGAATATTCTTTCAACTTGGATGTCATGTTGGGCCCTTGGCTACTACTGGATGTCCAAGAAGTCTTTGTTTAAAGTGTCAAGTTTGACTTATAAAGCTGTACATGAGTCCTTGCTATGTTAGGCTTCCTATTTCACCATGTGATCCCACAGCAGTTATGACTAACTCTGCTGCTCAAGTTTATGGACCTCAGGTTTTAAATAAAAAAGGCCTAATAGCAGTGTTAACTCAGACAAGGGCCCATGACTCTGGAACTTGCATACGCTTCTATCATCTGGTAATCTACAAGGCCTACATACAGTATTTTCCCAGGTTTGCCCTATGAGGGTAGGTTGACTTGGGGCCTTAATGGGGGAGAAATTTATTTGTAAAATGGTGGAAGATTTTTTTTTTTGAGAGAGAGATTTTTTTTTAAGACATTGATTGAGTTAAATGTTCATATTATTAAAAGACATGAAGGTGCTTAGAGGTTCACATAGATGCTTCAGTAACTTGAAATAAATAAATTAAATTTCTGTGCTAGGAAATGGGTAGTTGTTGTAAGTTACGTTCAGACATGTATCTTCCTTTCTAAGGCTAGGTCTATACTACCCGCCTGAATTGGCGGGTAGAAATCGACCTCTCGGGGATCGATTTATCGCGTCCCATCGGGACGCGACAATCGATCCCCGAATCGGCGCTCTTACTCCACCAGTGGAGGTGGTAGTAAGAGCCGCCGACGGGAAGCCGCA